>NW_005842266.1:1481583-1498650 GCF_000455745.1 Alligator sinensis | reverse complement strand
GCAGGAATGTAACTTCCAAATTAAGAAAAGTGATTTTTCCACTGTATTCACCACCAGTACTCGCAAACACCTGGACTAGGGATAGAATAAACTGATATAAGCGATCAGAAACTGGTTCAAATTTCTAACACAACAGAAGTTCAGTGCACATGAACCACTTTCAAAATGGATGAAACTTGTTTAAGATAAACTATGATGGATGTAGTATCAGACTTAACTGACTTAGGTTAAATCAGTTTGTTGAACTTCTGTCCCAGATCCCCTCCAGATTCAAGTTAACACACAGTCTCCCAGCATCCCAATATGCTTTACACCTCCCCCACCTTTTGTAGGGCATGTGAGCTAGCCTTAGCTCAAGATGTCTGCCCCAGCAAAGCAGGAAGGTGTGTTCTAGCACCCCCTGGCTGCTGGCCTGAGCCACTGCAGACATTTCTGGAATTAAAAGTGAATGTCTGTTCACTTGCTTCTCGGTTCAATCCACACATCTTAGACTAACTTGTGAAGATTGACTTGATTAAATCAATTCAGCCTCAGCTTTTTGATTGTCTGTACTTAGTCCTAGGGTAATGTGTACACTTTTGGACCCCATGCTTCAAGAAAGATGTGGACAAATTAGAAAGAGTCCAGGAAAGAACAATAAAAAATAATTAGATCTCTGGGAAACATGAAAGGAAAGGTTGGAAGTACTAGTATTATTTACTCTGGAGAAGAGAAGACTGAGGGGGAAATTGGTAACAGTTCTCAAATACCTGAACAGTGGTTAAAAAATGGATGGTGATAAACTATTCTTTGTGGTTGCAGGGGACAAGGCAAGGAGTAATGGTCTTGAATTGCAGCAAAGGAAATTTAAGTTGGATATCAGGAAGAACTTCCTCACTTCGAGGGTGGTTAGATACTGGAACAGGCTATGTAGAGAGGTTGTGGAATCTCCATAAGGAAATAGCTAAAAGCAGGTTAGACAGACATTTGTCTGGGATGGTTTAGAAAGAGACGATCTCCCTGAAGGCCCTTTCCTCCCTACTTTTGTATGATTTTTACCATGTGGATGCCATAAGTGAGCTAGTCTACCCATGCCAGGCCCCTTTGACCCCTACATGTGGGAAACCACCTCTTCCTCTACCCACTTCATACACTAAAGGGTTACCTTATGCCTTGTCCAACAGTATGGCACTGGAAGCTCATGTTTTATAACCCCAAATGGTTATCATAGCTGTTGCTTTCAGCCTCCCAATTGTTTTCCTATTGATACCTTCTTTTAGCACTCTTGGATGGTATTCATTTACATATGCTTAATTTTTTATAAAGCATATTCTCTTATAAAGCAGGTCTCTTCCTGCTGCTCTACTTTTGTGGGGAGATTCACCCCTATACTGTGTGTACCCTGCCCCAACCCAGTGACACCCCAGGATTTACAGCTGCATTATATCACTGAAACAGCTCAAAGCAGCTGGAGAGCACCAATGATGCTGATCCATAATAACCAACCTACCCTGACTCTCATGTGCCCTGCCCTCACCATGCTATCCTGAAGTTCCATGGTTGAACCAAGAAACTTTCAATGGACAGAAGCATTTAACTCAGCTCTTGATATTATTCTAGTGGACTTTTAGTGGCAACTGAATATGCAGTCCCCTTGAACTTAGCCTGTCTTGGTAAGGACTATAGATTAGTCTTTAGGAACTGTTATTTAATGAAGGACTAACATGTGATCAAGGCAATTATTCAAGCAACATTGCCTACTGGTGAAGCAATGCTTTCAGGAACAGTGTGCTTATGTATAGGTAAAAATGTACCATAAATACTCCACAGAGCTGCAGGCACAATTACTATATATTAAAGCAAAGCAGCATCTAGAGTCCTGTTCTCCCCAGACCCTTTGCCTTCAAGCTGGCATCTGGGGCTGGGAAAAGAGACTTTCACATTTCCCTAACATTTACAACACACTTCCTCTGCTGTCCAATCACCCTGGGTCACTTGGCTAATTCTCAGGGCCCCTGGCAGAAGTCCAACTGCAGCAGTAACTGTGCCATTGCTTAAAGGAAACGTTTGTGTTCCTGTTTGCGGTTGGGAACTTCTTAACCCAATCCAGTTTGCTTTGTCTTATTTTGTTTGCAGCAAAGCAGTATTTCTATGGTCTCTTCAAGTGGGCCATAGCCCTCTTTCACAGAGCTGGTGGTATTTTCACCTCTGCTTCACTGCCTGAGTCTCTGGTTCAAAGTGCAGCTTCCTCCTGGCAAAGTCATTCACACTCATTGGGAGCTGTCCAGTGCCACCCTACCCAAGCCTGGGAGCCCCTGTGTCTTCAGCCACCCAGCTTGAATTGCTATCCCTCCCACGGCACACATTCTTGTACACATTCTCCCTAAAGGGGCAGAGCTGGACATGAACCAGCTTCACAGTCCTGAAGGGCCCTTTATTTAGACTGCAAAGGTACTTCCCCATGGACAGTTGACATGAGGTTCCCCCACCTCGTGGAAAGGGAGACAATGAACAGATGGAATTCACCTCTTTTGCATTTTTATTTTTACTAATTCATTTCCTCCCTTCCTCCAGAGCAATCCTATTAGTAATATTAGTGATACCTTTGAGTGATAGCCAATAGGAGATCTTCCCAATAGAGTTCTCACCCTACCTCCCACTCACACGTAGCTCCATGGGAGAAAGGGACCTGGGCCAATGTGACCTGTTCAAGGTCATAAAGGGTATCAGAATTAATCAGATATCACTTTCTTGTGGTCAGGGTTAAGATCTGCGTGGTCAGAGCCAGGACAAAAGCCCATTCTAATCTGTTAATCTGCTGCCAGGAAAGCAATTAAATGGGCATTGCCATTGTCTGCAGGAAGCAAAACAAAAACACATTAAAGACCTCAACAAGGATGATGCAGAGAGATGCTCTGGTAATGCTCCAGATGTAGTGAAAAACAGATTTCACTGTAGCCTAAGGCTCACCCAGTTCCAGAAGTAGCCACTGATTTCAATTGCCTGTAGTTTTTGGTGCCCACCTTAGGATCATGGGATCATAAGGCTGGAAGGGACCTCATAAAGGCATTCAGTGCAGCCCCCTGCTCAAGGCAGGATCTTCCCTGACTAAACCATCCCAGCCAAGTGTCCGTCTAACTTGCTCTTGAAAACTTCCAGGGATGAAGATTCCACAACTTCTCTAGGTAGCCTGTTCCACTGCCTGACTACTGGCATAGTGAGAAAATTCCTTCTAACCTCTTAAACTTCCCCTGCTGCATCTTGAGGCCATGACTTCTAGTCCTGTCCCCTACAGCCACAGAGAAAAGCCCATCTGTGATAGGGGGAGGTCCTGAGGCCATGCACAAAGCCAGCTTGTCCAACTGCCTAGGGCAGTCTGCTCTGTCTCACCTGCCATGACTTGATGTATAAAGAAAGATGTAATAATGCAGGAGGCTGCCCATTTTATGCCCTGATGCCAAAGGGCAGTATACACGGCTCCAGCCTTACCTACACCATACCCCGTGCCTTGCAGATGGCATCAAAAATCAAACTTCCCCAGCTCCCTTACTGAACTGTACCACTCGGCCTCTGGCCCAAATTTGGCCTTAGGTGTCCATAAACTTACCTTGGCCATTATGCATGTCCCCTCACTGGCGCCTAAATTCACACCCCCTCACTGGGGCCTAAACTCACACCCCCTCACTGGGGCTCACTCATCGAACTACTGGGGCCAGTCTATGCATAGTCCTTCACGCCCTGCTCGGAGCTTACACTGCATGCCCCTGCGCAGCCCTCCAGACCCACCTACGCAGACCCTACTCTATGCCTTCTCTGCACAGTCTTTCAGGTCCCCATATGGACCTTACTCTGTGTGGCCTACTACTTATTACATTGCAATTCAACAAAGATAAATGTAAGGTACTTCACCTAGGAAGGAGGAATCCCCAGCACACCTACAGGTTGGGGGATGTCCTCCTCAGCAGCTCAGAGGATGAGAGAGATCTTGGAGTCATAGTTGACTCCAAGATGAACATGAAACCAGCAGTGCAACGAGGTCATCAACAAAACCAATCACACCTTGTCATGTATTAGCAAATGCATGATCAACAGATCGAGGGACGTGATGCTCCCCCTCTATGCAGCGCTAGTCAGGCTGCAGTTGGAGTACTATGTCCAGTTTTGGGCGCCGCACTTCAAGAGGGACACGGAGGATCTGGAAAGGGTTCAAAGGAGGGCCACCCGCATGATTAGTGGTCTCCGTGAAAGACCCTACAAGGAGAGGTTGAGAGATCTGGATCTCTTCAGCCTATACAAAAGATGGCTGAGGGGTGACCTTGTGGCTGCCTATAAATTAATCAGGGGAGGACAACAGGCAATTGGGGATGCACTGTTTACCAGAGCGCTTCAGGGAGTAACTAGAAATAATGGGCACAAACTAGTGGAGAGTAGATTTAGGTTAGACATTAGGAAGAAAGTTTTTACAATGAGGGTGGCCAGAGTCTGTAATGAGCTTCCAAGAGAGGTGGTGCTGTCACCTAACTTGGAGGTCTTCAAGAGAAGGCTTAACAATCACCTGGCTGGGGTCATCTGACCTCGGTCCTCTTTCCTGCCAGGGGCAGGGGGTCAGACACAATGATCCATTGAGTCCCTTCTGACTCTATAATCTATGAATCTATGAATGAAACCCCTCATTGGGGCCACTCCTCTGCCCCCTCACTGGGGCCACAGGGCCTTACACCCCTCGGGTCTCAGGCCTGATGATAATGCCTGGACCCATGCCTGTCCCTACTCTGGGGTTACCCACCAGGTTGTTGGGGCTGAGGCTATAAGGCACCCCATGCTTACCTTTCACTAGGGAGGCAACTGGTGTGGCATTTCCTAGGAACCAACCCACCACAGGCAGCCCCACCACACCATCCATCCCTAGCAGAGTATAGGTTTAGGTCATGCCCCAGGACCAGGAACCTCCTGCCATCCCTGTAGTTCCTGCCCTGTACCTCCAAGATGTTATGTGAGCAGCAGCGCCAGCTGGGCAATGTTCCCCCTCTGGCTGCTTGCAGCAAACTGCTGGCCCTATTGCTCAAAGCCTGCTCTTATATCTAGCATCTGGGCCCTCCTCCCAATCAGGCAGCCTCCTGCTGGCCATGTGACTCCTGATTGGGAGTGTAGCCACCTGCAGGCTGGTCTGCTGTTTATTCTAACCCTTAAAGTGGCAGGCACCAAAGGTGCCCTGCCACACCATCTCCATCCTCCCTATAATCACCGCGCAAGTATTTGAAGACTATTATGAAATCACCCCAGGTTTCTCTCCTCCAGACTAAATAACCCTAGGTCTTTCAGCTTTTCCTCATAGGTCTGGTCTCCCAGGCCCCCCATCACTTTTGTTTTTCTATGCTAGACTCTTTCCAAACTGTCCACATCCTTCTTGAAGCAAGGGGCCCAAAACTGGGCGCAGTAGTCCAAGGGAGGCCTCACCAGTGCTGAACAGAGCAGAAGAAACACTTCCCTTGATTTGCAAGTGACACTCCTGTTAATACCTTGAGATGTCTTGGCCAGTGTTTCAGAAGGGCTGAGTACCCTTGATCCCAAAAGAAGCCACTGAGAGCTCCAGGTACCAAGACATTTCAGACTAGACACTCGGCATACTGTTGCCTAGACTCAGGAAGCACCCAAACTGGGCCATTTCTCAGTCTAGAACCCAACTGGAAAACTGCAACCTTGCTCCATCCAGTAGCTTTAATGGCTGTGGGTTTCTCAAAGGGGAAAATGGACACAGAAGTTTTCTCTTTTACATCTTCCCCTGAAGCTTGGTTCCACTGTTTTTCCTAGAACCGTCATTGTTTTCAAAAAGTCCAACCAAAAGGTCTCGCCTCCCAAGAGGTGCTAGGGGCTAGATGGCTCCTTCCTCATGACTGTGCTGAAAGACATAGCATTGCAAATGCGTCCCACCAGAAACAGTCCTGGGTGGCATTGTTTTGGAGGTAAAATCTACTCCCTGCTTTCTCCTGCCTTCAGGGGAGTTCACAGATGTTCTAGATAGATTGTGATTGTCTAATCTGACCTGATAAATGGATAGATCATCTCAGTTATGGATTCCTGCCAGAAGCCCAGCACTCATAGTAACAATCAACTGCTAATCCATGCTGCCTACAAAGGCCCTTCGGCTGACTCAGCTGCATGGACCAGCCTGTTATTGCAGAGGGCAATGCCAGGCTTCTGCCCATCCCCTACCTAACTACCTCAGTTGGCCCACACAGGGGCACTGGGGAAGGGATACCTACTGCCCAGTACAATGGAGTTCAGAATGCAAGCAAAAAAAGATCACACATGCACACACCCTGGGGTCAGAAGTACCATTGCAGCATGGTCCAGAGCCTTGCTGAGGTGTTGGGACGTACCGAGAAAACAAAAAATAGATTGAGCAGCTTTTGTTGTGAAGGCAGGGTTGCACCATCCCCACCCTTGTGGTGCACGTGGCATGTACACATTCCGTCCCTAAAGGAAGCAACCACTCGTTAATTAGGCAACCGTCAGAATGACACTCGCCATGGCACGCTGCCAGAGGAAACGCACAAAATCAACCGCCTGCTCTTTGAACTGTGGCACCATCTGACTACAAGCCACGCTGCTCACACGTCTCTCATCTGATCTACAGAACCGGCAGTTTGGGTGTATTTTCAGACAAAAGGTGATCATAAGCAGAAAAACAAAGATATTAGCTGCATCTTGGGATGTGTCTGCCAAAGTGAGTTGAATGCCAAACCTGAATTACCAGCAGAGAGAGTGACTGAACATCCAGCCAGCTACAGTGATTTTCAGACTGCCTGTGCTGCAGGTTTTTCAGGTACCTGCTTTGTCACACGCACATCCATACAAATAAGTGTGTTATCAGAGTCGTTGGCTTGCACAGCTACTTCATCAGTCTCACGGGACCTGTGCTTTGTAAGGACCAGATCACTTACAGCTCCAGGTGAGTGCAAAGCTCAATATCTGAACGCAAGGGATTCAGGCTGAGCCCAGGGAGGACCAAATAATGCTCCACTGATGCTCTGTCAGTGAGGGATGCAGAAGAATTGGGGGCAAAGGAACAGTACACGTCACTCTGCATAGTGCTACTGAGAGAAAGGGGCCAGGATATATCAGGGGTTTGCATTTATACTGGGAGGTTAAAATATGGGGAGTTTGCTCTACTTACTGCTGGTAGACTCAGAACATTATTTATTCTACCTTCACCAGATATTTTCTTAAAGGTATTGATATGTTGAAACTGGATGGAGACCAGTTTATATGTCACTTTTTAGGGGTTTATGTGTTCACTGACAAATCTGGCTTGTTTGTCATGGGACCAGACTGGACCACCCTTGTTCCAAAGAATAATGCCTAACTCTGTGCATATTCTATTGCTATCAAAACCCAGCAGTAAACAGTTTCAATAGGACTGCTTACAGAGTGAAGTACAATTCAGCCCAAGGACAGGGCACCAAACTGAGCCCTATTTCATGCACCTTTATTGAGCAGAGAAAGGGAATTTGCATGCCGGGGGTCTGTTTGACAAACTTGTTGTGGAAGGACTTTGATGAGTGTTGTTCTGGTTCTCTCAGGAGAAGGAAACAGGTAAGATCTAAAAATAACCATTTAAACATCCATAATCCACTGGCAACTGAAAGGTTGTGTTTGAAGAGCAGAGAACAGGGAAGTAAATGAGATGGAGCCCAGAAGCAGGTAGTAGTCAGTGTATAGATCAACAAACTATAAAATATTATCAGAGACTAAACTTTGAGAGGCTTTCCAAGGGGCCATAGCACCAGTAAATATTTACAGAGAGAACAGCCAAGCAGATAGTGCATCTATAAACTCAAATCAACAAGCTGAGGAAGCAGGCATTGTTTATTTTCTGGAACAGCAGCTGCTTGCTAGGTAGCTCATCTAGCTCAGAATTAACCTTTTTTTAAGAATAGGGCAATGAAACAGATGAATGCTTATCGTGATGGACCACCAGGTGGGAAACTACAGCTATCTTGTATTTAAATGAAAATACAGTGTTATCCCTTGCAGAAAGAGCCTTTAGCAATAGCCAGTAGATAGCAGGACAGTCCGGCCCTACATAAAAAGCTAATAGTTGCCAGGGAACTAAGTCAAACAGGTTTCAGAGAACTGGGTGTCTTTCCTGAGTGTCCTATCCTGGTCCTCAACCTTTTCTGTACCAGGACCCATTTGTAAATATTGATGACGAATCCTGACCCAGTGCCACACACTCCCGACCAGCTGCCCCCCAGTCCCAGCCCCCCAGTGTGTGGGGTAGGTGGGGGTGGGATGTGGCATGGAGTGCCGCAAGCAGCCCCTTGCAGGCTGAAACTCCATGTTTTTCTCCTTTAAAGGAGAATCCATTTTTAAAGTTTACAGATCCATTTTTAAAGTTTATTCATGACCCACTTTTGGGTGGTGACCCAGGGGTTGAGAAACACTGCTATAAGGGACAACCCTCTGAAGGGAGACTAAGCCCTAACAGGTCTTTCCTACCTCTTACAGCCATCATTCATCTGTCTGGAATTCTCTATATAGTCACAGGAACTGAGCTGCATGACAATACTACACTAAATGACTTTGTAGGGACAACTCATGTACCTGAAGTGAATAATGTGTGTTGGCAGGTTTAGAACTATAGCTTGAAGTTGGCTTTGAGATGAGAGATGATTTAAGTGTGGGGTTTATAAAGCAGCCAGCTTCAGCCTAACTGTTCAACCAGGGAGTTTCATCTGTGACTCAGTGGGAGTCAGGCCCACACTGGGTGCTTTTCAAAGTCGGGACCCTCGGGATCTAATTTTTCACTGCGAATTGAAAATATGTAGCTCTGTTGGAAATCAGGCTCTGCAGGCTTAATTCCTTCATTCATTCCTATGGCAATCATAAGGTAAATCTTATCAATATGACTGCAGACAGGTGGAAAGGGAACCCTGTTCTGTCAAAACCTTTCAAACTTTTATTTAAAAGAAATACTGTCAAGACAAAGCACTCTCACACATGATGATGATAGCAGCACCCACAATGTGTTAAGACAGAGTCTGCATGCAGCATTAGCATTCATTGCAAAGCCTGGGTCTCTCCTGCTTTGAATAGAGAACCCAGGACTTGCTCAGTCTTCTTTTCTTAGGAAACACACTCGTGCTGCTGGGTTTGATCCCAGTACCATGCTGTGTCAAGGCCACTGCCAGCGTTTCAGAAGCTGCTGAGCGAACACGGTGCTCAGAGCTGTGCTCCCTGGGAAGGAAGGATCAACTGGTGTTGGGTTTCTATTCTAAAGTGGGGCAGGACAACAAAACAAGCCTGCTGGTGAATGTGAGTACTGTACACAGCCTTATCCTGAAGAGGCCAGACTTTGGAGTGCTCTGTGACAGAGTGATTGTTGTCAGGTAGGTAATGATCTGCTGACATCGAGTGTATTTGGAAACAAGAGTGATAAGCTCTTGTGGTAGAGAGAGCACTGAGGGAGGGAGAGCAAGGGTGCGAATGGTGGTCTGAGGCAGGATTGTTTGCATATGCTTTAGGGGAAAGGAATGATTGCTTTATTTTCACTTTCATCCCTTAGATAAAAGCTCAAAGCTTAGTTAAGAGCATCAGCATGTCTTTTAGTGCAATAGGGTGAAATAGGTGAGAAGAGCTTTACTAAAAAATTTTTTAAAAGCCTATTGTGCCTACCCATGACTCCTGGCACACTAACTTGTTTTGCTACAACTTAATTCTAGCTGTGGAAAGCAGAGGCACTGGGGTGGAGAGTGCCTAAGCATACATGTGCACCCTCCATAACATGGCCTCCCTAGATTGCCGGGAATAAGGGCATCACCTAAGTGTGTTCCTTAAGACCTTGCAGAATACCTTCATCCTGTCTGGTGTGTGCATTCTTTGTAAGTCTTTTAAAACCTGAGGGAGGCATAGCTGGGAGCGAAGTCTCCCAAGTTCTGGTTCATTCACAGTATTTTAGTGTTGAGAGCACAGAAACACCAGAAGAGGGAGGAGGTTAGTCCCAGTGTTTATTGCATTGCTCTGGGACACTGGAGACCTGGATGCAGGTCCCACTGATGCCACAACCTGTGGGCACTGCCATAAGTGATGTTTTGTCTCATGATCAGCCACTGAAAGTACTCTACAGCCATGCCCTTATCGAAGAGCACAGTTGCAGAGTACTTTAAAGGGGCCAAATCCCAAGACATAGGGGTAATGAGGGTTCAGATGCAGGTGCTCCAAGGCAGAGTGCTTCCATTAACTTGTGTCAGTGTGAGCTGGGAGTAGGGTTGTGCTGATACAGCCCAGTCCTGCTCCCAGCTCTGTCTTTAGAATGGGGCGGGTAGGGGATGGAAGTGGAGGGAGCTCAGTCTGAGGGTTGCTATAACTCACGGTGCTTTGCGGGAAGTGCCATGAGTTACCGCGAACCCCTGGACCCAACAGACATTCGCTGTTGGGTTCCAGGCGTTGGAGCATTGAGCTGAAGTTTAGAGTGACAACAAGTCTATGGTGTATTGCAGGGGTTGTCAACCAGGTGTACACATACCCCCAGGGGTACTTGGGAAGGCCCTAGGGAATATGTGCAGGCAGGTGGGGATGGAGCGCTGCCACCCGCTATCCTGTGCTGTCGCCTCCCAGGAACAGGGCCAGGGGGGCGAGGACAGTGGCTCCCCTCTGTGGGCTGTACAGGTACCACCCACCCAGCCGGACGTAGGGAGAGGGAGCTCACATGTGGCGGATGCCACTGCCACCCACTATCCTGTGCTGCTGATGCTCTGCCCTCCATCCCCTGCTCCACGTCCAGTTGCTGGGGGTACACTTATTTAAAAAGGTTGAAAACCCCTGGTGTATTGCCATGAGCAAGTCACTTGCAGTGGCTCAGTCCCCCTTTCTATACACAGAAGAGAAAATAGCACTGCCATGCCTCTCAGGGGCTTAAATGGATAAACAGGTTAAAGGCTGCAAGGTGTTCAGATCCTACACCAGTCCAGATAAGCAGATAAATAGTGGCCCATAAGTGACTCCACGGAAGCAGCGTAAATCCAAATACCAAGGTACATGGGTTTACTTGAAAGTCCCATCGCTGCTACTAGGGGCTGAGTTTATTCAAACTCCAAGGGATTGGCCTGATGTTTGTTTTTAAAGCCTCAATAATTGGAAGCTGTTTGTCCTTGTTACAAAACTCTAGTCACTTTGGCACATTTCTGAACACAGAAAGCTGCCTTCTCTTTACCAGAAGCCCTGGGTAGAATTAAATGCTGCTATAGGGCAGAACTCACCTATGCTAGCAGAATTCTTGTAAACTACCTGCCTGAGAGAAGTGCACTGAATTTAGTGGTACCCTGCCAGCCGAGGCGGGGTAAGGTTAGCCAGGTCCCTGGGCAAATGTAGCTTTATAAGCTGGCATGTGCATGGTGGGGCAGCGGGCTTTTGTGCTGTGGTTTTACTGTGAAATGGCTTCCAGACCAGTGTCAAATCCCACATTAGTAAATCAGTCTGGTACAGGGACAGCTGAAAATCAAAGGCCCAAATCTCATTAATGCTGAGTGCCCTTTCTCAGCACGTGCAGCTCCCAGGGCTGAAGTGTGGGTGCTCAGCCAATACAAAGTGGCTCTCAGCACATGGCCTCCATTGCAAAGACAAATAGAAACGTTTCACCTCATTGAGAGAATTTTTTCTTGTGACACTAACTGCCCCATTGTGCCCTAATGTGGATACATAACTGCATGAGAGAAATCCCCGTGGGGCCAGCTATGAGCATCTTATTCCTTTTCCACTCACCCTTCAAAAAGGCAAGCTCTCAGTAAAACCAGGGGGTATTTATCAAATAAAGACTGAGAAGACACTGAAGCTCCTCAGCTCAGGTGACTTGGCAATTGGCATCACTACCTGGGAATCAAGTGGCCCAGATTCTCAGTTGGTGTCAATCAGTGCAGTCCCACTGGAGTCCATAGAGCCAGATCCTGGTGAGTGCTCTCTGGCCTGCCTATGTTGGAGGCATGGTTTCTGAAGTCTCTGAAGTGATGCATTCCATACTTATACAAAAACCCTTTATTGCTGAATTGTTTGTTCCTTATTGGTGACATACTCCTGTTACTCTGACCTGATCACAGCTTCTCAAACAAACGAGAACAACTACAACAAAAAAAACAACCCTTTTTTTCCAATGTTCCCAATATTTAAAAATAAATGGAATTTTCCACAAAAAAATAATACTTTTGCAAGCTGTTCCTTTCCTTTTTTTCCAAAAAATTTCAAGACACTTTAAATAAACAAAAGATTTAGCCTGTTTATTCTGATACTGATTTTGCTGTTTTTTCCCCCAGTTCACAATTTTGATTGGTCAGGCTAGACCACTGATTCTCAACTAGGGTTCTATGGCACCATGGGGTGCCATGAGATCCTTTAGAGGATACCGTGCAACATTAGCACACTATTAGGTGTGCAAACACCACACACACACGATTCACAAAATAAACCCAGAGATTTTAAACAGCCATCCACAATGTCAATACCATTCTGATCTGTCATGGTCTTTTTGAGTTCTTTGCAACAAAATAATTGCTCTATTGTTTTTCTATAGTCAAAAAAAAATGACAGGCTAAGAGCTGGCATTTTCCAAGGGGTGACTTGAGTCTAAAAATCTTAAGACTCACTGACCTAGTCATATGGGACTATTTAACCTTTAACCAGATGACGGCATCAACAGTGCCCTTCTCTGTGTGTTTTGCCTCTGATAAATTGAAGAGTGTTTTTGGTGTTTGGTTGTTTTGTGTGAAGGTTCTTCCTCAAGTTTTTAGGAACAGATTAGACAAATACTAACCTAGGATGGTTTAGATAAGGATGATCCTGCTTTGAGCACAGGGCTGGGCCAGATAACCCCAGAGATCCCTTCTCACCCTACCTTCCTTATGATTTTTATTTGAAAATATATTTTTTTTAAATACTGCAGCAATTCAGTCAACAAAAAGAGGGAGCAATACGAAAAGTAATGAAACAAAAACATTAAGATTTGCCCAACATTCGACAAAATTGAAACAGCTGTTTTAACACCAAAAATGGAAAGTGGCCATAAAATGGGAACCAACCCTACCATTATGAAATGTCACCTGAAATAACAAACACTTCATTGCAGTTTTATGGATGTCAACTCTGTGACTGCAGCATCAACCATCTGGGCTCCTGAGGCAGGATATAGTGGGGGGTGCAAGCCATGTGTTAAGCTTAGATTGGATACATCACAGACGATCAGCAAAGCTCCCAAATCCACCTTGATATGTGCCAATGCAAGTCATGTATTCCCATTCTCCACCCTGCTCGGGACTACATGTTACAGAGAATGCTAGCTTCAAGCACTTCTCCAAATTTGAGGGTGTCTTAATGATACTGGTTGAGTGCCCACGATCTCTTAAACTACATGAAGCACAATGTCACAGCACAGCCTTGTCCAGGGGACGAGAGCACAGACCTGACAGCAGCTTGTGCAAGCATTCCTCCACTCCTGGTGCTGACGGAGCCATGTCCGCCCTAAAGCAATGGTGGGAGAATTTCAGAAAATCCCCTAAGAAGCCACATCCACCATGCACAAGGATTCTTTGCCCAGCAACAGGGCGGGAGACAGACATGTGAGCACCGACCCTGTGATTATGGCATGTCTCCAAACAGCAACCCTATTAGTTCAGGGGATGTGGTAACAGCCTCTCCCCATGTGCCGTTCAGACCAGTAGCAAACAATGAACAAAAGTCACAGCCCTGGGGAACCCTGGGCCATCAGCTGATGTAAGGGTAATCCTTTTCCACAGAAATTGTCTTCCTTAATGAGCTGCCTCAGGAGCCCAGTAATTCACTGGAGATTGTCAAGGGAAAATAAATGGCCATAAAGATGAAATGATGGCATTAATATGCATGACTTGAACCTCATTTGCAAATCACTGTATTTAGAATGAACACATTTTAAAGAATTCCATATTTACTGAGCATCATCCGCAGGCCCAGCATTGTAAAAAATAAAATGGTGGCACAGCCCCTGCATAATGGGACTTCAGTCAAAATCAGACAGAAACACACGAGATGGGCCCAGGTTATGCAGATCCAGACTTTCCCCAAGGCGCAGAAGCTGGGTCTCATCTCTGCCTGAACAACGCATTCAGTGTATGACACAAGACCCAGTCTGGGAACGGTGGGAAAGCTATGACAGAGGCAGATTAGTGCTGGTCAGCAGGGTTGTTACAGATGAGACCTGAACACAGAGCAGGAGGTGACTCAGGCTGGGGAGGGGACAGGGTGTGGCCTGAGAAGAGACGTGGGCACCGGAAAGGAAACAGATGACAAAGCATCCATGTTTTGGGAGGGAGAGAAGGGCAGGGGCTGTGGGAGGAAAGAAGGTGAGGGAGTTGAGGGAGGCGTGAGCTGGTGGCCAGCAGATATCATACACATAACCAGCTTGCCCAATGCATGCTCATAGCTGACAAACTCATAAGACCTGCCCTGTCCAGCTGCCTACTGTGTTCCCAGAGTGGCCCAACCAGATACTGGGGAACAGTGACACAACCCAACTAAGCAAATGGCAAGCACAGGGGGAAGGGAGGTCCTGGCATATCTTCATGGTACACCACCTTTCTGTCCATAGGATCATCCCTGCAGCCTCTTTACAGAGCTGGAGAATCCCAAAGCAAGGGGAAAACAGATGCAGATGAAGACAGGGTGGTCAGAGCTATGGTTATAGGGGAAGGGGGTTATAGAGGCCATAAAATAGAAGGACCCAGGACAGGAGGTGGAGGAAAGATGGTGCAGGGGCAAGGGTTAGTTTGGAACTCAGAAGACTTCAGATTGGTTCCCTTCTCTGCCACAGGCTCCCTGCGTGACCTTAAGCAAGTCAGTTAGTCTACTCGGTGCCTCATTTCCCATCTGTGAAATGGGCTTATAGCATTAGTCGGCCTCAAAAGGGTGTTGTGAGGAAAACACGCTAAATATTGTGGGGGGTTAGGGACTATAGCAGTGGGGGTAGAAGGACAGATAGACAGGAGATATCACTTTGCTGCCTGGGGAGATGGAAAGAAAAATGTTGCTTTGATTTTCCAACACTATAACCAGGCAGCCTGGGGAGGCCAAATTCACCTGTGATACAATGTAAAGCAGCCTCCTTCCCCTGCTGGACCCTTACACCGGGAGCTGTGGAGGGGAGATGGTGTAGAGCCAGCCACCACTCACATCACCCAGTGATCATTCCACACCAGTGGAGACACCAAGGGGACAATTAAACTAGCCTTGGGGCTGTCTACGCTGTGTGAAGGGGCTGTGCAGGGGCTGAGGCTCCAGCCTCCAGCACTTGGCACATGGAGTATAGCAGGCTTTCCCATGGCAACAAGGTGTCTTCAGACCACCAGCACTTCTCCCAAGTGTGCACTGCCCCTATGAACATACAGCAGGTGTCCAGCCTATACTCCGGCCTGGCCTGTGCTCAGTGCCTTCCTATCTCCACGTGGTCATCCCTCTCCATCACCATCCAATCAGAGGTGGTTTATTCTGCTGCTTAAATCCCATGCTAAATCCCTGATTTTGAGAAGCTGGGTCTGGGTCATTGGGCACAACATTTCTCCTGCCCAAGTCAGTCTGTGTGCCTGCTGAGCACTCGGCATGTGTCACAGGGGTTTGTGGGCCAGTGGAAGCCCTGTGCAAAAAGCTCAACAGTCGCACTGTGTAGGATGCTGTCTTTCCTGTGGCTGGAAAATGCTTGTAAAATCATGCCCCTAGCTCTGCATGTCACTGCTAGTGACACACACTGTTAGTGCGTGCACATGTGTGACTACAAAACAGCAGGGGAGGGTGGGGCAGTTCCTGAGTTTTTGCAAGTAATGACGTTAGGTTACAAGGATTGCTTGAAAAGGCAGAAGCAAGCGAGTTATTTGTTCACCCAGGTCTTTGTTTGTTTCCTACCAAGGATTAACAAAGTGGTCACACCATGGTGCATCCCCGGAGGGATGTGGGCGATGACTGTCACAGACACATGAAAGCAGCTGTCTGTTTAAACATCACGTATTACAGCTAGTGCTCAGCAAATGAGTAATTCATTATCGAACATTGCACAACTAGCATGCAGACCTACTTGGAACCACTTTCCATATTGCCAAATGGTTATTTTACTAGCAAATGCAGTTTTCAGTAGAAGCTGTGCCAATGGGCATGTCCATAATATTTGTAGTGAGGACAGAGTTCGGAATTCATTAAGGGTCTGTCTGCCACTTTGGGGGATTAGTTGTAAATTAGCTAGCTTTCGGTATGGAGGGTGGCATAGGCTGTGAGCCCTCTCCATGTCCGAAAGCCAGGCAAATGCTTGTGTGGCTAATCCTGTCACTGCTCTGCTAGCAGTTCATGCACCCGATGATTAAAACCAGAGCAAGTGTATCCTTCCAGCAATCACACCAGTGGCTGCAGTGCATAGGTATGCTAAGAAGAGGGGCAATTTTTTTAAAGCACCTACATAACTCAAGAACCTTCTTCCTGTGCGGGCCGGGAGCGGTCCGAGGCCCTTGGGGGTTTTTTTCGCACGGTGGGCTGTGGCCAGCAGCCCGGACACGCTGGGTCGGGGAAGGCAGGCGGCACGCTAGAATTAGGCACGGACGCTTAGCGGTTGATTTAAGATTATTTTATTTACACCGAAGATGGTTGCGGTGCAGGCAGGAAAAGAGAGGCGGACTAGAGTTCCTTCACGTGAACCTTCTAGCCCAATCCAGTTGAAAGCTCTAAACCGCGAGCCTGTCGTGTCAACCGAAGAAAGTAACTCGAAGCAAAGAGCTCTGAATACACTCACACTAAGTTTGCTAGGCTCCGTGGAACTTGCGCGCAGGGAAGGGTACGTCGAGGGATCAGGCGGCGACGGGGAGAGGTGAGAGGCTGATCAGACCCCTATAGCCTTCTAGATATACACGCTGGGTCCGATAGGCTCCGCAGCGCTTAGAGATCTTCACGAGATGTGAAGTTCTCCTCCTCCAGATGGTTGTGGAGTCCTCCCTTGCAGGGTTCTCCTCCAGAGTTCTCCAACTTGGGCGGAAACCACTCAAGCCTCTTATACGGCTAGCAAGCCAATCGCTAGCCGCCCCGCGGGAA
>NW_005842266.1:1450529-1478893 GCF_000455745.1 Alligator sinensis | reverse complement strand
CTTGCGCGCAGGGAAGGGTACGTCGAGGGATCAGGCGGCGACGGGGAGAGGCGAGAGGCTGATCAGACCCCTATAGCCTTCTTGAGATACACGCTGGGTCCGATAGGCTCCGCAGCGCTTAGAGATCTTCACGAGATGTGAAGTTCTCCTCCTCCAGATGGTTGTGGAGTCCTCCCTTGCAGGGTTCTCCTCGGAGTTCTCCAACTTGGGCGGAAACCACTCAAGCCTCTTATACGGCTAGCAAGCCAATCGCTAGCCGCCACGTGGGAATAATTTAGAACTGGCCAATACTGGGACACAAATTTGTATACGAATGGCAGGAACTCCTTGCACCGTGCATTTCTCTTTTGCAACCTAGAAATGCACCCTGCAAAGAAAGCTACAAGTGGCGGGAAATAATTTAGCAGTGCCGAAGCACACACAAACAAAAATCACACCCTTGGGTTGTGACACTTCCCACTTTCAGAAATGCTTTGGTAGTAGGCCCAAGTCCCACTGGCTCGCAGCAAGGCTCTGGCACCCAAGTGCTGGTTGAGAATGAGACTTTTGACCATGTCCTTTGTGAAAATGTGGCCAGACTCTTGAGAGAATAGATCTGGAGGTTTGTGGCCCTGGTGGTTTGTAGCAAGCCCTCTGAGATTCCGTGGGTCACATTTTAAGGTCCCCTGAAAAAGGCCAATATTCCCACCAAGAGCAAGTTATAAGGAATGGCATAAGGAGTCATGCTGATCTCACAATTTTCTGCCATTTATAACTACTTAGAACCAGATCTTAATTGCATGGTGATTTTTTAGAAAGTTCAGGAATGACTGAGTTTCTACCTCCACAGCACCACAACCATGGAGAGCACCAGCACACATGCTGTCATTCATGTCATAGTGTCGGTCATGGAGCAGGACTTGGCAGGGTTTTGGAACAGGGGACTGCTTTAATGGAGCTTAGCTCTGAATACAAGATCCAACCTGGCCCATGCCATTGCAGCCTGAGCTGCAGCTATGATACCATCCCTTCCCCCCACAGTACTGCTGCTGCTTTACTCTGCCACCCAGCCAAAGTCCCCTGCCATTGAAGCCCCATGCAGAAGCCCCCTGCTGCCAAAACACCACCAGAGACCCTCCAGCTCTGTGAACCAGATAAAATGGCTGTGTGGGCCAGATCTGGCTTATAAGCTCTGTGTTTGCAACCCCAAGTCTAGAGAACCCTTGCATGGTTATAGGCCCCTGTTAATGCTGTAGCTACTCTGAAGGCTACAGATACTTAAGCTCTACACCCCCTGCTCTCCTGGGCATGTCGTTCTTCCCCATTTGTGGCCCTTGGGAACTCAGGGTTTGTATTTGGGAGAAATATAGCAGGTAACTACCAGGGGAAAACCCTAATCTAAGTGATTTGTAAGAGTCTGACTGACCCTTCCTTCACCCATTCCGAATTATTAACTACCCTTCCTCTTGAGGACCCACTGCTCCATTTATAAGACCCTAAACTTCACTCAGTCATTCCATGGGACCCGCAAAGATCAAGGAGGCATGATAGGCATGACTACCCCATCTCTGGGGAGAAGTCAGCTCTAGGTAAGAGTCAGAGTCTGTGTGCAAAACCAAGACTCAGGACTCCTGAGCAAAGCCACAACTTTATGCAGTATAGCTCCTCTCTTCCCTTCTTGAACCTATATTTCCCAATACTTGCAGAGTCCTCTAAGGGCCCAAGGCAGGATTCTTACCACAAGGTGTGTCTCACACCTTTCAGATGATCCTTTGTAACTGGCACTGCACTCCTTCAAGACCTCAAACTCCCCACTGGCTGCAACAGCAAATCTAGACATATATGAAAGGCAGAACAATGACCCCAGCCCAGATCCTCAAAGGTGCTAGGCACCTCAGTCCTACTGATGTCTTAGGGCCTGGGTATAAGAGCATAACAGACACATGAGAATACAGAAAAGCTTTCTGTGGTTTAAGGGTGGAGAATTAGGTAGACATTTCCCTTTGCTTTTTAAGAGCTTGCAAATAAATGTGTGTTGTGTCTGTCAGAGCTCTGCTGATCTCTTATAAACACGTTGCAACCCTGTGACATTGCAACTAGCTCAGCCTGAGGATGAGAAATGTTCCAAGATGTTTTCATAGCAATTCCTTAGCAGTGAAAACTGAAGGCATGAATGGAAAAGTCAGGTTTAGCCTGCACATGAGTCCAGCAGGAGCCATTAGGGTCACAGTGGGGCTATCCAGATGCACATGCCTTGGAAGTTCCCTGGGTAACACATTTCATTGCATCCACCTGAGGTCCAGGAAATCTGCCTGTCAGCTGAGTGCCTTCCTAGAGGGCTGCATTCCCTTCTGTTTAGGTCTGACTGTACTTTGGGAGTGAGCTGAACGGGGAAATGTACCTGTTGGGACTATAGGGTATCCTTGTATCTCCTGCCTTCCCACTAAAATTCTCCCCCCACCCTGTCTTCTGCTTCCCACCTCCAAAATCTCTCTCACACTACTGCCTTTCCATCAAACTCCAGCTAGTGCACTGCATGTGCACAGCCCACTCCCGCCACAGGCCCCTTCCCTCCTATAACCCATTCACACTACGGTGGATGGGCTCCCCCACCCCATAGGAATTGTGACATCAGCTCCCCCAATACCTCCTTACATAAGGAGCACCCACAGCACACACAGACGCACCACCCAATGTAGTCCCTGGCCTCCTGCTCCCCCCACATGCATATGTGTAGAGCTCCTCCTTTCTCCTGTCTCCTGCCCCCACACAAACTCATGCTGAGTTTGGAAAGCCTCACGTGATCTCAATGGGCTTTGCACCAGGCTTCTCCTGGATGATTAATGAGCTTCTCTTAAACACATCCCAAGCCATAAATCACTTCCCAGCATTGCCATCCTACAAGATCTCAAGCCAAGCATGGAGGCTGTTTCTTGCCATTGTTACTGCTCCTAAGGTTTAAAAAGGAGGGCAAGGAAAAAAAGCACCAAGCAAAAGTACACTTGCACCTTTCTGACACCTCAGCAAGTAGCAACCAAGCTTGGGACATTCTCCCTGATGGGCAGTTCTCCCTGACAGCACAGTCCTGTCACATCACCACTGGATGATGCCAAGGCCTAAACACTAGTATGGACAGCAACCCCCCTTTTAAATGCAGGAAAAGAGCTTAGCCATGTGGAGGGCAGCACAGCACAGACAGGGGCACTGTCTGCAGCCTCCTCCTGGGTTCTTAGATCACTCATGGCACCATAGTAGCTAGTCACCATGCTGCCCGGTTCCCATTGTCACTGCCACACTGAGGTTAGTGTCTCTTGGTCGTGCCAGGGGGATTCCAGCTGTGCCCTGCTGTGCAATTTTATTCAGTGATGGCCATGTTGTTCTGCCCTCTCTAGCAGTTGGATCTATGTAGACAGTTAATAGTCTGCTACAGAGATCAGATGAAGATGCTACCTCTTTTTCACACAGCATGCCATTGACTTCTGGAACTCACTGCCACATGATGTTGTGGAGGCCAACAGTTTATACAGGTTCAAAAGGGTATTAGACAACTTTGCTCAGGATAGATCCATCAGGATGTATGAAACATGACACTTAGGGCTTCAGCTCCAGATTAGGCCTCCCCAGCCTCTAAATGCTGAAAGCTGTAAGGGAAGAGGGGCAGGGGGGAGATCTACCTGGACAGGCCTGGCATAATCATTCTCCTCCTTAGCCTCCATGAGACACAGGACCCTGGGGTAGAAGGGCCTGTGGGCTGATTGAGTCTGGCATCGCTTGTGGTCTTACTTCTTTAGTTCAAGGGATTTTACAGCTGAGGAGACTGTGTTCGGACCCTAGTAATAGCCCAGGGAAGAACAGGCTATCCCACAAAGTGGTGTCTCAGACAGGTTTTCAGAGGATTGGGCTGAGTATTTCCTTAGGAAGGCTGCTGTATGCTTTCCCCATCAGCTAAGTTTTGTGTATTCGGAGGGAGGCTCACCTCTTTCAAATGCCTCTAGCAGCTGCCTCTCCCCTCCCCGCCAGGGAGGGTTTTGCTGGGGCTGTTCCAAAGAGACTGCACTTTACAAATCTCATTCACTTAAACCGGCTGGCTGAGCTCAGGACAGCTGCCAGCCCAAGGCTGCCCTGGTTTATGAGTGTGTCCACTGGAGCCCCAGCCATCCAGGCAGAGCTGTGCTCAGACCAGATGCAGCATACGCTGACCCGCAGCTCGGCTCCACTGGCTGCAGATGCTCTGGCGGCTGTTAATCAGAGCCAGCCAGGAAACTCAAGGCTGGAGCTGTGTGTCAGGAACTGAGCGGGGCCTCTGCCCTGACATCTCCAGCAGCCCAGGAGAGGACAAGGACACCTAGCTGTGCTGCCTGCCTGGGGTGCAGGCAGTAACCCCTCTCTCCCGCTGGCCTTTTTCCTCAGCCCCTTGCCCTGCACAGAGAGGAAATGGCCACAGAGCAGCCACAGGACCTCACAGCAGAGCAGCTGGAAATCCTGGAGTACAACTTCAGCAAGGTGAACAAGCATCCTGACCCCACCACCCTGTGCCTCATTGCTGCTGAGACAGGCCTGTCTGAGGAAGAGACCCTGGTGAGTGAGCAACCCGAGTCTGACCCATACAGCCCTGGCTGCCAGCCCCCACCATCCTGCCCCGTAGCACCTACAACCCCACCTCCACACACAACCCTGTCCCCACCTTCAAACTCTCATAGCCTCATTAGCCCTATAAGCCTGCTCCCCAGCACGCACCCCATAACACTTCTCCTTGCTTCACCCCATGCTCACAACTCACAAACTCCATGACCTGCTCCTGATTTCACAGCTTTCTGCAGTCCCCTGCTGCTCTCCACACCTCTTAACCCAAACGCCATTGTAGCCTGCCCACTTCTGCAATCTCAAACCTAGCTGTGCACCCCATAACCTGCTCCTCACACTGCCCCCACTTCTGCATCCCCCTAACCCCACCTGCCCAGAGCCCTGCACCCCACAGCACGCTGCCTTCCAATCTCACCCCAAAACCCCACTCCTGCAACACCCCTCAGGTTCCCCACCTCCCTTCACCCCACAGACCCAAGCCCCATAGCCTCAAAAGCCCACAACCTTACACCCATCCCACACCCCTGTAACCTCTACCTTGCACCTCAGGCACCAATAAGCCCCCACTGTCCCTCTCTACCATAATCCAACATGTTGCTCCAGCCTTGCACCTCTCCATGCCACACCCTTCCCTACCCACCCCAGAGACAACAGCTCACCCACAGCCTCAACACATACTTCCATAATGCCCTCGCCCTTCCCTGCCACTCCAGAGCTGCCCCTTCCCAACCCACAAGCCTTCTCGCCTTTCTCCTTTTCTCTCTCACATTAGCATCTGGTCTGCCTGTCT
This sequence comes from Alligator sinensis, assembly GCF_000455745.1. Taxonomy (NCBI): domain Eukaryota; kingdom Metazoa; phylum Chordata; order Crocodylia; family Alligatoridae; genus Alligator; species Alligator sinensis. The sequence goes on along the minus strand of NW_005842266.1, from coordinate 1,473,540 downwards.
ATCTTGTTCACTTGCTTGCTTTCTCCCCCTCCCTGTTTTTCAAGCCTCTCTTTCTCCTGGTGAGACTAAAGAGGGGTCACTTCCCCTCCAAGCTATTTCTGGCAACCCAATCTCAGCCATCCCTGCTCCTCTGTTGATGAGTTTCCCAGTAGCAGCCCTGCATCCCTACCTCTGCAATCCTAATCCAGGCCATTACAGTTAATAGCAATCCTCTGAAATCTCACCTCACCCAGCCTCAGCTCACTGCTTGGTCAGCACTACACCTCCACATTTCTGTCCCCTTAAATCAGCTCATGAACATCCTTTGAATTTTCTCTGGGCTTTTTTGGACTTGCTGAAATGGGTCAAAGATGTCCTAGAATCCATTTCAAATTGCCAAACTTCTGTCAGGGTCTTTACTGGGAGCATGAACTGCAGACTGTCCATGGGGGTCTTTATGTGCGCAGTGACATGCACTCAGATGTACACACACACACGATCATTGGTGGATCACCTTGGGCACTGCCAGCTCTGCTTCCTTCATTCCCTGCAGGAGTACATACATTAGCACCAGGGATTGCAGGGCAAATTAAGCAGCAATGTGCCTGAAATAAAAATAATGGAAGTGCGTTATGATGTAGAGTTTTGCTGGCCTGAGGAAATGGCTTCTGAGGACAACGAGAAGCAGGGAGCACAACTGAACAGTAGGTCAGTGGTGGAAAAGCAGCTGCATCTGTGAAGAGGGGCTGACCACAGGGTCAGCTGCCCAGTGAGATTCACTCCTCTCCCCGAAGCACTTGGCACCTGCTGCGGTCTGAGAGGATATTTCATCCCACCACACACCACACAAGTTGCTGCAGCACACCTTCCTCTAGAGCCTCCAGCACTGAGCTGAGGTTGAAGGCCAGACCAGATGGGCCCCTGGGTCCCTTCCAGTATGACCGGGAGGAGTTAAACAAAGAGAAAGTCCTGCCCTCCAGGTCTGAGTGGTCCTTCTGAATTGATCTGCCTTCAAGGGAGATCAATTCAGAGCCAGACAGCCAGAGCAGTCAGTGTCACTCCCTTTCCCCTGTGACAGGCTGGAGGTGTTTCCTCATCCGATAACACAGACCTGGCTCCACAGTGATCAGTGCACTGATGAACTCTAAGGTGCATTAATGCAGCTCATTATATCAAGGGATGCTGCCATCCCCAAGACGGCTGCAGCCTGAGCACCGTACAGCAGCCTGTCTGTTCAGCACCCACAGGTCTCATTGCAGACACATCACCCTGGGACTCTTCAGTCCACACACTCACACATCCACCCATTCACAGATAAAGCCTCAGCGCACTGATCAACCTGTTCCTCACAAACTGGGAAGGAAGACTGTGATTGATATTTCCATTCTTAACATCTTGGGAGGCACTTGGCTAGTACAGGGATTGGGGGCCACAAGCCCTAACATGGATCACACAGCACAGGCCAAAGTTGGCAGCACCTACATATGCAGAGGAAGGAACAGCTCAGCACCCACTCCTCCCTTCCTACTCAGTGGCTTTCTTCCTGCAAATTCCTGAAGCTGAATATATGTAATACCCATCCCAGAAGAAATTTTGCAGCCAGGATGTGAAATTGAATGTTCCCAATTCTGATCTCATTTGCTTTACTGTAAATCAGGAGTAACACTGCAGTTAGTGAAAAAGCTGCAATGAGACACACTCCCCCCTCACCCCAGCCTGCCCTTTGTAAATGTAAAAGGGATGCTAGCATGCTATCCATCCCCTTTACTGTGCTGGCTTGTTTGTTCTCTGCAACTTTTATCCCCCTTCATCTCACCCTGAGCACAGTGGCAATAAGAACCATCACTGATGAAGGAAAGTAATACTATGATGAGGAGGGCTTGCTTGCTGTTGTGACCAATACTGCTCTACCCTGCTTGTTCCAGGCTGCTCTGGAAAAGCTGAGCCAAAAGCAAATTGCATCAGATTCTCTCCATGCTGATTTCAGTCAAAGACGCCCTCACAGAACAAACTGAGGTGCCTCGGTTCAGTCTTGGTAAAGCTCTTTTCCTGGCTGAAAGGATCACTCAGATAATAGCAAGAGGCAATGCCATGCAGTGGACCATTTGAAATGCACAGTGGCTTACAAAACTGTTGCTTCTTCCTTTATGAAGTGCTGATTCTACATAGAACCACTAGCAAAAAAAAAGAAGCAGACTGCTCTTCCCTGGGCAGTCTGCCTTGTCTTCACCTAAACCAGAAATACTTCTACAGAGCAAAGGACATTTGTAAAAAAACCTAAAAAAACAAAAAACAACCCGTCACTTTCTCAAACAAATTGAAAGTGAAATGTTAGTGTAATGACACTAATGACTGCAGCCTTCCGTATGTGCTGTGAGGACAGTGATGTTTCCTTTTCTAAGCACACGCACAAGAACTCCTCACTATTATTGACCAAGCACCGTTATCCTGCTCAGAGCATCGCAAACACTGCTCCCATCCCTTAGAGCTCTGGCAGCATGCAGGCTGTAGTTCCTGTCCTTAAGAGCATCAGTTCATGCTTTACACGTCCAAAGACTTACATTCATTCATGCTGTACATGTCCCACTGCCCAGTCTCTCATTTACACTCTGGCTAGGAGCACACAACTGCACTGCTGTGTTGTACCATGCTGCATCAAAATAACATCTTTCATTCTCTCTCTCTGTTTCTCCCATCAAATGAGAGATCTCACTGCTGTGAGATAAGGCTGCTGGAAAACCAGATCCTACTGCCACTGACTGACTCATTCTTTTAAAAGCCAATGTGTAAGACTACAGATAAAATTTTCCAAACCACTTCACTGATTTAGGAGTCTCACTCTCACTAATATTCAGTAGACTTTGGGCTCCTAAATCACTTAAGTAACATTTGGAAATGTTATTCTGTGAGTAACTGAAATGGAACAGACCGAATGCACTTGAAGAGAGTTGCTGAGTGCCTCATTCCCTGTTTCAGCAGCACATTCACCCCCATGCATTTCTGTTTTCCCTAGAAATGGTTCAAGCAACGTCTTGCAGAGTGGAGAAGATCTGAAGGGCTCCCCTCCGAGTGTGGCTCTGTCAGAGACTAGCCAGCAGGTCTCTCACTGGAGACAACCAGGAATCAGGAATTTGGCATTTAGCAAAGATTTGGGGAATTTCTTTTCACAATAGATTTGACAGGCCAAAGTTACATCTTGCTATTTAACATTATTATTTTTTATTTAATGTGTACATAACCAGGAAAGAATAATTATCTCAAACGTTATGCAGCTTTTGAAATGTATCACACGATAGCTCAAAGGAGAACAGTTACACACTCTGCTGACTAGAGAAGCAGAGTGGAGCTCCTGACCTTGCCCTGAGCTCCTAGCAAAGCTAACCAAGAAAGGGCAGAGTTAGAGAAAGTAAAATATTTCCTTTTCTGATGATCCCCAGATGCAAACTTAGTGCTGGACTGAGCATGCTCGGCTCCCAGCTCTCAGAACACCAGCTGTGCTCTTAGAGTGACCTTGGGCTACACTGCGGACAGGAATCTAGCACTGCTGTAATGGAGAACTGAGTGAATACACCACAAATAAATCATGCTGAGAGCCCTTGAATTTGTCTTAAATGAGTCTATTAGGTATCATGGAATGAAAAGGACTATTTTTTCCTGATGTGTTAATAAAGTAAGAATATTTTAGTTGAACTGACCGTGTGTGTGTCCTGTTCACATGTGCATGTCTTGTCACAGTTGTATGAAAGCTAGATATCGGAGTACCTGGTTCTCACCACTACAGCCTTGCTTTTTCCATCCATGGCCCACAGCATTCACTATGACAGCTCAGTGGCTTTCTTCACTTTGAACCCACCCATCTTTAAAATAATCACTCTCCATCTCCAAAGACTGGAAGGACTGGAGTGTTGGTTCCTTCAGTTCCATATGCAAAAAACACGTAGAGATGTTTTTTTCTGTGTGTTAGCTTTAGGGTTAACTTTATCTTTACAGTCTTTTCTTCTGACCTGTTATATATATGTACTGGCTAGTCACAAAAATCTTTGTGAACAAATGGGCAGGCTGGCTTTTCCTCAGAAACAGAGACCAGGACTCTCTGAAGAGTCCCAAAGTTGGGGAGGGGGATGACCAAGTTCCTCTGCTCAGAGAAATCTGACAAAGGGGTAAGAGACCCTACAGGGAACCCAGGGTCAGAGAGGACCAAGGAAGGGCCCCCTCCACATCAGCCAAGGGGAAGGCATGGGGAAAATGACCAGCAGCCTCTTGATAGGAGCAACAGGCTTGATGGAAGTATCTGGCTCTGAGGAAGCTATTTGGAGAGGGAAGGAGCCTGGGCAGAGAGTGTGGCTGGGAGTGGCCCCTTGCTCTTGTTTAGAAGCTAGGACATCTATTAAGGTGGTAGACCACCTCCTTTCTGCTGCTCTGAGCCCATCTATGTCCCTTGTCAAAAATGGAAAGCAATTGTGTATGACCTTGCTGCTATCTCTTTTGTTTAGCTGAGTCCAATCCCGGCTGAGATGTGTCAATTAAGCTGATGACACTCATAAAGGCTCATGCACATTGTGTTAACCTGGCACTATGGCAAGAGCCTGTGTAAGCTTTCAGATGTCAGCCACAAGAATGGAGACTTAATGCTATGACAAAGCTGAAGGCCTCACTGCAACATAAACCTTCCTCTGGGGCACGCGGCAGTGGAATCCCAGCTATTCCCCACTGGCAGACAAAGCCATTCCTTCCCCATCTCAGAAAGGATGCAGACTGGCTGCCAGCATGAGTGCTGGATATTTATTCGCTTACAGTATACTGAATACCATCCCTTTCATGGGAGACTGAGTTGGTCATTACAGATCTGGGATGCTTTTCACATTACCACAGAGGGGGTGTCTACACAAGATGCTACATTCCTGTAGCAACGAGCTACTGAATTGTAGCTCATTGGTACGGTGACGTAGCATTGCCGGGCATGAACTTTGATGCCAACGTTACTGCACAGTAGCAGCTAAAAGTAACCATGCAGCAACAGGACAGCACAGTAACACCGGTTACTATGCAGTTATTTAGTACTTGCTTCAACAAATACTAAATGATGGCACAGTAACAACTACGCAGTCCACCACACATGTAGATGCACACATTGCGTTGCAAAGTACAGGAGCAGAGCTACTGTGCACACTACTCAAGTCCTGCTTCCCACCGCCACCCACACATTTAAAGCCCTCTTATTCTTAGACACCCTGCAGCAAATCTGATTTACCTGGAAACTCATTTGAAAAATGTCTGTTTGAATACACCAATGTACAAAATAACTAAACTGAATGAAGTCGTGAAAGTAGTGAATGAAGTGACAATGAGGCAGGTAGATCCAGAAACATTGCTCAGCAGGTGCAAGAAGAAAAGATGCTCCCTATAGAGGAACTTACCACAGCCCTAATAATGCAAAAAAGTTACTCTGATCTTATTTTGCACACAGTTTTATTGAGGATTGGGGAAGGATTTAAAAGCAGCAGTTGAGCTGCTAGAGGAGTTTTCCCTCGTTCTTGTTCACATACCCTCCTGCCAAGTCTACATTCTACCTACAGCCTATAATCAAACACACTGGGGAAGGGACCAACTTGTGGGAAAGCCACAAGTCTCTTAGGTGTTAAGGAAGGGTAGTGCCATGTGGAGTCCAAAGGTTCAGCGCCCAATGGGGCGGGCGAGCTCTAGAATTCGACTGGAACAAAATGCCTTCTTGGCAGACTCCTTTACTGTAAACGCATCTGGATTGAACTGAGCAATATTCATAGGGGGCCTGGAATGACGAAAAAACAGAGGAGGAGTCAAGTTAAAGGGATGAACTGGAGCTGAAAGATTTCTGGAAACTGCTGATTGTTTTAACAACTAGAGACTAGGTTCTGAAAATAGAGCTAAAACAATTATACCTTACGCTCCCAGGGGAACCTCACCAGACTGCATGTCTTATATTCTACACAAACCCTCAGTGGCCTCCCCTCATCTTCCAGCTGGGATTTCACAGTGGATGCTCTTGGGCATTCCCATGCTATTAAGCATTCATCATTATTGCAAAGTATACCTCAGAACATTCCCTCGTGTCCTGTGATGCATTGCCAGAGATTATTAAAACTCAACTACATTTGACAAAATAAAGAGACAGGGGGCATTGTAGGAAGCATTCACTTTTTTTTTCAAGGTTAACTAGTGTGCCAAAGTCACTCATTTCATGGTGGCTTCCCATGTTCTTCTTTATAGATCACACTTTCCATCTCAAAACACTTTTCAAATACACACACACACAACCCCCTTTTTCCAGTACAGAAATGAATGCACCTCTGAGATGGACTGGCAGCTGTTCAATAGTGCAACTAGCTATGGAGTTTCTACAGAATTGACTCAGATTTGATTTGACATGGTCCTAGAACCAGCCAATGAAGCACAGGAAAGATGGGCAAGACAAACTCTCTGAGCACATCTGCCACCACTGGACAGCCTGTCATTTCTTCCCTTCATGGCCCCTACAAGCCCTCCCAGGAGAGCACATACCTCTTGGAAGGCTTCGACAGCCCCACAGTCCTAGGAGTCGCAGCGGTGTGCTTAGCTGCTTTTGACACTGGCCATTCAGCATCCCGGACTGGCAGATACTTGGGAGACACCTGTTTCTCTTTTGCCAGTTCTGATGTTCTAGAGCTGGCCGTGGCTTGCTGAGCAGACTTGGACACCTGGGTGAAGAATCCAGAGAGCTCCCATAGGCTGCATCCCAGGAATGTCCGCATCTCCGTCATGGTGGAGTGAGCACACTGCTGTGCCCCTCAGCCAGCAATGTGCTGGACTGAGAATTTTGGGATGGCAAATGCAGCTGGGGCAGCAGCAAGGGCATGTGCTCATGGTGAGATGTGCCACTGGATGAAGCATGCTGCTCTAGCTGTTGTCCCCCAGGGGCTTTAAGGACAGCCTTGTGCAGAGCTAAGGGCAGGGATCCAGAGGTGAAAAGCTAGGGACTACAAGTAGGAGGATCTGTATGGTGGGCAGCTGTCCAGCTCTGCCCTCATCCAGCCAGTTCACTGGCTACCACACCCCAGAGACCTCTTGCCTGTCTGTTGTGCTCTCATGTATTGCCCATCCCCACATATCTGAACACTGTACATTATGCCCAGGGCAGCTCCAAGCTGGTCAAGGGGTGCACTCCTCCATGGACTTCTTGCCCAGATGCAGCTGGCCCCATGTGTACTAGATGGCAAGAATACCATGACACAGGAGCTTGTGTGCAATCTGTATGTGCTCAGTGTAGTTTGCAGTCCAAGGCAAAGTGAAGAGAGGAGGCCATTCAGAAGGAAGGGTGGCACATCTGAGAAGGCCATCACGTATCAAGGGAATGTTGCCATGGTGCCTTACCGGCCAGATGAGAGCTTCAGGATGGCCCCGATCATAGCACCATGAGTCCTTCCGAACCTGAGGCTGTGCAAGGTGCTTTATTCTTTGGGACACTCTAGCTGTCTTCGCAGTGTCTGTAACATGTGTTTCAGCCTATGGAGAGTGAGCAAGCCAGCACTCAGGCATGGGCGATAGAGTAAGGGGCCAACATTGGCAAACACAGGGTTTTCTTCAGCTGAGGCATCTACAAATGATCATTTGACGGCCTGAGGAGTCTGCAGGGCACCTGCAGCTCCCCTGGATTTGGGGTAATTGGTCTGATAATCAAGCAAATTTTCACTGAAGGGGCCTAGGCAGGGAGTTTGGTACCTAACTCCAAGGGCCCAGCACTAAAGGTAAAGGAAAGCCCAGAGCTTCCCTGAACCCTGCAGATAACATCATGAGAGACTCTCAGGGTACTCATGTGGTAGAGAAGTACAATTCAATGCACCTCGTGTTCCAGGAAGTCTTTAAAAATCCAACCCTGTGAGAACTGGATGCCATTTGGGGTTCTTTGGGTCACCTGGTCATCTCTGGGAAGCAGTAGAGGGGAGGAGGACACCGTGGAGCAACTGCACCATCAGGCAGGAGGAACTGCTGGCCATGGAAAGGAAGAACCAACAGCATTGTTCACTGTGGCATATTCACAGTGTTCAGCTGCAGGCTGCCCCAGAGCAGCAGGTCTGGGAGATGAACATAGAGGTGGGAAACAGAAGAGAAAAAGGGTGTTTTTGTATGTTGTGGGGTTGGAGGATGTACACTCCAGTCAGCTAACATGCTCAGCAGAAGACATCCAAGGAAATGTTGGGGACCTGAGGGTTAAACTGGAAAGGGAGAGGGGAGAGAGGGGGAATAGCAAACAGAGCACAGCATAGATAATGACGAGCTGTGTTGCCTCCGGACTGCAGCCAAAATTCCCAGAGCCTGGGAAAGTGCAGCAGCAGGCCCACAAGGCCTCAGGGGACCCCAGCACATCCCTGCGCTCTCTTACCATATGGCCCTACTGCAAGCCCTGACCCCAAGCTCATGCTCTGCCCTCACTGCCTGCCAGACCCTTCACCCAACAGCTCTAGTCCCCATGACCTAGGACCCTCACAGCTTTCAACCCCACATACTTCAGCCCAGCACTCCCTTTCCCCTGGCTCTGAATCCTTTGTCCTGCCCCTGTTCCTCAGCACCCAAGCTTTCCCAGCCTCCCCACAGGTTTCAGCAGGCTCCCAGCTGCAAGCACTGCTCCCATTCCTATGGCTGGGAGGGCTGCTTTTCCTCCCTGTAGGCCTGGGCCACAGGGTTGAGGAGGAAGGGGGCTGGGGGTTCGAGGTTGATGCACACACAAGGGGTATCTGAAGTGAGAGTATGGGGCATGCTGCTGAGAAGATTGCATTGACCCTGCTGACAGGGCAGTCAGCACAAATCCTGGCCAGCAGGGAGGGCAGTGCTCTTGGCACCCAGCAGCTCCATGGCTGTCAAGTTTCCTGAAGGCATTGCTGCCAAGGAGGGCCATAAAAGAGGACAAGGAGGTGGCTTTGGGGTGTGAGGGGAGCCTCTCCCAAGTGTGAGGGGCAGCCTGGAGAAAGCACAGGAAAACCTGTTCCAAAATTTAGCAAGGAGAATTTTACAAGACCAGCCAGAGATCAGCCCATTTTAGGCCATGAATATTTTAGTCATCTTTGTTTGTCATCCAAGTTATTTCTAGGAACACAGAGAGTAGGATCTCTCATCTAAGCCAAGCACTGTTTGTAGCAGGATGAGGTTGGGTGTATTATTATTAACACCCTCCTCTGGTCCTCCACTCGTGACTCCCTGGTCCCTTCCTCCCTCACTTGTCTGCCACACCTTTGCTGTTTCTGAAAAATGCTCAGAAGGCTGCCCAGAACCCCAGAGGACTCACGAGTCTAGGTCCTACCACTCTCTTCTTATTTTAACTCTCAATGCCTTAAAGGTTGTATTCATGGCCTCTGACTGTCCCTACAGAGCAATGTCAAGTGTCAATACTCCATCTTTTCAATGGGCTGTCAGCCCCAAGTCTAATCTCTTGCTTCTTCAGTCTGTTTTATCTTCAGGTCTTGTCTCTCTCAGGCACTGGGCCCTGGCCTGGTCTCCGATACTCTCAGGCGTGGGGTCTCTCACCCTGGTTCCTGCCTCCTCTAGCCAGATTTCAGGAAGCAACTGCATGGTATGCAAGACCCAGCCAGGGACAGCCATGAGATAAGGGAAAGCAGTGTCCTCCTTCCAGCATCTACTGCCAGCCCCCAAAGGACACAGGGGGTGAGCAAGAACAGACACAGGAAGAATGAACCCTGCCCAGCTGCTTCCTGGATCCCATCTGGTCCCCTGAGCTAAGAAGAGTGGCAGTGCAGCTCCCATATGTACCCTGGCCAGCCAAGGACAGCAGCAGCAGGGGGCAGGTCCTTCCATCCTGTACCCCCCTGTCCCACCCTCAGCATCCCCCACTGGCTCAGGGGCTCCAACCACACTGTGCCCCCATCCCACTTCATGGTCTAAGGGATGATGTGCCTCATCCCTTTATTAAAGCCTAGATCTGCCCCTGGACAAAAGGATACTTTTCTAAAAGAAAAATCAGGTGTGGTTGACAGCTCCCACAAGGCAGAAGCCTATGTATCAGAATGGGACTAATGCTTTTCTCATGACCATCATAAACTGTAAGGGTGAACAAGAGTGTTCTCCCTCTCTTAGGAGATAGAAGCCACAGATTTTCACCCTGGGATCCTGGCAGCAGAGGGAACCCTTCTACTCCCCTGTGCAGGGACAGACTCCCCCTCACATCATTCCAGTTACTACCTGAGCCTTTCCACTGTTTGCCACAGCCTAATGACTAGCCTGAAAGAAAGAGGTGCTCTAGAAAGCACCATAAACAACACAGGGAAATGCTAGTAGCCAGCTCCCCCTGCCATGGGCTCACAGATGTGGTCCTGGCTTACAAACTCCAAATCAGGTCTGAACTTCCTAGCAGTGCCGGAGGTGGAATTCCCACCTACCACTTGGCTCATTCTACTCACCCAGCTCGATTCAGCCTCCAATGCCACCTGTTTCTCTGGCTTGGTTCTTTATTTTTGGCTGCTTAGGCTGGTCTGTTTTCCACCCCTCCCCCAGCCCAGCTGTCTCCTGCCATGGCTGTGGCAAACAGTGAGAACATGCAGAAAGACTGACCTATCAAGGCTCCTCCATGTACCAAAAATAGCTGCCTTTTACATGGCTGCAGCCAGCATGACTCAACAGCCCTGACAAGACTGACACAACTTTCTTCATCTGGTTATTATTATATGAAGACCTTGTGCCACCTACTGAATTAGCAGAGCCACCAAGCTGTAAGACGCAGTGTGTACACTGTATGTGACTGCATCTGTGTCACAACAACCCCAGCTCACATGTTGCTAGAAGCAGGACCAGGCAGAAGTGCCATGTTCCCCCTCCCCAATCTGACACAGCCATTACCTCTCTGGCTTGAATGAAGTCTGGATGCATGGATTTTGGATGTGCAAGGTCTAGCACCCTCTGGGAAGCCTCACAGGTGAGCGCAGCTGGCGTCACAGGCCACTCTGGGGAATTGCGAGCCCTACAGGGAAACACAATCAGGCAACACAGCTACATCTTGAGGCTGTTTCCAGAGTCAGTCTCTTTGTCTGGTGCAAATGAGCCACCCTCTTGCGGTTACGGGAGAAGTTGTTTGCAAGGATTGTGGTGGCAGTGCCATAACAACAAGCCCTGAAGCTGGTCTGCACACCCATCATTTTACACCTGGTGTAAACAAAGTTGCATACTCAGGTCCTGTACATTAGGGAGTGGATCCAAGCCTCGCCAGGGGATGGTTGCCGGAGGGAGCCATTGCCTAATGCAAAGCATGGCTGCAGTATGCAAGGCCAGCCCCACCACACCTCACCTCACCCAACAAGAACTAGGAGGGAAGGGCAGTTGGTGTTAGGGTAGTGTAGCCACAGGATAGGGAGGGGATCCCACCTCCCAGCCCCCTGCTGTCAGCTGCCTCCCTACTGGCAGGGAGGAATGCCACTCCAGAGCAGAAGTTCCACCCTGCCCACATGGGGGCAGAGGATTGGCTGCAGCTGGCCTTGTGGGCTCTGAGCTGAGTGGCTAGCCTAGGAGTGAGGCTCCAGGGAGGTCACACCTGTTAGCAGAAAGCACATGGTGCTTTTTCTGGAGGGAGCAGGGAAATGCAGCCTGGACCAGGGGCTGGGGTTCACCCCAGGGAGCCGACTCGGGGTACAGACATAGCCTCCGCCCAGCCTGAGGACCATGGGTTGGACACCAGGAAGCACTGCAGAGACCTGGGTTCACCTCCCAGCTCAGACCATGCCCAAATACCAGTTGCCTTGGGGAGAGGCCGGGTGGGGCTAGGGGCTGTTTGAGCTCTGAATGGTTGAGAGCAGTGGAAGCCAAATATTTGAGTGTCTTGCCACAAATTAGCCTTGCACCCTCCCCGCATGCCCCTCTGATCCCCTGCTGCTCTGTTGTCTGCTCCCTCCTCTGTGCTACTTATGCAATCTCCTGATGTGCTTTCTGTGCCTGCCCTATCTGCTATTGTGCTGCCTGTCTCCTCCCTGATCTGCTACATGCCATACACAGAGGACACCCATGTCACTTTTGGCACTCATGCAACAGGTTGGCCACCCCTGGACTAGAGAGTATTAATCTTAATTGCTGGGTGTCAGAGACCCAGTGCACTACTGAATGACAGGGGTGTATGTTTGACTCCCTACAGGGGTCTTTGAACAATCCCATGTATTAACTGAGGTCCTGTCTGTGCCTGGATACAATCACTGGCATGAGATCTGAGTGCAACATTTATTTTTGGGGTTAACTCCTGCTTCCCTCAAGGCTCTGGGAGAGAACCTACCAGCTATGGGAGGCAGACATGAGACTTGGTCTTTGAGATCCACATACCACACTCAGGCTGCATCATTCCTGTGAAATAAAACTAGCCCAGATGACAGAATAGGGAAGCAAAGTTATGGACTATTTGTTACTGAAGCTGCTAAACCTTCCGTCATTTCACACACACACACACATTTCAAAGCCATCAGCCTGCAGCAGGAGCATGGTATAGTTCACTTGGAGAAGGTTCAGGTACTTTGGTACATTATTCCAGTGGAAGCTGGAACACATGAAATAAGGGAATTAAGAGGTGACCCCCACAAGGTACACAGAGTGATTACCAGAGTGAAATCCAAAGAAAGAGCCATGGAACTAAAAGGAAGTGCTCAGATGATAAGGGGAAGATCTGTTGCCTCATGCTCATCCTTTACCCTGTGCAACTTCTAGGAGGGGAAGCCTTTCTGTTACGGGCTGGCAACCACATAACAGAGCACCAAGCACATGTGGAGTCACACAGTCCAAGCACGCATATGCAGGGAGTGACTGTAGATTTCACAGCTATTAAACTATGGTCCAGCAGCAAAGCCAGGGAGAAAAACATGTCCAAAGAAGTCAGAGTTCATTCCCCAGTTCAAGTTTCAGGATAAATGACTAGGAAAACTTTTTAGCAGAAGGCAGGAGAGAGAAGCATTTTCATACAGTGAAGAAGCAAAAGTAAAAGCTGCTAAGAAAGGGAACACATCTTCCAATACTGGGTTAAATAAATGCATTGCATTTCTTCAGACTTAAGGCTCAGATTTTCAAAGTTAGGTTCCCAAATCATAGAATCATAGAATTATAGAAAATGAGGGTTGGAAGGGGCCTCAGGAGGTCACCTAGTCCAGCCCCCTGCTCAAAGCAGGACCATCCCCAACTAGATCATCCCCACCAAGCTTTTGGCTATCTGGGTCTTAAAAACCTACAAGGATGGAGAGTCTACAACTTCTCTGGGTAATCCATGAAATCCCATGGGTCTTCAGTAGAATTCAGGCACCTACTTCCTCTGAATCCTGTGAAAATCCCATGTAAAGGTTCACTCAGTGCTCTGCCTGGTGCTGCAAACTTATTGATCCATTGTGTGGCTGGTGAACTGCCATCTGCTTTCGACTGCACACAACCAGTATGACTTGCACCTGTTTCCTTTTGAAACCACAGTGCAGATGGCCTTTCTTTTTGTGCCCAGCAGATGGTTTGCAGTTTGACCTTTCCATCTTTCTGTAGGAAAGACTTGTTAAGCCTGGCAGTCCTGCACTTTGCAGGGGAAATCCTTCAGAGGCTTCCTTTCAGCACAAAAGGCCAGCTCCAGGGAGAGCCTTTTCAATTAGAACTGCAAGTTCAAACTTGACCCAGCGTTTCATCTACTCTTGCCATTAAATATGTAAGTGCTGATGGGAAATCGTTGTCTCACATATTCATATTTCTTATTCATTCCAAATAAGCCATGTATTTTGCACTGAAAAAATTCCTTTATGTGAGGTTCTGCTGTTGGGGAGGGGGTTCTCATGCCAGAGGCATAACTAGCCTGGGGCAGTCCTTCCTCCCCCTTCCCCTGTATCTTCTGCCTCTGGAGGCTTCTGCAGTGGGCAGCATGCAGAAGCAGCAGCTGAAGTTTGCTGCTGCTGAACAGAGATGTTGCCTCCTTTTTTTTTGCTGCAGGCACCTGTCAGGTGGGCAAAAAACCTCCTGATTTTGGCAGCAAAAAACTGGGGTGAAATCTCCAACCACCAGCAGTGAACTTCACTGCTGCTCCAGAACTACTTTTCCCAGAATGCCCTGTGTTCTGTGACACACTGCTGCACTGGCATTGCTTGCTGGAACTAGAAAGTACAGGTGGAACTGCGGACTAGAAGGTGAGGCACCCCTCCCCAGTCCATTCTGGCACCCCCGCCCCCTTTACCCAGCAGCCAGGACATGTGCCCCACTCTCCTATTTATCCTTATGTTATTGGCCCATCCCTTGAATGGGGAGAGCCAAATGCAGATTTTCACATTTCACATCCCATCCAGAGTCACATCTGTTTGCATGGCATAATAATGTCAGCAGAGTGTCTGATGGATGCTTGGCTTCTTTTAATGTAATTTGGCTACTGGAAAGAAAGAGCAGAGCCTACCCTGTGAGACCTACCAGCTTTTCACAGGCCACCAGCAGGGGTTACACAGACCCCTCTTCAAGAACCAATTTTCTTTTACTAGTTTTGTCCCTTATTCTTCTGGCACTTACTGTTTTAGAGCAATGCTACTGCTGAAAACTCACTTAACCTACTTAGTATGAATGACCTGGAGTTTTACCTTTTCTGCAGGTAAGCCAGCTGAAATTTTTTAGGTTCTGCTAACTTCAGTATCCGATCAGATGGAAACCCAAGATTCATTAGGGGTGGGCGCTCCCATATCTCTGATTCCCGACCACAGCTGTACAGGAAAAGGGGCCTGTGAGAATACCATGAAAGCATTAATGATGAGATGCAGCATGAGTACAATCGCCACTGAAATGGTGACAATAGGCATGGTCAGATAACACCCCTCCCCCCCCACATACACACAAAGGGAACAGTCCACATTTGTGAACACAAACTGGGTTAACTATACAACCAGTGGGTATTTGCACATGCGGATTACCTGACCTGAGTCCACAAGCACTTACTGGCCTATATAAAGAGTTTTGTGGACACAGTGTGCATATGTGTATCTAAATAAGCGCAACACTGCATCTAGCATAGAAAATGCCATCCTTTCCCTGGACAATTTGAAGAAACTGTTTTGCAACACAAACCTTATGGTACCTATGTTGTTTATTTGTGGAGCCTGCTAATTAGAATCCTCTTGGTTATAATTCTTCAATTACATTTGGCACTACTATCGTGCCTTTCATTTTAGGATCTCAAAAGCACTTTACAAACATGAATTGACGCAGGTCACCCTTGGCAGCTGAGTAAATGCAAGATCCCAACTCACACTACAGGTGGGGAAAATTAAATGTAGAAAGAGTTGCCAGAGTCACGTAATATTTACTGACAGAGATGTAATTAGACAGATTCCCAAAGCCTTTCTCCATCCCCTCCAGTGATTCACACTCCACACACTCTACCCATTTAGGTTTATTTTACATAAACAGCTTGTTTTCTGTATGCAAATGAACACTTTGTATTAATTAGACAAGGAAGTCTGCCACTGGAATGTACTATCATGACTTCCCCAATGCTTATTCTGGTTACTGAGCATCATATGTGTTTGCTTCCATTCTGGTAGCTAATATGGCTCCTTAGGGGCTCTTAGCTTTTTGGAGTTGCTATAGGACAAAGGCTTGCATACTTGTACTTACAGAGGGTGGCACCACCCTCCTCCCACAAGCATGAACTCCATTACTGAATGTCCAGGTTGTCTCTTGGCCTTGGCCATTTTCCAGTGGAACCAGAAGCTATGAAGGAAGGAGCACCTGTTGTTTTTTTCTGATCAACGCTGAAGAGTTATTGCCACTCATTTCCTCCATAATAATACTTGCAGATCATAATCATTCATCTACACCTTAAAGTGGGCATTTTAGGCTTGCCTAAAGTTTTGGATCAAACCTCCATTTGAAGAAGATGCAAGTAACACTGCCTCATGCTAATGCATGTAAGGACCTGTCTTCCAACTGCAGACCAGCAATGTCAGTTTGGTTGTGGTAAGCTAATTGTTTGCCTCCCAACTACATTCCTTGGACCAACATGTGCTCTCATTTTCATGCCCTCATTTGGATAACTGGCTCCCATCCAGATCATCACTCATGATATAGTATGCCAATGAAAGGCTCTGCAGTCAACTGTTTACTCATATTGCATTACAGTCTCCTTGCATGTGAAAGAAGGCTGTGAGTGGAACCTAGGGGTAGTTCGCACAGGGCTGATTATTTGTTGAAGGATGTCTATCTAGCTCCTTGTCTTCTCCTCAGAAGCCAAAAGGAATCCCAGGATCTTTTTGCTCAACAGCTTTCTCTCTTTCTCAGTGAGCAAGGATGAGCCCACCAGACAGATGTTTTATAAACGCAGACCTGTGAGCAGACATGGACGCAGGCATGGGTGAACTGGGCGGTCACCCAGGGCCCAGACAGAAAGGGGGCCCGAAAATGGTAATTTTTTTTCCGTTATCCAATTATTATTATCATTATCTCTGGCAAAGGGGGGACCTGATACTAAAAGTTCCCCCGGGGCCACCAGGAGTCTAGGTACAGCGCTGCCTGTGAGGGTCTTTACACTCTGCTCATGCCTGGAAAAACTGTCAGAAAAACATTCCCCAAAAAATTCATTGTTTTGTTAGTTTTGTTCTCATTGCTGTTGCTAAACTTTAAAATGCAGACAGTATTTTTCACTGGAATTTCAGAACTCTGAGTGTGACAGTGCCCCTGCTGGGACTTAAAGACAGAGGATCCTGGCTAGAAGGGCTTGCTCCTCCACTCAGCGACAGACCGATCATCATATTTGGGATCAAGAAGGAATTTTACCCCATGGCCAGATTGGTATGGACTGTGGCTTGGGAGCCAGGGGGAGTTGCCTTCCTCTCTAGTGGGTGCAGGGCCCACTACCTCAGATCTTTTGAGTATATATTAACAACATTTTATAAAAGCAGGACACTGGCTGCTGTGGTTCCCCTGCTTTACCTGTGGCAGGTTGAGGTGTTGTGTTGTGTCAAGGTCAATGGTAGTTTTATGAAGCGTTTAGATTATGAGTTGTATAGAATGATTTAGATGGAACGATCCTGCCTCAGGCAGGGGGGTGGACTAGAGTAGATATCCTCTGGAGGTACCTTCCAGCCCTACTTCACTATAATTTTTATAACTTCTATGAACTGCAACAATCCTGCCCTGCCCTGTGTAGGACAGCCTGCCAAAGCCCTATCCAGACATGGCAAAGGTTTTCTCAAGGCAGACCACCTGGACTCCTGGTTGGAAGAGGCCTGTCAAGACCTCCAGGCTAAGAGAATCTCTTTGCCCTTTGTCTACTGCCCTCAAGACCCAGGCAAGACTCCACGGGACAGTGAGGTAGTATCAGGGTTAATGATAATGAACATTCATAGCACACCCTAAGGACACACATGCATACAGATCCAATGCAGCAGGACTATCCTGTTGACTGCTCATCTTTCTCTCCACAAGCAGTTCTCAAACCTCCTCCAGGCAACATCCTACCTATGGTAGGGGATAATTTTATGTGACCCCCATATATACTATTACTGCTCTTCCTGTGCCCAGGATTTACAGGGAGCAGGGATTTACCATACCTCAGCTTTCAGTGGATACTGTCCTTGTGCTCACACGGTGAGAGCTAACCTGCGGCATTTTGCTCCTGAACAAAACATGGCTAAATAGCAATCCTACGGGGTTTACTGAGGGCACAGTGGCAGTTTACTGGTGATAAGCAGCAGAGGTACCCTGATCCCAGTTAATGGGGGAGTCAGGGAATCTGGGAACTTTCTAAGGTGAGTGACCTCACTCATGACATCAGGACCTTTGCTTGAGATCACAAACTCTCAGCTGGGAACTGCTGTTCTGCAAATATATACCTGCACCATAGACCTTTAGCAGCAACGTGCAACAGCAAGTGTATAACTAAATGCCTTAGCACCCTGTTCTAATTCTGGGTTCCAGGATCTCTGCCAACTCTGAGGATGTTTAATTTTAAACACAGACCAGGCTGTGTACTCTACGGCCTGCATCCATCTTCGGGCCCACCCAGAATCTTCCATCCACATTTGGCTGACTCGGGCTTGGAATCTGATCCAGACTTGGGCCTGTGCAGCATAGACCTAGCTCTGCTCTTTAGTCAAACTCACACGTCATCTCTTTCCACTGCATTTTCTTCGATTCATAGATCATTCAGTTTCCCTCACTGCAGCCTGAGGGTTTTCACTGTAGGCTAAGTCATCATAACATGGCTATCCCAGCATACTGACCAGGATCTCATGTGCTGGGCAGCAGCCCTTCAACCTGGGGTCTCACCCAGAGAGAGGGCTTCACTCTGATGAAGGACAGAGTGCTTAAACGTGGGACTTCCTCCTTCTCACACTTGACAGTGTGCCCCCAACAAATAAACAGTGGCTTTTATCCTGGGGAGGCATCTTTCGCCAGTTCAGCTTGCAGAAACTTTAGAGGGTCTTCACCTTCCTCTGCAGCAAGGCATGGTGCTCATTTGCATGGGCTCTCTGGATATATTGCACCAAATTAACTCCTGGCCATTGCAGGGGCCTGAGGCATTACTGATGCCCAAGGCTCTCCTGTTCTCCACCTCTGGCACACAACAGTCCAGTTTCCTGAGGTCTCAAATCCTAAAGGGCCTGGACACACAACACCTTAGCAATGGAGTAACTTTCATTGTTCTTGTACTTCATTTTAAGTTACACCAGTCCTGCAGAGAGGACCAGCTCTCTGGGTTAGCTGCAAGCCATAGACACTACAACAGTTCTTCACCACTAGATGGCAGGGGAACCACTAATAGCTAAGGGGTCTACCTAAATCGTGGGGGGGACTTACCTATTTTCGTGGGTTCATTGCAATGTAAAGTTCTCATCCCATGGTCATTTTGTGGCATCCCTGCCCCAGCGGAGGAGGATGGATGAGGGGGCAGCAGCCATTTTGACTGCTGCCCTTTGTGCCACCTGCCAGCCGGTGCCATCCCCTCCCAGCATCAGGGATCACTGGCATTTAAGCATTTTATTTTTATTAAGGTTTTTTGGGGGGGTTGCTGTTGATTTCACAGGTTTTGCAGAGAATCCTAAATTAAGTAGGTCCCTACTAATAGCCTGTTTGCCTATAGCAAGCTGCTAACCTGGGATGGGAGCGGACACATACCTACTCCAATGTAACTTGCACTGGATTTTCCTGCGGTAACTTGGAGCCTAGGGTAACCATCCAGAGCCACGTATATTACCGATACCACCTCCAGCACTGAATGCCACACAACACACAGCCTTCTGCTCCAAAGCTACAAATCACTCAAGATAAAGGATGATTTCCGTAGCTGTTTGGGTTACCAATTCTTGTGTTCTCTGTATTGACTGGTCACTCAAGAGCCAGATATACCACACCAAAACACTGGGGTAGGCATGATATATCCCAGCATGTACACCCACAGTTATGTGTACGTGCACACTTTTGCACTCCTATATATCTATATATGTTGGACGCTCCTATTTCCAAGCATAAAGAATGTCACTTTGAAACAATATAAGCCAAGTGCACAAGGAAATGTACTGCTGTGCTTGGAAACTGCGATCAAATCTGGCAGTAGAATGCACCCAGTATTAAACCTGGAATTCTAATGAGACAAAGGACTTTTCCAGCAACAACAGCTGCCTGGTCCGTGAGTCACACCTTTCTGGCAGCCCATCAGCTACAGCTCACTTCGACTCAGTTCTGCTGCTGCCTGCCAGTTTTCAGACTGAGCTTAAAAATAACATTTAACTACAATTTTTAACTTTCTCAAGATTCCCCTTTTGGAAATCAACCTGTTCCAAGGATTGCAAACAAAAATATGTTCCATATGAGACCCAATTATGAAGCACCAATATTTTTAAATGTGATGAGTGAGGCCAGGTGGTCAACAGTGGGAAACAACATTATGGTTAGAGGCATTATTAATAATAATAGCAGCAATGGATAATAATGCTTTGCATTGCTAATGCACCTTTTCACCCAGCAAACTTGCAGAGACCCTGACATCACAGAACTGCCCTCTCACCAGGCGCTTTCCTAAGCTGATCTCAGATGGAAGCTGTTCATTGAGGTTTGTGATTGGAGTGGAAAATTGCAGAAGCCTGTGCCACAGCATGGGTTCATCTTTGCGCAGCTGCTGCACCTTTATTTGTGTTAAATAACATGTAATGAACTGACCACAAGCTGTCTCATTGACCAGGGTTGGTTTTCAAACAGAAGAAAGAGCCCGCCTGAATATGACCAACCTGCGCTGGAGTTTTCCATCAAAATTCTTCTTGGGTTTGGCCAGAGCTGTAAGTCTTGGAGATGGACGAGTAGCCAAAGCACTCAAGGAGAGGGGCCAGATTGTCTCCTGGTTTCCCCAGTCTAGCCTACTGTTAAAAGCAGGGAACAAAAAAGGGTACAGAGCACAAAGTTAGATGGTCTCTAAGCTGGGACTGGCAACTCCCCATTGATGCTCCTCCAAACAGAGAGAGCAACCAAAGAGCAAGATGTACTCATGCATCTCACATCACTGCCTTATCCTAGGGACTGAAGTCTGAAACCCCATCCCAAAATCTGCCCATGACCAGCCTCAGGGGGGACTATCTTCTGTCTCCTGGTGTTTATGCATGCTTTTAGCAGATGGGACACAAACATCTGCCCCTTGCCATCTTCCTAACCAACCGAACTGGGCAGGGGAGCAGGGGCTGGCCTACATAAACAAGAGCTGCAAAATGTATAACCAGCCCAGCAGTCCTCTAACAGCCACTGCTACAGAGCTGGTAAGTAATCCTGATCACAGGCAGGGCTAGATTGAGGTTTAGGCACTTTGAGCTAAAGGCCTGGCGTCATTTTAATCTGACCTTGACCACAGCTGCTGTGGTTGACTCTTAATCTATTCACCACACAGTGGTATAAGGAAAGCCATGCTCTGCTCTCTTCCCCAGTCAGGGGGTGAAGTCCGCTCACCATCATGGGAAAAACACAGTTGAGTTTTGGCAGAGTATTGGCAAGATAAAAACAGAGCAAAAACCTCTGGACTGGACTGTAGGGGGCGGATTACCATCACCCAGGAATCTGTTCTATGCTCTTGGCCAGGGGAGTTTTTCTTTATTGTTCTATTAAAGGTGCAATCTTCTTGTAAACTGAGAGGATTTGGGATCAGGGAATCTGAGTCCAGGCTGGCGTCTCTCCTTGTAAGTAGGAAATAATGTTCTGGTTTTGATTCTGGCTTGGGGAACCTCTGCTCCTTATTACTTTGGAACCCAGGAGTTAATAGGCTGGGTCAGGTCAGAGCCCCATCACATCCAGCATCTTAACTTTAGTATCAGCACAGAGAGGGGTCACCCTGCTGGCAGGCTGACGTGGGGTCAGTCAGTTGGGAAGAGACTGGCTGAACTCCTGAAGCACAAAAGTTAACACTACCCAGATTTCTCTGTCCTCGTTACCACCCAGATTTCTCTATCCCTGTCAGTTATGCTAATACTGGATCTCCTTGTTATCCACATGGATACCACAACCCTTCCAAAATGTTCTTAAGTTCTTGATCCCAACAGCTTCCCATGGCAACAAGTGTCACAATTTAATCAAGCATTAGGAGAAAAGCATTTCCCCTGATAGGTGTTGAATTTCCAACCTTTTCATTTCATTAAATTCTCCTTTGTCCTTATATTATTGGGCTGGTTTTTTTCCTGTTAATTGTTAAAACGATGATACCGGTAGTCCGTTTTACAAGATAATGCTACGCCTAAAGGGCCCCAGGACCACGTTCTGCTATGTGTTGAAGCCCGCCCAGGCGCTTTGTTTATCATCATCATTAACAACAACAACATGCTTAAATGAACAGCAATTCCCTGGTCTTCTCAGCAGGGTCATGTTTGTTGTTCGGAGGCTCTGATCTAATAACGAGATTCCAGTCTTACAAACTCCAACAAAATGGGTATGCAGCACTGCATACGCACTTCTGCTCTTTGGGGTGCTGCAGGGGGCCATGCCACATAAACCACAGGCAATGGTGGGGAAGGAGTTAGCACATACACTGTTAGGCCCAATATCTGTGATTACAGCTAAGGGAGGCTCCTCTGCTGGAACTTGCAATTCTGCTGTTCATTCCATGATTTCAGTAGGACTGGGATTGGCAGTGGCATTGCAAGGGAGAGCATTTCCAGGTACCTTCACTGCTCAGAATTGCCTCAGTGGGTGCATCTACATGAGGCATTTACTGCACATTAGCGCAATAATACTGTGCAGTAGTGTGGTGATTAAAAACTGTGCTAATAGCCTGCTGTGCAGTGTTATTAGGCTAATGCACAGTAAGCATCACAAAATAATAATGCGCTGGTGCTACTGCAGAGTAAGTCTAGTTACTGTGCATTTAGTTAGTACTTCATTAAGCAAGTAGTGAATTAAATGAGAAGTAACAAAGATACATTCATGAATGTGTAGACATGCCCAGTGGGAGGAAATGCCCTACCTAAGGTGGAGGTGCTTCACAGAAGTGTCAAATTCACTAGACCAATGTGGGGCACTGTACTTGTTCCACTGATGGGCTCAGGCAGTTTCATAGATTTCATAGACATTAGGGCTGGAAGGGACCTCGGAAGATCATCGAGTCCAGCCCCCTGCCCAAAGGGCAGGAAGTCAGCTGGGGTCATAGGATCCCAGCAAGATAAGCATCCAGTTTCATCTTGAAGGTGTTCAATTAAGGTGCTTGAATCACCTCAGGTGGCAGGTTGTTCCAGACCTTGGGGGCTCGGACAGTAAAGAAGTTCTTCCTTATGTCCAGCCTGAAACGATCTTGAAGTAGTTTGTGACCATTCGACCTCGTCATCCCTTGGGGCGCTCTGGTGAACAAACGTTCCCCCAGATACTGGTGGTCACCCCTGATAAACTTGTAGGTGGCCATCAGATCACCCCTGAGCCTGCGCTTTTCCAGGCTAAAGAGCCCCAGGGCTCTCAGCCTGTCATCGTAGGGTCTGCTTCCCTGACCTCTGATCATGCGCGTGGCTCTTCTCTGGACTCTCTCAAGCTTCTCCACATCCTTTTTGAATTGTGGAGCCCAAAACTGGAAGCA
>NW_005842266.1:1435576-1450094 GCF_000455745.1 Alligator sinensis | reverse complement strand
TGGAGGACCCAAGGGGACAATTGGCCAGTTTCTCCCAGAGGCGATCATGGGACACCAGATCGAAGGCTTTTTTGAAGTCAAGATATATGACATCAATCTCTTCTCCCTTGTCCAGGTGATAGGTCACCTGGTCGTAGAAGGAAATGAGATTGGTCAAGCAAGACCTACCCGCAACAAACCCGTGCTGGCTATCCCTTAAGATGTTGGCGTTGGCCAGTCCATTAAGGATGGCCTCTTTAATAAACTTTTCTAAGATCTTCCCCGGGATAGAAGTCAGGCTGATGGGCCTATAGTTAGCCGGATCCACTTTCCTCCCTTTCTTGAAGATAGGCACCACATTGGCCTTCTTCCAGTCTTCGGGCACTACACCAGAGCGCCAAGAGTTTTCAAAGATCCGTGCTAGAGGCTGGGCTATGATGCTCGCCAGCTCCTTGAGTACCCTGGGGTGAAGATTGTCAGGGCCGGCTGACTTGAAGGTATCCAGCTTCTCAAGATGTTCCTTCAGAAAGTCAGCATTAATGGAGGGCAGGGGATCACCCTCACCCGGACTTCCCGGCCCTGTAGCGGGCATGGGCGTCCCATGGGAGTGAAATGTAGTGGGCATGGGCGTTTCTGGAGTGAAATGTAATTCCTTTCCTTGGAGGGCTCAAAACACAGACAACAGACCCAAAGCAATGTGAATATTAAAACCCTCAGCTTTGTGAGTCCTGAATTAATGAGTAAGGCACCTCAGGACATCCTTATTACAACTGCTTTACATTATGGGCATCTATACACATGCTCTGGGATGTGGGGGAGGGGGGTTAATTAGAATGGTTCTCAGGAGCTGCTCTAATTAAAACGCCTGCAGCATCTCATGTATTCAGCATCCAATGGTTCAAAGTGGTGGTGGGGACACTTTTACTAAAGCTCATTTGACAAGCTTTAGTTAAAGCACCTCCACTGATACTTTGAAATGTGGGGACATGGAATACTCCAGCAGACTCAATTAATCAAGTCTGTTCCGATGCACTCTATTAGAAAGCGTGGAGCTGGCATCCCACATGTATACAGGCACTCTTATAATAGACACTTGTTCCCAGAGCAAAGGCCTGCTGCAACGGCAGCCGCTAGAACTCACGCCTTGTCTGGGGCTGACCATCCAGCCAGAATTTAAAAGCATAGGAACATACATCTGGAAGGGGCCACCTGAGCCACTGAGTCCAGTTCCCATACAGCCTTACCTACAGTAGTTCTCCCAAGCTACTTTTGGCTTTGGTTTTGCAAGTTCTCGGATCCTGGAAAATGAAAATAAAAATTAAAAGACGAGTTAAACTTGCAGAGATTATTAAAACAAGCAGAGAGCACATATGATTGCATATTGTACCCTATAGAATCCTCAAGCCTCTCTCTAAAAGACTTTCATTGTGAGGCCATGATGAAAAAAGAACATTGACATCATTTTTCATGTGATGTCTGACTAGTCACTGGCTCTGGGCCATGACCCTTCTCAGAATTTGCTTTTAAGTCAGAGGTATCTCCCTACCAGGCCAGCATTTCAGCTGGTTTAATTCTCCAGTGGACTCATAAACTAAGTTTTGTGCTACAGTAGTCTTCTCTTTTGGACAAGATTGTGGGGACACAGATGCAGGATTCTGACTCATTGCAGGAGCAGTTCAATATGGAAGGTGGAAAGTGGTGACAGCCCTTTTTCTTATTTTAATAATGTGACATTCAACCTCAAAGACTAGAAGGTAAAAGATTCTCCTAGCCAATACAACTGGAAACAAAATAAGTACTACATATGTGGCGAACTTACCGATACAGGTCCAACAACACTCTGGGGCAGAGCCTCTGGAGTGAATAAAAGGAGCTGCATGCCCAGCACGAGGGAGACCCGTCGAGGGACGGAGAAGAGGACAGGCTAAGAAGAGCTGGTGTGAACTGGCCAGAGGGCAGAACCAGTGCCCTGAAGACTCTGAGATGCCTCTTCGCAAGCAGGAGTGGCAAGTGGTTGCATCCCCAACTCCACCACAGGGAACACGGTGTTGGCGCACGGCTCTGTGCACAGAGCTCAGACCCTGGGAGCTGCACAAGGTGACTCAGGTCTGCAACCCCTGGCAACCGGCTGGGACCTCAGTACATGCAGCAGTGCATGAAGGTCAAGACCCTGGGAGCAGCCTAAGGTGGCTCAGGTCTACGATGCCTGGCAAGCGGCCAGGGAACTTGGTGCAGGCGATGCTGCACAGAGGGTCCAGGAGACGGATTGAGCCCAGCACCGCATGAGGTGGCCTGGGCCTCCAACCCCCAACAGGAGGCAGAGCCCTCAGTGCACATGACGGTGCACAGGGCCACCTGTGGCTGCCAGCCCAAGGGAGCCAGTGGCCTGGGAGGCCATGCATGTGAGGAGCAACTTGGCCAAGGGGACAAGACCCACCCATCCAGGCCCTGGCGTCATGAGTTGTTGAGGAAGGGATTCCCACAGGGGAGGGGAGCTACCCCAGCTGTGAGGCAATTTATCCCCAGGGAAGCTTGAGCTAACCAGTTGTTGAGGTGTCTTATATTTTGTGGGAAAGTGCCTCCTAGTCTGTGACACTGCGCCTTATATTTCGTGGACATTTTAACTTTGTATATTAGTATTAATATTAGTAGTTTATAGAGTGTTAAAGTTTAAACTCCTTAAGGGACACTGCTGGGACCCTTGATGGTTATATATATTCTCCCTATGTATACTTGCACTTTGACTGCTATTTAATTGTATTTATACATGCTCACCTGCATTTTCCTGTTGTTTGTCTATTCTAAATCCGCTGTTCATCAACACATTGTTTGGGGCTACCTGGAGGGGTGTAATCTTTCAGCCTTTATATGTAGGGCATAGTATTATATGATAATTATATATCTGTATATCTATGTGTATGTGTATGTATATAGATAGATAGGTAGATAGGGGCTGGAAGGGACCTCGCAGATCATCAGGTCCAGCCCCCCCAGCTCTAGGCAGGAAGACAACCAGGGTCAAGTGATCCCAGCGAGGTGACTGTCCAGTCTCCTCTTGAAAACCACCACAGCAGATGACTGCACCACCTCTGGAGGGAGTTTATTCCACAGTCTGGGCACCCTGACTGCGAAGGAGTTTTTCCTGGTATTAAGCCTGAAGTGGCCATCCAGGAGTTTGTATCCATTAGTCCTGGTCTTCCTCACGGGTGCCCTAGAGAACTGTTGTTCATCGAGGTCCTGATGCACTCCTCAGATATAGCGGTAAGCTGCTATCAATTCCCCTCTCAACCTTCTCTTCTTTAGGCTAGAGGCCCAGGTCCCTCAGCCTTTCCTCGTATGCCCTGATCATATGGATGGCTCTTTTCTGGACCCTCTCAAGTTTTTCCACATCCTTATTAAAGTGTGGCACCCAGAACTGGATGCAGTACTCCAACTGCAGTCTCACCAGTGCTGAGTACAGCGGGAGTATCACTTCCTTAGTTTTACACAAGATGCATCGGTTAATGCATGCCAGCGTGTTGTTTGCCCTGCTGACCACCGCCTCACACTGACAGCTCATATTCATGCGATGGTCAATCATTACCCCTAGGTCCCTTTTGGCCATGGTGCAAATCAAGCAATTTATCCCCAGGGAAGCTTGAGCTAACCAGCTGTTGAGGTGTCTTATATTTTGTGGGAAAGAGCCTCCTAGTCTGTGACACTGCACCTTATATTTCATGGACATTTTAACTTCGTATATTAGTATTATATACTGAGCCTGTATGTATGTTGAGGGTTGTTTACCCCCAGATGGAGCATCTTACACTTGTAAGTGTTAAAATTCATCTGGTTCCAGTCTGCCCAACTCTTGAGCCTGTCCAGGTCCACCTGTATCTGCAACCTATCTTCTGATGTAACCACACTGCCCCATAGCTTGGTGTTGTCCGCGAACTTGGCCACTGAGCTTTTCACTCCCCCACCCAAATGATTGATAAAGATGTTGAAAAGCACCAGTCCAAGCACAGACCCCTGAGGGACACCACTGGCCACTTCGCGCCAGGACGACACAGAACCATTCATGAGAACTCTCTGGGTCCTATCCTGTAGCCAATTTCCCACCTACTGAACTGTCGAGAAGCTGAGCCCACAATCTTCCAGTTTTCCCACAAGGATATCATGGGATACTAGATCCAAAGCCTTTTGGAAGTCTAGGTATATAACGTCTACCTTGTCTCCCATGTCCAGGTGGTGAGAGACCTGCTCATAGAAGGAGACGAGATTGGTAAGATGAGACCTACCCGTGACAAAGCTATGCTGGCTGTCATTCAGAATCTTACCTTCCACGAGCGTATCGCACATAGATTCTTTAATGAGCTTTTCCAGGATTTTCCCTGGGATAGAGGTTAAACTGATTGGCCTATAGTTGCCTGGGTCCTCCCTCTTCCCCTTCTTGAAGATGGGCACAATGTTGGCCCTCTTCCAGTCCTTAGGGATTTCCCCTGTGCGCCATGAATTCTGAAAGAGCTTTGCCAGGGGGTTTGCAATGACCTCAGCCAGCTCCTTCAGCACTCTTGGATGGAGTCCATCTGGTCCCACTAAGTTATAAATGTGTAGCTTTTCTAGTTGGTATTGCACCCACAATATATTGCATGTTGTATATATTGCATATTTTGCATATATATATCTTGCATCCATATATATATCCATACATCCGTGTGTGTGTATATATATATATATATATTTATTAATAGCAATTCTCTTAATTCTTGTATATATTAATCAATCTGGACATAGTTAAGTATCTCTTGTCCTGACCTGCCTCTATAGAGAGTAGAGGGATCCGGCCTATATATTGCAGATCCTTCTTGCAGCACTCTTGCCTGCCACCCATCCCTTCTATCTGGAGAGGGGAGCACAGTACTTGGGTACACCTGGGTTACACATAGAAGCACACGTGTTACCAACTCAGTTATGAAAAGACTATTCACAGAGTGCTTCTTCTGTACAGATTGAGACACATGTCTTATACTAAGCTGCTTACACTTTAAGGTTTCCTATTATTATTATTATTTCTGCTAGCACCCACAATGAGCTAGATATTTAAGCACAAAAAATTGCCTGCTTCACATACATGAGGAGCATGTATTCTGAAGAAGGTATGCTGCTTATACAGAATATTCATTGATTCAAGAACTCTCAACAGAGTAAGATGTCATTGTCTGCTTCTGTGTATTGAGTGTCTGAGTTAAGAGGATAGGTGCACTTCTGCTGGTGCTTCCCCAGGCTGTAGATACTCAGACTGCATGTCCATTCACTTGAAGAGATATAAGCTATTGATTTAGCAGTCTGACTGTATCTGCAAGGTCTTAATTTGATTCGATGTCAAATCCTTTGCCAGCAACCTCTCTGTTTACTGAAGCAAATGGAGAAAGAATTGAATAAAATAGACCATGCAGCATAAAATCCTTCCTTCTTATCCCTGAATCCCACATCTCACATGCTAACACTCTTCCTGTCTGTTCCAACCCATCTGTGAATAGGAAGGGGAGAGCAGGAGGATTTCCTTTGTCATGCAGTATTTTCTTTAGAAATTGTACAGAATATAAACTGTTATAATTCTGTCATATATTGTATCAATATTGCTATATATATTGCATATAATATAAATATGCATGTACTATATCAATTGTGCAGCCTGCAATGTGTACACTGTAAGATTGACCTCTAAGATAGGAATACAAACCACCTAGCACCCATTCAGCAAGGATCATTTTCCTGGGAAAAGCAAGTGGAAGGAGCATAAAGTCTTCAATCACAAGACCTCTTAGAATGAATAAGAACATTTAGCCTGATTGGGAGCCTTTACAGCAAAAAATCTCACAGCCTGATTGGCAACCCTCTGTCCAGCATGGGTGTGTAGATAGATGTGAATCTGAAATAGTTTGCCTTGAAAAAGTCCACTGAGAGCAAACCTTTGTTTAAATCAGGAGTGGGCAAAATACAGCTAGCAGTCTGGATTCGGCAGCCAATTGATTGTATCCAGCCTGCAGCTGCCCCTGAGGTGCTCTGTATGGGGATGAGCCCCATCCACTACTGCCCAAGGCAACCCACGCCATGCTCCCACCCACACCTGCCCCGCACCCACTGATGGCACTGCCCCAGCCCCAGTCAGTGCGCACAGCTTCCCAGCCAGATACTGCTTGGCTCCCTGCACCTAAAGTGGCTACTCCTCCTGCCCACCATATGCCAAGCCGGGGGTGGGGGAGAGGGGGAAAGCTGGGCAGCCCCTGCCTGGGGGGAAGAGTGGATGGAAGGCAGCTGGGACCTGGAGCCCTGTATGCTGAGACAGGAGCTGCCCAGCTGCAGCTTTGCCCCCACCTGGCTGGGTGTGTGATGGCAAAAAGCAGGAGTAGGAGAAGCCACTGGAGGCAGGAGGAGCTGAGCACTAGCTAGGTGGCTACAGCAGCAGCACTGTACGTGCTGGCTAGGGCCGGGGCCGGGGCTGGGGCTGGGGCCAGTGTGGTGTTGTCGGCAGGGGTGGGCCAGAGTGCAGTGCCCTGGGTGGGAGTGGGCAGGGCTCAGCCTCATGTGGAGCACTGCAGGGGCAACCATGGGTCAGATGGGGGAAGGGGGGGCTGACCACACCATCCAGGCAACTTTGCTCCTGAGTCCTGCTGGTTTCCCCTGGGTCCTAGTGTCCCTGTTTCCTGTCATCTTTGACAGGCAGCCAGGAGCAGATAAATATTAATTTTCTAAGTTTTTAAGGGGCAGCATGGGCCAGATAAAATGATCTGGCTAGCCTGACCTGGCCTGTGGGCTGTATTTTGCCCACCCCTGGTCTAAAGTAAGGGACATCATCAGGCAATAGAGAGACAAACAGGACCATATCTACTCAGAAGAGTGTGTGTGCTAGAAGTGAATGTAAAGACACTTGGAGGAGAGCCTGTGATTACTTTAGTTTAATGGCTTCTCTTAAGAGCAAAAGGGCCCAGTTTGAAGGTGCTGAAAACCTCTTGCAAAGTGCTAAATGCTGTCAACTCTTGCTGAGAAGTAATTTTCCCCCAGATATTTTTAACTTTGGCTTTCACAATATATTCTTTCCTATTTAACATGAAACCCCAAAAGGTTCAGGCCTGCAATCCATTCTCTGACAAACCATTCGTGAAGTCACAGGCTCTGTGTTTTGTCCCATAATGACTATTTACATTTCCAGATGACTGCACAGGGTTTTGTTTCCTTACCTGTAACTTGAATATGAACAGTGCAAAGAAACTGTAAAGAAGACAAAAACATAAAGTGGGTTTTAAAAGCCCAACATGATTTGCAGTCTATGCTGTCATTTATCTGCATAAGCAGAAAATGGGCCTTTATTCATTCTATATATAACAATTGGTAAGGGAAGATGAATTTGTCCAGCTATTTAAGCTATAGTCATCTCCTGTATCTCTATATATCTTCCTAGTCATTAATAAATCCTTAATGAAACTATACTGAAAGCACAATATACACATTATCCCTCAAAATATAGCATTACAATTCCCTCTATATAGCAGTTGTAACAAAAAGGGCAGTTGTAACAAAAAGGGCAGAGGTATCTCTCTAAGCTGTGTGCACACTGGTGGGAAATCTTCGTTAGATGTTCTGGTAACATACAGGTTCCTGCTTGGTTGAGTCTATTATCTCCTTTAACTGCAACTTCAAAGAGCTTTAGGTGAATGACAGTTACATAAACTGTGCTGTATGAAGTGGAAAATGAGTTGCATTTCAGGAACAGTGCAGCTTGGTAACAGGAATATTCCAAGTGAAATGATACATGTTATAAAGGCAAATGATGTCATACTTTTCCAATTAGTGGAGGATAATGTTCTTTAATGATGGCGGCAAAAAAAACAACCCACAGATGTAAGTTTTTATGATTCCTGCTTTTAGCTATACTGTTCTTTCAAGGCCACCATTTGAGTCTTTACAACTGAGGCTGCATCACTTGTTCCACATTCCTTTAATCCATTTTTTTTCCTGAGGACTCATACCAATTTCCTTTAAATATGCATTCCAGACAACAGGGTATGTGAGAAGGGCCAGTGGAAAACTGAAAAGCAGGAAAAAAGAGCATGTCAAGGCAACATGCAAGATCTCCAGGGAAGGGCGGTGCCGAGATTCACTTTTGCAAGGTGTAGAGCCACCCTCTAATATATCTTGTTTAATTAATGTATACAAGCATCAGAACTTCCATGCCTCTGGCTTGCCAGACGTGTGGTGCTCCTTTGAACAAAGACAATGGAAAAAGCCTGGTATTGTGCTTCAAATTGTTCCACGTCAGGCATGCTCAGTTAATAGGTAAAATGCATGAGGGTTAGCTTCTCCATCTGCTCTGTGAAGTCAATGGCTACCAGTTGGAAATGGCTAGCAGAGAACGTTCCCCACCTCAGGTACCGGCTGTCCCTCCTATAAGGGCCTCATTGAGGAGGTGCAAGGGAGAGCCAGCCCCTACCTGTTTTAGCTCCTGCTGGGACTGGGAAGCACTTGCTCAAGGAATTATCGTAGCCCTGTCCCTTTCTTGCTTTCAGTCCAAGTTTTTGTGTGGCAGACAGCCCAGCCCATGGCCAGCCAGGCCAGTTGCTTTCTTACTCCACAGGATCCCTGGTCACATCCCAACCAGATGCTGAAGCAAGGAGCCCTTTCAGCCTGATAATTAAACCAGTACTAGCCCTGCACTGGGCTTGCCCCTGAATGGGAAAGGGAAGCTTGTTGGCAATGAGCGAGGAGGGGAGGGGAGGGTGGAAGAAGGGGCACGGTGCTGCGATGGTGACTAGGGGGAGGGGTTGGGGTGTCCAGTGACTCTGAGTGGGCCAGCAAGTGTCCATGGCAGGGGGTTAAGTATCTGTGAATATGGAGCATGAAAGAGGGGCTCCTCAGCTCCCACATGGAGTGGTTAACAGAAGAGATACCCATCTTCAGCTGGACTAAAGGGGCTTCTGGGATCAAGACTCAGTTTCCCATTCCCTGAAAAGGAGGCTGCTTTAGGAGCTACTCTCTGGCTCCAACCAGCAGTGAGCCAAGGCCCCAGGAGCAAAGTAGGAGTCATCTCCTTCAGTGTCATTTTGAGCTCAGTGAGTTCCCACACTTTCTTCAGGCAAGCAACTAAGACTGGCTTCCCTGAGCCTTGGCTCCCAAGCTCTCTGGACTCATAAGGTCCATCAGAGAGCAGGCAGCTATGGATACTGGGAAATCTGCAAATGCCCACAATGCTATTCACATTCTTTCCAACACCTCAGCCCCTCAGAGAGATCCCAGAACAGGGTTCCCCCCTGCTCTTTCTCAGCAGCAAGTCTACTAACTTCAGTGGATATCCTTTAGTCTGCAAAAGGCCCATCATATCCAGAGAGGCCTGGACTGCATCTTGTTCTGTATCTTGAGGGGTCATTTGCACTTGTATAACTTGAGTCAAAGCACCCTGAGGCAAGAGCAATTTTTTCCCACCTGCCCAGACTTTTGACCTGCAACCCCACTACAACTTTCAACTCGGCCCAGGTTACCAGCCAACTTTACACATGGATTCTCATAAGGAACCAATATCTCGGCATGTTTCAAATTCATATCATATACAAGTCACTTGCTTTATATTTACAGCTATTTGAGGAGTGGGGGTTGTCTATCATGTAAACAAATATATTCTGGGATCTTTTGCAAGAAAGATTTTTTTTTTTTTTTTAAATAAAAAATACTTCCATGTAATTAACTTCTTGCTCCTCTGGATAGAAGCCAACCATGGAAACATCAGGAGGAAAGTGAAGGCTCTGAGAAAAGGTTAGTCCCCTGAATGTGTGTGCGTGCAGTGCATATACATACACCCAAATCTGGCTTCCAAACCTTAACTAGGCAATAGCCTCAGATTCTACTATTTGTGGGAACCGAGTGCCATCTGCTGGGCCAGGAGCAGCAGCACAATTCATTATTTTCATGTTAGGCTTTGTCAAGACATGGCCAATGTAACAGGGAAGTAGGACATATTGCTGTCCCACTGGTCCCACATGACAGAGCCACACTGTTTAGACTAATTTAGCTCCACTCATATCTAGTCAGTGCAAGGCTGCTGAGATTAAGAATGTCTCAGGTGAAAGAGAGGAGAGAGAGGAAGGAGAGAAATGGCAACAGAAGGCAGGGGGCAGTGGAGGGAAGACGAGGATGAAGCGGAAAGCCAGCTCAGGCACTGAGCAGAGACCAGAAAGAGGGATAGATGCTTCACTGCCAAGGCAGGAGAATAGCAGGGAAATGGCAAGGCTGAGGCCTTCCTCTCTCCCATAAGCAGGATGCAGTCCAAAAACACCCTGTTTACTTCAGCTTGGCTCCAACAACGCTTCTTAGCACGTGCCTTCAATGAAAATCAGGCAAATGCTTGAAGTTTGGTCTGGACAGAAGCATTTTGCTCAATCAGAGCCTTAAAGGACCAGTAGGCATGTGTTTCAGCTACCATCATTCTTTTGCATGCAGGGAAATTCATGCACTAAGGAAAAGTTTAATCACAGCCCAGGTCAGACTACAAAGTGCTTGGACATTTAGGACTTACTAACAACTGAAAGTTTAGCAAAGCAGAACATAGATTTATAGATGCTAGGGTTGGAAGGGACCTCAAAAGATCATTGAGTCCAACCCCCTCCTGGGCAGAAAAGAGTGCTGGGGTCAGATGGCCCCAGCCAGATGCCTACCCAGCCTTCTCTTAAAGACACCCAAGGTAGGGGAGAGTGCCTCCTCCCTTGGAAGCCCATTCCAAATTTTGGCCACCCTTACCATGAAGTTTTTCCTGATACCTAGCCTAAGTCTGTTCTCTGTCAGTTTGTGACTATTGTTCCTTGTTAGCCCAAGAGGCACACTGCTGAACATCTCTGCTCTCTTGTTGAGTCCACCTAATGAAAAGCAACAACTACCACCTGAACAGGGATTTGAACCCTGGACCCTCAGATTAAAAGTCTGATACTCTACCAACTGAGCTACCTAGGCTCATAAACAAAGAACACAGACCTGCATTTGTGACATTCAAACCTGTGTTGACCAAGCATTTACTACCAAGCAAAAATATACATGAAGCAAGAAACTATGAGCACACATATTGCAGAGTGAAGTAGGTCCTAATGAGGTGACACAATTTCACAATTTCACAAAAACCTGCAGGACCAGTTAGGCACAGAGGTCTCCCCACAGGCTGGCCCTGCCTCTTGCCAAAGTCTGTTTGTCATTACTTCCATCAGGCCATGCCCTATTACCCCCGGCAGTAGGGAGCCTATGCCACTTTGACCAAGAGAGACCCCTGAAATCCAGAACACAGGATCCTGCTCCAGAGCCTCTACACTAGTAATGATTAATCCTGGGCCCATGGGCTGGATCAGGCCCATGGAGCTGTGTCATTGGGCCCATGGGTCTGAAAATGTGGTGCTGGGGGAGCATTAATTGCAGCTCCCCTGCTGCCAAATTTCTGGACCCCTGGGGAACCCCGTGGGCTAGACAGCATGGCCCTGTGCACCAGACAGGGTGCATGGGACCCAGCCAAGGCAGAGTGCAATCAACCCCACAAGGGATCCAGGCTACAGACCAGCCTTTGCCTCTCATCTGACCTGCAGGGCCAAAAGGCAGAGTGGCACTGCTTTACCATACTGTTATAGGAACAAGAATGCCATCCCCAACCTCAGCCAAACCAGCCCCCCCAGGATGCTATGTTGTTGTAGCTATATTAGGCTGGTTGGGAACCTCTGGCCCACATTTTCAGATGCTGCTTCCTTTCTACTACCTCCGGAAGATGATAAGGTCCCTTCCACCCTGAGCAACCTCCACCAGCTGGCAAGAGTAAGCAAGAGCCCCTGATTGAGGAGGAAGGGGCCTCGGAGCAGGTCCCAGAGATCAATCCTTGTCCTTCCCCAGAAAAGTCATTGCTTTTACACTGGATCATTTAGAGGCCTTCCCAGAGCTGCTGTCTGGAGAGAGACCCTGGGATGTGAAACCCCTATCAGACAGCCCCACATGTTTGCCATACATTGCAAACTGCCCACACAAGGATAGCTTCTCCCCTCCAGTAAGGACATCCTGGATCCACCTGAACACTATGCAGACCCCCACAGCTCTCCCTCTGACTGCTAAGAAAACTACATACTGCCAGGTGCTACACAATCACAGCTACATAGTGCCAGGCTCTGGGCCCTATTCACCAGGTATAACTACTTGAGTGGGACAGACTGTCCCTATTTATTTCCAAGCTCCCAGCTCATGTAGGAGATACCCTGCATATGGGACACAGATACCTGTAGGGACCAGCAGCTTGGGCCATGGGTCATCCAGGGAAGGGGAGAGAGGAAAAAGGGGAGACACAAGGCAGCACTCAGGATCTTGATTACTAACAGGAGCCTGCAAATCCCCTCCCCCTGTGGGACTACATTCCCCCTGCCCCACAGACCAGCATAGCTCTGTTGTGAGCACTGCTGGGGGCACTTAGACACAGGCAGCCCAGGACCTGCCGCACACCCAGATGGCTCACCTATCTGTGCCCCTTGCAGCCATGCTGGCGCTGGAGCAGGAACACAGCAAGCAGGAAGGGCCTGCTCCCCGCTTGGCCCAGGGCAGTACCTGCCCTGCCCAGAGCTCACTGCCATGTGCTCTCCATGGTGCTACTGATTGTCCAGTCACCAGGGCAACCAGCAGGGCTCTTGGTGGGGGGGGAGGAGGTAGTACATGCAAGTTTCCCGAGCTGATCTCCATTAAATGTATTTAATCAAACGCCAATAGGCCATAGTGCTGAAGCATGCAGTGAAAAGCCAGCTTTACATCTGCAGTCTAAACAAAGTTGGAGTCTGTCTGGCTCCCTACTCCCAGGCCCATTCTGTCTGCACAAGGGAGCTGAAAGGAATAGGATTTCATAGATTTCATAGACATTAGGACTGGAAGGGGCCTCACGAGATCATCGGGTCCAGCCCCCTGCCCAAAGGGCAGGAAGTCAGCTGGGGTCAGATCACCCCAGCAAGATAAGCATCCAAGGAGAAGCCTGGGAGAATTTTCTCAGATCATATGAACATGTATATGAAGCCTTGCTGTTGTTAACCCATTGGGGTATGTATATTTCAACCCTTGCACTTCCATAATTAGTTGCTTATATGTTTATCTTGTAACTTATAGTTTTATCATTAACTTCTGTTTTGTGACCTTTAAGAATTGGACATCTTTATGTTTTATCATTATTTTTTAACTCCTTTTAACACAGATTGGGGAGGGATGAGACAACCACTAGGCACAACTGGAAATGAGCACTAAGCACCCATGCAAAAGCCCTTCCCAGAACCAGGCACTGCATTTCACTCATCTGTTCTGCACCAGACAGGATGGAAAAAACTTAATCTCCCATTAACCCTTGGCAGCATTCACCAGTTGGCCAAGCTCAAGAAGAAATCTGTTACGCTTCTTGGTAGTACGCAGACCCATTTTCTCTCATGTGTA
This sequence comes from Alligator sinensis, assembly GCF_000455745.1. NCBI lineage: Eukaryota > Metazoa > Chordata > Crocodylia > Alligatoridae > Alligator > Alligator sinensis. The sequence continues at coordinate 1,436,660 of NW_005842266.1, read as the reverse complement.
GGTATTTGTCTAGCCCTCAGCCCTTTGTGCTAGGCCTTCCCTAGGTGAGGAACTTTGCAGATGCTCAAATGCGCCCAAAGCAGGAAAGGGCAAGCGCCGTGTCGGATTGGTAATCTATTCTCTGTGACCAGACTGACACAGACAGGTATTTCTTGTCCTGGTAGCTCTGGGAAATGGGCAGTAGGGGAGGGTCTCTAGCAGTGAAGACCCTGGAGATGCCAGAAATGTCACTTATTTGAGCAAATTAAAGCAAGATGAGCATCTGTGAAATGAGCACTATGAGGAAGCCTTGTGAGTCCCACTCCAGAATCCCCCAGCTGGACTGGAAACCTCTGAGGCATCTGCCTGCCAAGAAAGTAGTGCTCAGCCAGGAGCAGGTGCTACACAAGGGCCAGGGCTGGGTTCTAGCACGAGGGCTAAACACGTGATTGATGTTCAGGAAGGAAAAGCCTTAAAATCATCTCAGGATGCTCAACTGGGGATCTCAGAGAGGCTTAGAACCCATTGTCCAAATCATCTGTTGGGAGTGCTAGGTAAGTATGTCTAAAGGCTTCTGCCTTGAAATCAACCCAGCCACCTTGAGCCTTCCTGAGCCCTTGGTGTCACTAGCACCTGTTCTTTCATATCAGAGTGGGCTCAGTCAGTCCATCCTAATTAAGTAACCTCAAAGGCTCTTCTGTTATGACATCAGCTGAGCCAGTGACCTCACCAGGGCCTGCATTTTGACATCAGTCCAGCTAACTTGAGGGGCTAAGCCAGGGAATTTATGGACGCTTGTATCTGCACATCAACTGAGCAATGTAGAAAGACTTATTTAGGAACTTTACATGCTGTTTTACCATGATAGCCTCCCAATTAAGGAAAGGTACTTCACCATCACCCTCTGCAGTGACTTCCCAAAAGGGCTTTTCCTTCCACTAGTCTACCAGTTATGAAATCTGGTTTGGGTCTACCACAGATTTCCTCCCTCACCTTAGTTTCTCTCAGTTCTCCAGCAGTCAATTGAGCAGATCACTGTGGGGATAAATGCACTGACTCTTGTGAGACAATTTTAATTCAGCAGTGATGGAGATAGGCATGTAAC
>NW_005842266.1:1417093-1435545 GCF_000455745.1 Alligator sinensis | reverse complement strand
CATGATGTGTAGGGAATTACATCTTGGAGGAACACCTATTTTTAGTTGTGCTGAGTCACACTTTTTCAATGTGAGCACGTACCAAAAACTTCAGTCTGCTCACTTTGTAGTCTTTCTTGCTGACTTATGTCTTTGGTGCAGCAGCTGCCTACATGCACAGAAGCACAGGCAAATATTTGTATGATGCCAAAACACTATGCAACAGCAGTCATGTTGATCACCAGCAAGGGCTAATTGGAAGAACTCAAGGATAGCACAAGCCTCTATATTTTGAGCTAAATGACCATGGGCACCTTTTGGCTTCATAATGCAGTTGAACTCAAGAGTCTTAGTCCTCCACCTGATAGGTGCAGTACAGGATCTGTGACAGGTGCAGAAAAAGGAGGGTTCCTAATGCCACTAAATGGTGGATTACAGTTACAGTTACCCTTATAGCTGTGACCATGTTACTTGGTTTGTTACCTATTTACCTTTCAGGAGGGATTAATTCACCTGCTCCTCTACCAATGTTGTATAAACCATCACCTGTTTACAGTACCCTCTACTATCTACATGGGACAGATGGGCAAAACATATGTGAAAGAGTGAATGAATGCTGATCTGGTATCAATTCCAGAAAGATACACTTTAAACTTCTTAGATATTCCTTTACCGACCTCAGAGAAGCTGTTCTTAAACAGCAAAACTTTTTGACTTAAAGGCAACATTGCAGAACAAGAAATCATCCACAGATTGGATTGTGTTAAGCAGTCTCAGCAGAGACTACTGATTCTTATCCCATTACATGAACTAGCTCTTATACTCTTATCTCCCTCAATGAGTTAGCTGCTTTGTTTATCCCTTTTGATCTCAACCTACCTCTGCCCCTCTCAGTGGTACCCTCTCTCCTATCCTTTTCTCTTGCTTTCCCTATCCTGTGTATTTTGTTTCTATTCAGTACCCCTGCTCTCTGCAAGTCCATTCATAGAGCATCTAATAAAGGAGGCTGTCACCTACAAAAACTTACACCTTTCTGAACAAGCTAGTCTCTAAGGTGCCACCCTACCATACTTTCTGCCTGACAGTTGACAATGAATACATCTTAGGTGACAGTCATTTGTGCCAGCAGACAGGGGATGCCTTCTGAGGCCTGAGTCTCACAAGCATCCAGCAGTATGGTCTCAGTTGTGTTTCTGTTTCCAAAGATGACTTTGGCTGTCTCCAGAGCAGATGCTAAAAAGAGGGCACAATCCATAAACATCACTGATCCTTGATCCTCTTGACTTCCAAAAAATACTGCCCTGGGGTATGGAATGCACACCCCACATAAAGGATCCATTTGAAAAGCTACTTCCCTGAAAGAAACTTGCTGAGAGAGCCTCACTTAGAACAGCACGCAGAGCCAGCAGACCCATGATGGCTGCTGCAGGGGGAAACAGACTTGGCAAAGCAAAGGAGACAGGCAAAACAGCCCCTTCAGCCATAGAGGACTTTTATGAGTTAATCTCAGAAATCACACCTCTAAAATCCACTCTGGAGACAAAGTGCAATTAGGATTAAAGCAGAGAGAGAAGACAGTGGGGTAGGGTCAGAGCTCTGGAAATAAATATAGAGAAAAACCTGCAACCAGAAATAACTGCAAAATAAAAGCAAGATGGTTGGAAAAAAGTAAAGGAGCTTGCAGAGAAACGTGGGGATGTAGAAAATCATGAGTCAGGAAATAATCTAAGAATTAGACGGTTCCTGAGAAGTGTGGAAAAGGGAGATCCTGAAGAACACCGACAGCAGGCCAGGATCCATCGCAAGAGATGGAGCATGCAGCCTGCTGCTGTTTGTGGGTTCTGCTGCAGTGAAGCTTGCAGGAACAGATTATACTTTATTAATGCAGTGAACTAAATGATGGGATATAACTGAGGAACAACTCTCATGTACACAACAGCTCAGAGTCCCTGCTGCTGACCCACTGCCCGCAACCTCTTCTATCCAGCCAACATGGTTACCATTTATACAAGCCTCTTAAAGGGCCAGCATACTTACACCTCCCTTTTTTCTCAAAAAATACTAAAAAGATTGCATATATTGGTATTCATAACATTCTAGCCTCAACAGCTCTCAGTGAGTCTCAGGAGGCAAAATACTTACAAAAATACTTCCCCTCTAATCTTCTTTCATAACCAAGTCAATTGTGGGGCTCTGTGGAGTACGGCCCTCTCCAAGTTCTCCCTGCTCTGGGCTGCTGAGTTCTTCTCATGGTCTCTGAAGCAATGCACGTGTGGGGGTCTCCTGAGTTCTAAACATCACTCTTCACAGCAGACTCCGGGCCTTGCTACTCCCAGATCTGTGACAGCCAGAACCAGAGGGATTAATAAGCAATAATATGTGCTTCTTGGAGGCATTTGGTATTTTGCCTAAACAGGTAATATTAGTTAATATTAGCTTATAAGTTTGTAAACTGCAAATGTAACTTGTCTGTCATAAGTTTAACCAAAATGATAAATTAACTGTTCATGGAACTGACTGGGCCCCATAGACAAAGCTGTAGCTGTGAGATTAGCTGGCCTAACAGTTTTTTGCTCAGGGTTCAGCCTTAGCGATAAAAACTGGATCTAACTGCTTGGCACACCCGACACATTCCAGGAAAGCATATCCCAAGAAAGCATATTCAAATGAAGCCTAAAAGGGGTTGGGATTTAGGCGGAGTGATGTCAATTGCAAACCTAAAGGTGCTGCATCATAATTTGCTTGTTGGATAAACCTGAGTCTGGGTAGTAACCATTTATGATAATTTTAACACCTTTCAATCCCATAGGGTAACAGCTATAGGGCAATATTGTAAGTGGCCCTGAGGCCAACAGATTAACATAAGACTAGGTATAAAAAACATATGCATCAGGTAACCAGCAGGAAGGAGGGAACAGAACGGTCATTTCTGTTCCACGCCCGGACCCCAGACTCCCGGTGTGAGTGAGGATTGGATCCTGATCAAGGGACCTTCCCCAGTAATCCCTCTGACAGCGTCGATCATCAGGGACACCTGACTGGCACGCACCTGGCATTGAGGGACTATCGATAAATTGCCAACCCATGTCTGTCTATTTGTTGTTTTGAACAGCCCAGTGTGGCTAATACCCTCGCAGTGCCCAGTTGGCCTGTGACAGATTGATCTATCTAGCTATCTGTTATTATTATCTGTTATTATTATTTACTATTAGCTCTTTTATACTGCTTTATCTGCTTATCGCATTTATCTTTCTGTTAACTATTGTGTGTGTGTGTGCGTGCGTGTGTGTGTGTGTAAGCTATAATAAATTTGCCTTTATTCCACTCCCAACTTTGCCTCCTTGATCCAAAACTGAATTAAACAGCCCAGTTGGCCTGTGATAAAATTGATACACTCACAGTGCCCAGCTGGCCTGTGACACAGATCATCCCTAACCAAAGCTTATTCAAGCACTTCTTGAATACCTCCAATGATCGAGATTCCCCAGCTTCTCTAGGCAGCATGTTCCACTGCCTCACTGTTCTAACAGTGAAGAAGTTTTTCCTGGTATCCAACCTAAAGCTACTCTGCTGCAACTTTAAGCCATTGCTACAGGCCTACTCTCCACAGCAAGGGACAACACATCACCTCTGAATTCAGCTAATGGAGTCCAAGGTGAAGGCAGTGAGTGTATGTCTGTGCTTTATTTGCATTCTCAGAAGCCAGGATAACAGGAAGTTGTTGCAAAAAAGGTAATAACATACTGGACTTTATTAATAAGAGTGCCACTTGCGAATCAAGGTAAGTGATGCTCCCATTCTACTGTATTCAGCATTGGTGAGGCCTAACCTGGAGTACTGTGTGGATATTAAAAACAGCTTTCTCACTCTGATGGTGGTTAAGCATTACAACCAGCTACCCAGAGAGCTTGTGGGATGTTCATGCTTGGATGTTTTTAAGAGCAGGTTAGACAAGCACTTGATTGAAATGGTTTAATCAAGGATGACCCTACCTTAAGCAAGAAGTTGGAGTAGATGACTTCCTGAGGGCCCTGCTAGTCCTACTTTTCTACGATTCTGAAGTCAAGCTTGTAACAGGGGTACACAAGCAGATGCAGTAACTTTCTCACATGATAATATATTACCTTTCATTGTCTGAGCAGGTATAATTTTACAGGTAGCAGTTACAAGGAAAAGTAATTTATCTGGAAACTAAGACGGATCTGTAAGGTCCCTTCAAGCCCCTAACAGCTATGTAACTATAAGGGAACAGATCTTTTTTGTAGATGTAAAGGCTCTAAAAGAAATCATAGCACAAGTAAGAATCAGCATTTTTCCACAATTCAGCTGCCCATGCAAACAGTTACACAGAACTTGTAAGATTACCTCTAACCATCATTATTTCAATAAACAAAAGTATTGGTGTAGCTCTTGTTTAAAAGGAAGAGAGAAAAATGAGAAGGGAAAGGAAAAGAAAAAAAGAAAAATAAATCCATTCCCCAATTAAAAATTATGGAAAATTTAATATTTTTGACTCTCAAGGGTTTGTTTTTGGTTGTTTTTCTTTTTAGAAGCTTCTGCTTATAAAGCATGGTAGCCCAACTTCGATGTGACAGTCTCTTTTCAGTTCTTAAAGTTCACAGTTCAGATGCCTTAAATACAAAGGACAAACAAAAGGAACCTCATGTAAACTTATTACAAACTAAGCACAGAATACATGTAGAGATATTCCATGGGGAAAGCACAGCCAGGTTTCTTGTAAGATTGCAGTGACTTCCCGCAACCTTCTCCTGACAGAGGACACTGGAGTGGTGACATATTGTTCAGGTCCTGTTGCTAGCGCAGGAAAGCCTCACTTCCTTCGGAGAGCTTGAGTACGACATTGTGTCAGTGGCTCTCAACACTAAACTAGACTCAGGAAAAAATGGAACAGACACAGGCACTGAACTCCTGAACTCCCTGTTCACTGCACACAGGGTGCAGAAATGAACAGGTTGTGCTGATCATGATCTCTCTGCAGATAATAATTTCAACCTCCCAAACAGCAGTTCTTGCCACTATGTCAGTAAATCAGTCCAGAATCTTTCTGCACAGAATTTAAAAACACAAAAAAGGAAGTTTGTCTCTCTTTGACATAGCTATTTAGCATCCCACAGACAGCTGCTGCTGGTAGTAAACCAGGAATGTGGCTATTTAGAAGTATTTAGTCAGCTGTTACAGAGACCAACAGAGATACCAGGAAATTAGCTACAGATGTGAGCTGAGGTGTCAATGTCATTTTAAAAAATCAGTCCTATATGATGTGAGGAGATGACTGTGAAGAGGACAAGATGCAAAGGACTTTAACACAAGAACAATGACCAATAGTAATGGATCACAAGAAGGCAAGCCCCCAAACAGGAAGGGCTTGCACTGAACACTCACTTCTCCATGCAACACTCTACAGTACCAGCAGGTGAAGGGGGAACAGATTTGTATGAAGGGGCCCCTCTCTCAAGGTCCTGGGGTTTAAGGAGAGACTTGGAGGATCACAGCCAAAGACCACTCACCTCAGGAAGCTGAGCTCTTCTGGATGCCCACAGTGACCTGGGTCCCTCTCCTCATCACTGTTCACATCTTGCTCAGACAAGAAGAGGGTTCCGGTTCTCTGGTTTAAATGCTGTGGCCAGCTCTACTCCTGCCAGGCCCCCATGCCAGACCACCCTGTTCCACCACCTGTTTGGGTAAATAAGACTCCCGCAAGAAACTACAATAACATTTCTGCTTTATGTAACTGTTTCAGTGGCAAAATAGAAAGGCTGCTAGTAGAAAACCTTGGTACAGGATCCACTGTTACAAAACCCTTGCAGAGTATTCATGGTATTTTCTACCTACAATTCAATACAAAACTTCCTCTTTAAATATAAAGACAGGAGTGCTAGCAAGATGGAAATGGCCCACCCTATGCAAACCAATTCATTTTCCTTATGTGTGTGTTTGGAGTGGAAAGAATTTTTAAAATCAGATTTATTTTTCACCTTTAATATCATTTGTTTAATTTTGATGGCTGACTTAGTTCAGAGCCCAAGTTCACAAGAACGCTGCCCTGCTGGAACACCATTGTGTCTTTTAAACCATAAACTGATATGAGTACTTTGTTGGCACTCTTGTTTCTCTGTCTGTTGGTTAAATCTGCTCCTAACTAAATTAAACTAAATGATACTATTTCATCCTTTATATAGAAATAAATATCTACACAGCCTGTTGCACTAGTCCAACTAAAACAGGTTTAAATTCCATCTGAGTTATATTGTTGTAACTTTCTCCTGTTGGCAAAGGAACCCTTAATAATTTTTCCATGGTAAATTTTACTTCCTGGTTTCCATGCACTAAAAAGTCTGTAAAGCCAAGATTTTAAATTGAGCGTCTAAGATCATCTATTACAGCCTAACATCTTAAAAAGACCCAATTTCCAGAAAGCAAGTAGCAGTCGCCCTCTGACAGCCCAGAGATAACTGAGGCTTGACCCCCAGAATCAGTCATTTTGAAAATATTTGCCATGATGTTTAAAGTTTTCAAAAATAGATTTGGTTTTTCTGTGTTTTTTTTAACAGAGTATATTGCTATTTTAATCTTGTAAAAGACTTTTTTTAAAAAGCAAACAAAAAAGTCCCATAACAACCATCACTAAATTTCAGGCTCAAATCCAGAGCTGCTATAAATCAGCATTGCTTCACTGAAGTCATTGTACTAACTGATCATCAACACCAGCTGATTATCTGGACCAACATACCTAAGCTACATGTCCCATTAATGCTCGTCTTGTTAAAACTCCCTCTCCCCTTACAAATTCTCAGAAAAATATAGTGATTTTCAAAGAGCTTTTAAACTGCAAATCCTAATAAAATAAATGATCTTAACACTGACAAGAGAGAGTAACACCACACATCTTGACTGGAAAGTGGAACTCTCGGGCCTTCAAGCTGGCAATACAACCACCATCTAGATCCCATGACTGTGACAACAAAGCTTAGCAATTTGTCAGACAGCAGTTATCATGCAGTCTCCAAAACCAGCTGTGCAATTAGTTCTTTGGCATCCTTCATGCTGGAAGAAATCTCAGAGCCATCCTGTGCCACGTGGGTTCCAATAAGGAACATCTTTCTTTCATCTCCAATGTCAGACAAGGCCAGAGCATCATGGATGTCCGTGATGCAGTATGCTCCTTCAATATCCTAACAAACAAAAAAAGAAAACATGTCTGTTACATCTCCTACCAGCAGCAACTGGCTTGTTTGCTCTCCAAGGCCAAGACAATCCATTCAGATAATCGAGAAAAGTCTGTACCTCACAAGGCAGATTTTCCAACATCTCACTGACCTTCAGTGAGACTTTTGCTCTAAAATCTCTGCAGTCCCTCTGACAGTCTGGCTGGCCTAGATCTCATTTTCTCCAGGCATCTAGAGACACAACCCTTTTATATTCTTCCAGTGTATCTGAGGCTAAGCCTTCCTTGAGCTTTAGGACCCATGGTGATAGCACTACCAAGGATTTGCTAGAAGAGCATTCCCATCAGTCACAAGGCCCAAATGTAAAACCAGTTATTAGAAAAATTCAAGAGCAGATAAAAAAAAAAACAACCCAGAACAAAAATCCTCTCTCACGCACACATTTTGTTTTTTGAACAAACAGGCACTTTTCTCTCTCATAGTGGTACAATTTGGGTAAGATTCAATTTAGGCTTCAGATGCTATGAGAAAACAGTGCCACCCTGTGAAGAGAATTGGTATTATAAAGTTGCTCTTCCTCAGCTATAAACCTGCTCAAGGAGAAACAAAATGCCCAGTATAGAGACAATTAATTTACTATCCACTATGCAGCTGCTAGTAGATGAAGCAAAACATAGAGATTAGTACCCTATACACCCTAAATTAATAACTAAAATAAAATATGAACATATCATTTAGAAGAGAATACTGGGAGGGGATTTAATAGCAGCCTTCAACTACCTGAAGGGTGGTTACAAAGAAGATGGAGCTGGACAGTTCTCAGTGGTGGCAGATGACAGAACACAGAGCAGTGATCTCAAGTTGCAACAAGGGAAGGTTAGGTTAGACATTAGGAAAAAAACTCTCTCACTAAGAGAGTAGTAAAGCTAGTAAAGCACTGGAACAAGTTACCCAAAGTGGTTATGGAATCTCCATCTTTGGAAGTTTTTAAGACCCGGTTAGACAAAGCTTTGGCTGGGATGATCTAGTTGGGGATGGTCCTGCCTTGAGCAGGGGGTTGGACTAGATGACCACCTGAGGTCACTTCCAACCCTAATTGTCTATGATTTTATTATTCTAATTGATATATAATCAATAACAACGCCTGGGACACACTGCTGAACTTCAGATCTGAAAGCAAAGCTGGGATTAGCTGGGTCCTGGTTTTGCACTTCTGAACTGCAAAACCACGCACTTCTGAACTCTCCATGCAAATAGATACCTAAGCCCCTGACCTAAATTGCAGGTACAGAATTGAACCGTGGATTATTTTCATCTGCACTTGGCAGGTACACAATAAAAAAAACAGCATTTGAAATACCTGCCCCTTAATGATTCCAATTTATTTTGAGAGCTCTATTTCTCCCTTTAAAATTCACCAATCTAAACATCACCTTGAATACTGTAATTTTCTTGGGCTCTTTTTTTTTTTTTTTTTTTTACCTGTTTATTGGCTAGGACCACCACTGGCAGTGTAGAGTCATGCTGGACCAGCTGATGAAGAAGGTGTTTAGCCAAGGGTAAGCGTGTATGGTCTGCTGAATCCACAACATAGATCAGCCCCAGAACCTTGGGTAGGTACATTTTCCAATAGGAACGCAAAGATTCACTGCCTCCAACTGGAAGACAAAAGAGAGTGGCAGGACATGCAATTGGTAAAGCCAATCAGGGCAGCTACAGGACATGCAGTTGGTAGCAACAACTCTAGATACTGAGGTTAGTAGCTCCTTGATTCCATTGACTTTTATGTTCCCTGAATATATTTCTAAATATACAAACACCTGTTCAAAAGCAAACTTCTTATGTTTCATTTTAAGCTCTTCTTGGTCTCTCATTCAAGGGGCCAGAGGACAGCTGAGTAGAGGGAAATAGACAGCACAAAATTAAGCCAGAACACACACACACATGCACACACACTTGTTGGACACGAGACTCTTTACAGACTCTCTTTACTTTACTCTTTTCTCATACCTCCACGCTGCAAGCTCCGAGTGCTTGCTTTGTTTGTAAGAAAAAGTATTAAGACCACATTTTCAAACATGTGCTCTAGCTCCAGGTATATCTCTTGGGATATCAGACTCAGGACAACTAGGGTTGGAATTTCCACAAGTGCTAACTACCCACAACTCTAGTCCAAGTCAATGGCCCGGAGCGTTTCAGAAGAGATTCCTGGTTGGCTCTCAGAAATCTGTACTCAGGGGGATGTCTTAAGTGTCTGAGTCTCATCCTAAAGCTTTCCTTTTGCAGTTTTGAAAATGTCTGGGAAGATATTCTCCTCTAGTGATTGGACACTCCAAGGATCCTGCCTGAAGCTAAAAGGGAGGTTATAGCTGCATCAACAGCTTTCTTCCTTGAGCTGGACTTTAGGTGTCGCTTTCATTTGGGCTGCCAAATGGCTTTCTAGCAGGGGAATGCAGCCTCCACCACTGGAGAGCTTACCATCCACCAGCCGAGGGGTGGCCAAACTGTGGTACAAGTTTTATAAGGCACAGGCAGCCTGTGTGTGTGGAGATTGGGGAGGGGATGGAACAGATGGGCAGGGAGCATACGTCAGGAAGGAGAGGGTATGGCATGAAAGGGTGAGTGTATGCAAACACTTCCCTAGTGTTAAGACCAAGGTTTGGATAAGGAAACACTTCCCTAGGGTGAAGATTAGGGTTAGGTGTGAGAGTACTTCCTAGGGCTAGGGCTAATACTATCCTACGATTACAAATAGAGTGTGAGAGCACTCCCCTAGAGCTAGGGTGAGCAATAAGGAGTGAATCATTGCTTGGGTATACAGGGATGAAATTAGGAAAGCCAAAGCGCAATTGGAGTTGCAGCTAGCAAGGGATGTGAAGGGTAACAATAAGGGTTTCTACAAGTGTGTTGGTAGCAAAAGGAGAATCAGGGAAAGTGTAGGTCCCTTGCTGAATGAGGGAGGCAACCTTGTGACAGAGGATGCAGAAAAGGCTGAAGTGCTCAATGCCTTCTTCACCTCAGTCTTCACAGCCAAGGTCAGCTCCCAGACTAGTGCACCAGGCAACACAGTTTGGGGAGGAAGTGAGCAGGCAACAGTAGCAAAAGAACAGGTTAGGCACTATTTAGAAAAGCTGGACATGTACAAGTCCATGGGGCCAGATGGGATGCAACTGAGGGTGCTGAGGGAGTTGGCTGATGAGACTGAAGAGCCATTTGCCATCATCTTTGAAAACTCATGGTGATCAGGAGAGGTCCCGGCTGATTGGAAAAAGGCAAACAGCGCCCATATTTAAGAAAGAGAAAAAGGAGCATCCAGAGAACTACAGACCAGTCAGTCTCACCTCAGTCCCTGAAAAAATCATGGAGCAGATCTTCGAAGCACTTGGAGAAGAAGGTGATTAGGAACAGTCAGCATGGATTCACCAAGGGCAAGTCATGCTTGACCAACCTGATTGCCTTCTATGATGAGGTGACTGGCTCTGTGGATGCAGGGAGACCAGTGGACGTGATATACCTTGATTTTAACAAAGCTTTTGATATGATCTCCCACAGCATTCTCACAGGCAAGCTAAGGAAGTATCGGCTGGATGAATGGACTGTAAGGTGGATAGAAAACTGGCTGGAGCATCGGGCTCAGAGAGTAGTAATCAATGGCTCCATTTCTAGTTGGCAGACAATACTAAGTGGAATGCCCCAGAGGTCAGTCCTGGAGCCATTTTTGTTCAACGTTTTCATCAACAACCTAGAAGATGGCATAGAGTACGCCCTCAGCAAGTTTGCAGATGACACCAAGCTGGAGGCAGCAGTAGATATGCTGGAGGGTAGGGCTAGAATTCAGAGTGACCTAGACAAATTGGAGGATTGGGCCAAAAGAAATCTCATGAGGTTCAATAAGGACAAGTGCAAAGTCCTACACTTAGGACAGAATACCATGCATCAGTACAGGCTGCAGGCTGACTGGCTGTGCTGCAGCTCTGCAGAAAAGGACCAGGGGGTTACAGCAGACAATAAACTGAATATAAGCCAGCATTGTCCTCTTGTTGCAAAGAAGACTAATGGTATACTGGGCTGCATTGGTAGGAGCGTTGCCAGCAGGTCAAGGGAAGTAATTATTCCCCTCTATTCAGCACTGGTGAGGCCACATCTGGAGTACAGTGTTCAGTTTTGGACACTGTACATAAAGGATGTAGACAAATTGGACAGTCCAGTGGAGGGCAACAAAAATGGTGAAGAGGCTGGGGGACATGACTTGAGGAGAGGCTGAGGGAACTAGGCTTATTTAGTCTAGAGAAGCGGAGGCTGAGAGGGGATTTAATAGCAGCCTTCAACTACCTGAAGGGTGGTTCCAAAGAGGATGGCACTAGACTGTTCTCGGTGCTGGCAGATGACAGAACAAGGAGCAAAGGTCTCAAGTTGCAGCAAGAGAAGTTTAGGTTAGATATTAGGAAGAATTTTCTTACCTGGAGGGTAGTGAAGCACTGGAACAGGTTACCCAGAAAGGTGGTGGAAGCTACATCCTTGGGTGGTTTTAAGACCCAGCTGGACAAAGCTTTGGCTGGTGGGGTTGAACTAGATGACCTCCTGAGGTCCTTTCCAACCCTAATTTTCTATGATTCTATGAAACCACTTCTTTAGGGGTGGGGTCAGTTTTAGATTTAGCGTTCATGTAGGACAGCACATCCCCAGTCCCGGGGTCAGGGTCTGAGAGAGAAAACAATCTGATGTGGCTAGGACTAGCATATGGGGTACCAGCACTACTGAGGGTGCACTTCCCTAGGACTGGAAGGAGCCAAAACAATGAGCTGACTCTTACAGTTTTTGAGACAAGTTCCTGGGAAATCCAAAAGCTTTCCTCACTACCCAGAGTAGAATCCATTCACTTACTCTCTAGGAAATCCAACTGGGTCTCTTCTGTGTTGATGCAGACTGCATTGAATCCCTCTGTGGGTGCCGCACTATGCTTCACATGATTAGTTGCTAGGGAGTGGAGAACACTGGTCTTCCCTGCTCCATCCAGGCCCAGGACTAATATCTGCCTGCTTGGTGGTTTATCCTGTGGAACAGGAGAAAACTCCCTTACTAGTGCAGAAAGCAGAGGAGAGCACACCATCCCAAGTGCAAATCTCAACATCACGATGGCATGATGCTTTGCCTGGCCCACACAGAAGCAAGGCCATGGACCCATCAGAAGTGAGACCAAGTATCAATAAAGAAGTAGTGAGATTATAGCAGCAGGGACCATGCCTCAAACTGGGAATAAAATGGATCAAGACCATATTAAAACTTGGCAAACAGGGCTGTATTTATACACAGGAGGAGCGTCAGACTGTGGTGACTGCCACAGGACTGATATGAATGTGGAGAGCAAGGTGTACTGCCAGGACTTCACAGGGGACTCTATTCATTGGCTCTTTGAGAAGAAATCCCCTTTTTCCCCCCTCTTTCAGGCATATAAACAGCACACACTGCAGCTCCTAGAACAGACTTTCACAGCTAGGTCCAGGCCGCCCAGATCCCTGCTGGAGCCTTACGCTATGGGCGCTGGCTCAGCCCTGAACAGTCCATCTTTGGACCCCCAGCACAGCTTGCAGCCAGTCTGAATAGACCCCACACCCATTACTCCAGCAGCTGTGGCACAGGGCCCAGGTTGGGCCACAGCATGCTGGGACTGGACATGCTTGCTTGGGGGATCGCCCAGTGAGAACATGCCCCAGGTGGCCAGGAGCAGGGGAGAGGTAGAGAAGCTGGAAGGGAGCCTGAGGAGGGAGCTAGGAGGGTCCTGGAAGCCTCCCTATGCTGCCCAACCCATCCCACCACGTCTGCTCGGTGCCCTCTCACTGCACACCCATGCCCCCCCTGTCCTGGCCAGCCACTCATCTCCCCTGTCTGGGAGCAGGGGGGCAGACAGCTACAGCCCCCTCTGAGTTGCTCCACGCTGGTTTGTACCCAGCCATGGGGGTGAACAACCTAAGAAAGAGTGGTAGGGGCATTGGCAGGTCCTCTCCACAGCAGCCCCCAGTGGCTAGCAGAAGAAATGCAGGGGACCCAACAGCCCTCCATGACTTCCAGGCAGCGCTTCAGGAGCCATGCGTGAGGGGCTGGCTTGGCAATCCTGCAGGTGACTACCCCCCTTCCCCCCTCTGAAGCCCAGAGCTGGGCACAACCCTGGTGCTCACACTTCCTGCAGCATAGCCACGTTTCACAGCAAGGTATCCCCATTGCCCGGGGTGGTAATGATCCCATGGCTAAGCTCACCTTGGCCACAACATCCCTCCTTGCACAACATGCCACCTGCAGAAGGAGACCCCTGGATAAATTTTGGCAAGGGTCTCTCTGGGTATATGTCTGCCCTGAAGCAAGCTCCATGATATATCCTATCCCACGGGAATTTCACCTTGCCACATCTGCTCTCAGCCCTCTGAAGTGACCCCCATGCATAGCAAGACTTCTGCTTGCCACAGGGAACCTCTGTTAGTAGGTCCTCTGTGACCTGAAGGAGAATGTCTTGGGTTCTCTCTCAACCCTGCATGTAGTTGGTCCAATAAAAGATATCACCCTAAGAAACCCTTGCCTCTCACATAGGTTCTCTCTAGTTATTTATTTAAAAGCAATGGACAGCTGGCGGAGCACAGCTGTTAAACTTGACAGCTGGCTTTTGGGCACATACTGAAGTCAGCATGCATCTCTCATCACACACCGCAGAAAAGAACAGGAGCATCCCAAAATGCAACAACAGCAGCACCTGACCCTTCTCATTTGCTGCCCTCCACACATTGTGCATAAGAAGAGCGTGTTCCTGTCTGTGCTTTGCACAGGCTAGAAAGATGGCCGACTCACATGAGGCCCTGATGCTGATCTGTTGGAAAGCCCAGGGAAAAATCCCCTCCTCACTCCCAGACTGGGGAGTGCCTATTGGACCATACTGCTTCTCTTGCTTGGAAACTGGTTGACAAATCAACAAAAGCACGGAAAAATATATGACTGCATTCAGCTGTAATGGAGGTTACCCTCAGTGGGACTTGCACCTGCTTGAACTAGGGCTAAATATAGTCTGTAGCCTTCAGGTGCTATAAGAATTAGAGGAAATAACTGATCTGAACATAAGATCACACAGCTGTCTAGTCCCAGCAGTATATTATAATTGAACTAATCTCTAAAGGTAAGTCCACCACCTGTGCAGATCAGTGGTCACTGGAGTATAATCTACTGGTTTTTTAACCTTTTAAAAGTTTTATGTGCTCCATGGATATTTTGGGAAAGACAACACACTAAAATGGTTGGGATCTGCTAAAAATAAAAAATAAAAAAATCAAGGAAGTTCTAAATAGGAAAGGGAGGCCTAGAGCTTTGCTCCTCTCATCCAGAGGGCAATCAATGCCCTCCAAGCCACAGGACAGGTACTTTGCAAAATACACATAACAATACTGGCCTGCAAAGATGGTCTGTTATATCCATATTCTGCAGGAAAAGTTAACTCATGTTGCTGGGAATAATGAATCTCACAGTACCTACATATGAAACACGCCCCTGCCTGGGGCTGAAGTCAGCAGGAATCTGATAGATTTGCCTGTAAAAATATTTTGCTTTCATGACCTGCAACATACAAATAGCAAGCACTTGCTAGTCCACCTACTTACTACAAGCCTGTGTTTATTCTCAAGTGTTTGTGCAGGATTAAGTTTAGCTCCACTAATTAAGAAAAAATTAACTGCTTATAATATAGAAACACCACCCATCAACCACTTAATCTCCATCATCCTATTAACATTAATACCTCTTAAAGAGCCCAGGCCTCAACAGTAAGATTTTTAAAAGGCAGCTTCTTGCATCCATAGGCATATAAAAGCGGCTCGTGCACCAAGGAATTAATACTGAATTCTACCACTGAGGAAGCTTAAGATGGCTAGCAAAAGGGGGGGGGCGGGAATAGGTTTGGGTCCTTTTCTGCTTATTTGTAATGGAGAAGGAGGGCTTAAAAGAGGGCTTTCAAACAAAGATGGATTCCCTTTAGAAAAGTCTAAGAGAACTTGGGCATTAGAAATTCTAGGATTGGCAGTTGCTTTTATTGTAGAAGTTGCTGGAGGTCTCAAGTATGACTTAAAGAGGTTTGTTGGGACAGAGCAAATGTCTGGGACATGGAGGGAACATGGAGACACCAGATCCTCCAGGCCCACATGAGAACAGGAAATGTCAATGTCTTCAGAAAATGCAGCCATTCATTTTGGCTGAGTGGGAATAGCTGGGCTCCCTGAGTGGGAGCAGCTGGGCCTTGTGCTCCCCTAAGGATGCCATTGTTTCTCAGTCCTTCCTAATGCAAGGTAATAGGACATCTGCCTACGGATTCATAGACTGTAAGGCCAGAAGGGACCTCGGAAGATCATCGGGAAGATCATCATATGTTTCCTGCACCAAGCAGGAAACATAACTGGGGGTCAGGTGACCCCAGCAAGGTGACTGTCTAGTCTCCTCTTGAAGATTTCCAGGGCAGGTGTTTGCACCACCTCTGGAGGGAGCTTATTCCACAGTCTGGAAACCCTGACTGGGAAGAAGTTTTTCCTAATGTTGACCCTGAATCGATCTTCCAGGAGTTTGTGGCCATTACTCCTGGTTTTCCCCTTGAGTGCCCTGGTGAACAGTTGCTCAATGAGCCCGTGATGTACTGTACCCTTAGTGTAGTGGTAAGCTGCTACCAGGTCCCCGCTCAGCCTTCTTTTCCTCAGGCTGAAGTTCCTCAGTTCCACTTCCCCTTAGTCTCTGCTGCTCATCACACTAGCAGGTGCCATTTGGCTGTAGCCAGCAACATTATATTCTCTGTGACCAAAGGAGTAGGTGACAAAAGCGGAATTTATTGCAGGGGAATAGATCTCCAAAAAGGGCCCAGGACTAAGCTTGGATGAGCTGTTGCCACATCCTGCAATTCAGTGCTGTCAAACACCTATCCCTCTTCCCAAGATACAAACCACCCTCTTGAAAACATGGTGTTTAGGTGGCAAGGCACTGCATTCATCCCTGTACACAGGGGCAGCCCCGATGGGAGGGGAGCAGACCCCTGCACCACCCTGCCCTGGGGCTGTATGGCACGTACGCACTGAGCTCACCTGCATGTCCACACAGCTCTTGCTGGAGTTCTCCATGTGCCCTGAGCTCACCAGGTGACTGGCACAGGCTCTGGCTGGAGCCCCCACTTTCGCACAGCTCTGAGGAAGGCCTCCCCACTGCTGAAATCAACAGCAGGGGAAAAGAGGGGATCAGTGAGGGCAGTGCTCACTCTCTGGGCTCTGGAGCTGTGTGCAACCTGGGCTCTGACCAGAGCCAGAGCCAACCAGTTGGTGAGCTTAAAGCTCATGGTACCTGTGAAGTTCTGGCAAGAGCAGTGCTGACATGTCAGTGAGCTCAGAGAGACATCCAGAATCACAGCAGAGCATGTCCAGTAGGCTAGCAAATTCTAGGACAGTGGAAATTAGAGAAGGCAGCTCACTCAAACAATAATAAGCTTACTGGATTACAGGTTCAGTCAAAGGGCAGGCAGGCAGAAGGGGAAGGAGGCTTTGGAGCTATTTGAAGTTGAATCAGATTGTTCAGCTCTCCAGTGATCCTTCCGATCCATTTGCCCTATCTCTACCCCACTTACGCTGCAAGAACAAACAGCAGCTACTCACTTTGCAGGTAGCCACCATGGGACACAACATGGTTTGGGACTGGCAGAAAGGCCACAAATTAAAGCACAAGCTCAGTATGGGACTCTCTGAAGCATCCCAGTTAGATCCCTAGTCAAGCTCTGCTATTCTGGGTAGTAAGATGAAGTCTTTGTCCCAACATGCATGGGTGATATGGCTGGAGATGCACAATATACACACATAATTGGAACTGATTGGTGCTTTTCTCGAAGAACTGAAGATGCACAATAACTACCAGGAGAAGATTAAGACTGCGGTTCGTCCTATTTCTGCAAGATGTAAACTACCGTGGAAGTCTGTTATGTGAATAGATTGGGGCCATATACTATTTGTACTTCTGTAATTAACTCAAGGGAGGAAGTAAACATCAAACAATGTTTGCAATGGATTTCCTCTTTGAAAGCATGCTTTACTGAGAATTAATTTACAGAACTATATCAGATCTTACTAGACTTTAAACATGGAGGCTGCAAGTGAGAGAGGAACAGCGGAAAAAACCTTGGCTATACCCTGTTCACTCTCCCTTTCAGCATCCACTCTGCTACTGTGAGACACAGGATACTGGGCAAGATGCACCTATGGTCTGATCAACTAAATGGCAGTTTTGATGTTCTTATGCTCATGTCACCTGCTAGTATAAAATGGGGCAGAAAAAGGTTGCTAAAGGAAAGAGTCCACCTTCTAAAGCAAATGTAAGAATTGTGGTGCCCTGAGTTAAGATGTCCTTGTCCAGTAATCCTCAGGCTCCGTCCACATCATGCCAGGGCAGAGACTACCACAACTGAGCACGAGGCCTCTCTGTTTAGGTCAGTCCATCTTAGGCCACTCAAGGCCCCCTTTCATCACCAGCTTTCCCTTGTTTTTCCTGCTTTTGCCACAGGGACTGTTTGCCTCTGGGCCCCATTTCATCTTAATTGTTGCCTTTCACTTCTGCATGACCTGCTGTTGTGATTCAGTGGTAAAACCCTTGTCTGCCACATGGAAGACCTGGGTTTGTTTCCCAGATGTGCACATAACTACAGCCATTGAGGCACCAGAAGTCCAGGCTCAGCCTGGCCATTGGATTCTCTCTCAATGGTCTAAGGGGGGGATGGAAGGTCTGGGCAGCCTCCACTCCCCCATACTCCTGCCTAGGTGGATGCATCAACAGTCTAGGTGACCTCTGATGCATACACCATGACCCAGAAGGATTGATGGTTGCCTCCTACTACTTCTGCATGACACCCAGGCCCACCGTAATGGACACCCCATGAACAAATTCAGCACATACATAGTACATAGTATACATCTGGCTGTGTTTCCATGACTACAGTTCATGGGCCAGTTTCATTACCCAAGTGGAAGCCTTCAGCAATGCCAACAACTTCCAGAAGGTCCCACACTATAAATTGTACTGAGTTACTCTGGCTCAACAGGGAACAGATCTATTCCTGCATGGCTGAGCTACATCATATATGCCCAAGCAGTGAAGCAAAAATTATAGGTCACAAACCCATTTAAATGGAACAGGTGTTTTGTCTGCTTGTATTATGTTCAATATCACCCACTCAGGGAAATACAGAGGTATGTCATAAACTCAGGAGCAATCTGGGGGGGGGGGGGGGGGGGG
>NW_005842266.1:1407979-1417062 GCF_000455745.1 Alligator sinensis | reverse complement strand
GGAGGGAGTACATGAGAGAGAGAGAGAGTATTGATTTATTTACGTGCCTGATATAAAGTGACTAACACCCATGGAAAAACAAGTCCAGAAATAATATAATAATATATACTTGAACAGTTGCTAGCGGTGTCCCTAATCTGCCCTGTCCCTGACCTTAGGCATAACTTGGAGAGATATTATTTAGGCATGAATCCTCAAACCAGTCCCTAAAGCCTTCTGCAAGCCTGGGTCTCCACTGGAAGACACTGTCATTTCTATCAATGGGCACAGCTTTTGTGACATGAAGTTTGACCCACACACCAGCCTGCCAAACCTAGCTGAGGAGGATCAGATGGTAAAAGCAGAGCGTGCTGGGTTCTGACTTTTGTGGAAGCCTTAAGATAAATGGGAAGGCAGGAAAATCTACATTAAAAGTTCATGTACTGCCTCCTGTGGAAGTCTATGGACTGCTGGTAGGATTATGAAACTGTAATACAATGACAAAGAACAGAACCCAGTGATTTCTCTGTGTTGGTCATGCTTAACACTACAATTAAAATTGCAGGGGTTGTTTTACTCAAGGGCTGTTAGCATGAGATCCCTTCAATTTAATGCTAACAGATCAGACAGCAGCACTGCAGACCAAGAACCCACCCCAAAGAACCCCCAATGATAACACACAATATTGCTGCAATCAGGTGGGCTCTGAAACCTTCTTGTGCAGACCCTGACACCCACAAAGGCCCTGAGTCTGATTCAGAGGCCCACAAAGGTAACAGGAGCCCTTCCAGCATGGTCATACAGGTCTGTGCTTGCAGACAAGGGCTCTCTCTAGCGATTGTTTTGTACAGTCTAGAATATGAGGAAGGCACCACCCAGCACATTTTTACATAAGGTGCAGTTAACTTCTGGAATGCGTTGCCACAGGGGGCAGACAGCATGGCCAGGTTCAGAAAGGGATGGGCTAAATTCATGGATGACAGATCTATTCCTGGCTACTGAACAGAGGGGTTGGAAATGTTTCTGCGGGCATCTCCAAACCAATAATGATGAATGCCAGGAAAGGTATTGACTAGGGGAGTGGCTCTCAACCTTTTTTGGACCAGGACCCATTTGTAAACATCGATGGCCAGTCTTGACCCAGCGCACTTCACTCCCAACCCACTTCCCCCAGGCCCCAGCCCCCCAGTGTGTGGGGCAGGGGGTGGGGTATGGGGTGCCCCAAGCAGCCCGTCAGGCTGGCACTCTGCCAGCCGGCAAGGGAAAACCCACTGTTTCCCATGTTTTTCTCCTTTAAAGGAGAATCCATTTATAAAGTTTGTTTGCAACCCTTTCATATATTCTTGCAACCCGCTTTGGGGTCATGACCCATGGGTTGAGAAATGCTGGACTGGGGGATAGAGGAGAGATCTGGTTCAGTGCTCTCCTCCTATAGCATCCTTTCCTGCCAGTGTCAGAAACAGCATCCTAGCCTAGAAGGACCCTTGGCCCCACCCAGTCTGGCACTAATTATGCTCTTAAGTTTGTAAAAAAGAAGAGCAAGCCCCACAAACGTGCAGTGCACAGAGTCGGGCTTTTACAGTGCAGCTGGGGAATTGGAAAGCTCAGCTTCATTTGCTGCCAGTGGAGCTGCACCTCTGATGGCTAGCACTGAGCCTGGCCAGGTACCTGTCCTGCCAAAAAAGCCTTTGCAAGAGGCCTTGTAATCCTACCACCCTCTTCAGAGCCTGCTGCAGGCTGGGGAGCCTCCATCTTTAAACCCAGAGGAGACAAAGCCTTGGCTGGGATGACACTTTCTCAGCTGAAAGAAGGGCGTTTGTGCCCGGAAGCTTTGCAAAGAAGAATGTTTCCAACTATTTTAGTTGGGCTAGTAAAAGTTATCAGATTTACCCAAAGAACCTCGTTTGGCGGGGATGAGCTGGGCGAGGAAGCAGGGGGCGGCACTAGGTACCTCCCAGGCTGAATTCCCCAGGACTGAGCGCTCTCCCCTCCCAGGGAAAGGAGGGAGGGGGTGGACCAGCCCTTCCCCTTTGGCGGCTGGAGGCAGGGGGAAGCAGCCGCACACGGGTCACTGACCCCGGGGGGATCCTAAGAGGCCTGAGGGAACTTCAAGGAGTACTGGCGGGAGGAAGCGCTGAGGCTGAAGGAGGCCGAGTGGAAGCGGGGGCTCCGGCAGTGGGGGGGAGGACCCGCGCGGTACCTGGGGCCGGGGCGCTGCGCCCAGCCCGGCGCCCGCCTGCGCCTGCTCCTGCTCGTGCCTCCGTGCGGGGAGGGCCGCCTCCCTGGCACTCAGGCGGGGCCGGCCCTCGCACAGCCCGCCCCGCCCAGCCTCCGAGGCGGGGGGGGTGCCAGGGAAACAGAACCATTTCACAGGCCGCCCGTGGAACAAGGGCGGGTGGTCCAGCGCCACCCACCCTCCTGCCGCAGCAGCCCTGGGGCAGCCTCCCCCGTCCCGGCATCAGGCTCAGCTAAGCCGCGGGTGGCGTCAGGGCAGAATAGGCCCGTGAGACAGCTTTGCCCCGTTGCTGGGCCTGGCGGATGCAGCCAAATGCCCCGAGCTCAGCACCCGCCGGGGAGTGGCCCAAGCACCAGGTAGCCTGGGGTGCCCCGGGTGCGCGCCCCTCCGGCCGGGGCGCGTGCCACTGCAAGGTTTTGGAAGGAACAATACAATGTAGCCAGGCAGGTTTGTCATATTGTATTGCCACGGGCCTTTGACACTGTATCCCGTGTAAAACGGGCAGCCTCAGCCACGAGGCCCATAATCCACAAAAGCTCCAGCAAACTGAGGATACGGCAAGCTGAAGCATTTCCAGCCAGTCTTGGTATAGGTTGCCCTACATGTCTTGTTACTGGAGGGCAGTGAATGGCACAGGACAGGGTCAGCAAAGCCCTAGCACATGCAGCTGCCTGCATTCACGGCCAAGGGCAGCCCTTGGGATAGAATTTGCAGATAGAAAACTGCATCTCTGCTGCAAGGACTCTTCCTGTCCCCTGTGGCTGCTACAAAACAAGATGTGGTGATATGGTCAGACACCCAAACACTTCTCTCACTGCAGTTTGCTATAATCCCCCCTACAGTTTCTGATTGGGGGACCCAACATCCCCCACTGTGGAGCTGCTCTACAGAGCATTGAGTGGGGAGGCCCACTCACAAGGCCTGGGCTTATACAGTGCAGAAGCTGGCATGGAAGCCCCACCAGCTCTGCCTGCTGCCCCTCAAACCCCATGAAACCGAGGAAAGCTGGACAGCCCTGTACAAGTCAGGCAGGGAGCACGCACCTGAGGCACCAGTGCAGTTGCTTGCACCTCTCCAGGCAGGAGGGCATTGCTGCAGTCCAGGGAAGGAGTGAGCTCAGGGCAGTTCCAGAAGGCAGGAGGTGGCTATTGGCACCCCACCACACTTCTAGGAGGGGCCTGTGGAGGTGGCAATGGTCCTGGACACTTTTCCCCTTCTTCAGGCTAGCAAACCCACTTAAGAGGGGCCCTAGGCATTAGAGTGCCCCCTCCTTCAGATCCTGCATAAGGGAGAGGGAAGAGTGCTGCATCTGCTCCCTTGGCCCTCATCTCCCAAAACATTTTGGGAGGCTTTAATCGGTCCATGCCAGCCCCCTCTTATCCCCACCCTCCCACACTGAAAGCAAAACAGCTAAGCCCAAAGTTGTCGATCAGGCACAGAGATCAAACCTCCCATTTTGGATGTTTCAGAATCAAGTTGTTTTGAAACATGTTGTTCTGCAAACCAAGCCAAAGTTTTGACATTTTATCCTGGTTTGGGACAACAAAAACCCCAACCCATCAGGTTTTCTGCTGGAATGGAATTCTATTTCCTGATCTGCTCCAGTAAAGCTCCCATTCATCTACTGGCCAACCCAACCACCATCCATGCCATTCCCCAAACCTCCTCAGTGGCCAGGTCTTTGTAGACACATTGACTGGCACCAAATGTCTTCTTATCCAGTCCCTCCCATAGGATGACAACTCAAAGGGCTCGTTCAAGCCTAGGAGAAAGCACCCATAAGAACTTGGGGGAAGCAGGTGAGGGGAAGCCATAACCAAGACGGAGACCTGTCCCCTTAGAACTATGGGTGCTGCCAGGTGCAGAGCGCTTTGAGAACCTGGCCCCACATGCTAAAAAAAATTCTAAAAGGTTAGGCATTGATTTGAAGTTTGTAGCTCCAGATTGTGCTGGGAATAGGAATTTAAAAGGGACACAATGGTGGTCTCTACCTAGCAGAAAATAACTGAAACGAAGGTTTTTGAAACATCAGATTTACATACCCTGGTGTTTGCAGATCACTTTGCACATTTATGTTCACTACGACACCACCACAGACTAGGCAATTTTATTTCACTAGGTTTCAGGTTTCCATACACTATGTGAAAAGGCGTGGACTCTGCTGGGCAGTATGTTTCTATGAAAAACATACACATTTGAAAAGTCATGGAAAGCTATTTCTAGGTCTGCATCTATTTGCAAGGCTTCACTTTATAAGCTAACAGTTGGGCCACATTGTCCCAATTCTCCTTACTGTTTCTGTACCCAAGTGAAATACTTGTGTTCCAGTGTAGCACCTGCCCCCAGTTTCCTTAAAAACCAAAGAGAATTGCCAGTCAAAGCAACAGCAAAAATAGGGAAAAAGGTTGCCAGTAGGATACTGCAAAAACTGATATATTTACATTGTACAATTGTCTGCCCCCACTCAGATACCTATATCCTGCAGCTGACTACAGAAACAAGCCATTCATTTTTAGCTTTAGCTTCACTCTAGTTTTAGCTTAACAGGGATACACATGGCTGGCACAAGAGGGAAAGTGGCAAACAATGCTGCATGCTTCCTGTTGGGCTTCCTGCACTGCTGTATTCATAAGCTGCTTCCAGCAACACCAACTGTAGTGTCTCTTTAATTCCCCAGCTTCACATATGACATGTTTGTGCCTCTAACATTACTAATTCAGTTTAAGAGGAGCAATTGCCTTTGCTGTCTAACTAGTCCCACCAGACATTTAAATCAGCCAAATCAGGACCTACTGTCAAACAGCTGATCCAAATTTGAGACAGGCTCGTCATACCCCTATAGTCCAATTAAGCAGAGCCCATGGCTGTTCTGCCCCCTTAAGATCAATCTTTACTTACCCAGACACCCAACCTCTGCTCTATGCCACTGGCAATGTTGATGTTGTTAAGAAAACAGTTCTCAAGCACAACCTAGAAATATCTAAATCCAGCCTTTCAGCATGTGTACAGTTGCAGGGGCCAACCTCAGGACTGCTTATTAAGTTTGGATTTGTTCATTGCCCTCCTTGGATACATACCTAGGATCCAAGAAGGGATTTCTGACATGTCATTCAGATTCCCTTAGGATAGAGGGAGGATCCTGTGTTCTCTGCTTAGTTATGAGCATCCATGGCCCATGCCATTGCACTCTAGAGTGGCAAAAAGAAGTAAGGTGCCAACAGACTTGCCCCGTCCACAGCATGATTCCGACTGTATCCCCATCTGAGAGCTAGGGCACCTCTCCCTGTACACACATCTCTCCTTTCCTACCTTCACCATTGTTCCCCGCTAGCTATTGCCAAGCAACTGTTGACCTTGCCCTTCTTGTTGCTACTAGGATTGTTGCTCATCAAGGGCAGAAGCAGCACAACTACTGCGCTGTCCAACAAAAACAAAAACAAAAAAAAAACAAAACAAAACAAAAATATCACACCCTCTCAAACTGGAGCTGTAAAAGTCAGAATACAAAAGCAGCATGTTTGATGCACTGGTAGCTGAAAACTGAAATACCAATGCTCTCTACTTTTCTGTCCTAAGGGCCCCAGGAAGTCTCTCTCCTCGAAGACATGTCATTCCTGTGCCGTGCATTACAAGTCACCCAAAAGACACACGTACAACAAAACTGCAGCACAGGGGTTCTGAGGCACTTTTATGCACTGCTTCCATACAATATGCCATGTGCATAGGAAGCACAGACGGGGCTGGCCTTCTTCTGCATTTGTTTCAGTGAAGTAAAACATTAACTGGTACAGGCAGAGTGGAGGAAGGGAAACTGCAGTGCTGAAAGACATGCCATCAAAGTAGTTCAGCATGGCAAGCAACCTACTCTCAGACTCCCTAACCAGCTTTCTATGCTCATTTCTTCCCAACTAGCCACATGTGACTCGCACTTCAGTGGATATTAATATTCCTATGCATTATATCTAAAAGGTACAGGAAGGAAATCCCAGAGCTCCTGCTTTCCTGCAAATGGACTCCTGGCTAGCACAAGGGTATGTAGCAGCATACAAGAATGAGTTCTCTCCAGGTGAGATGGCATAAGCATGGGCACCATACACGCCGTCTTGCTGCACCCACATCTTTTCTGGAGAAAGATTCCCAAAACCCCAAACATTGCCTGCTTGCTGGTGATGTCACATAATCCATTTTATCTTTTAAAAGCCCTGAACACAAAAGGATTAAAATCCTGGACATCCCAGGACAGATCTTCCCCGAAAGAAAACACGCTGCACTCCTGAATCATTGCCTTGCCCAGCTGCAAAGAATTTGTGCCGCTTCTGGAGGCTAGGAATGTATCTGGTACAAAGTGTGCATGCACACAGCACCCTAGCAGGCCAGCAGTATCTACCAGAAAAGCAGCATCCTCGTGTGCTACCTTAAGTTAGGAAATAGAAGCATAGATAAAGCTTAAGTGTCCAGGGGCACTCGGATCTTGTCTTAGAAGCTCCATATTAACTTTGCTGCATATTTACAGTGCTCAGAACATGGCTCCCCACAATTGAAAAAACAAGACAAGAAAAAAAAAAACAAAGCAAGAGAAGTAGCTGTCTCTTCCACTGAACCTGGCCACTTCCAGGTGGTGGCTCAAAACCTCACACACACACACACACAGTCTCTATCCTCCTGACACAAACAGTCTCTGTCCTCCTGACACCTAGATTATGGCCTTTTCTAGTAAACAGAGGGCAAGTCAAGGATCTAAGGCAGAGGCCAACAACACCATGTGCTTGTTGTGACCAGTCGCTTCTGTTTATTCTCCAACACAAATGGGTTCAGGGAAAATAAGCATCATTTGCACAACTGCTGAAAAACAGCTGAGCACAGGGTTGGGATGTCAGAACTGACTCTGTGAGCAAAGGAACCATGATGCTTCCATACCTCTTTGCACTCACATGGAGAAAGTGACAAGTGAGAATGGATGATGGGCTAACAAGGGAGTTAGGTGAGGGGAGAGAGAACAGAAAGCTTCCTGTACTCCTGTGAGATTGACACAAGGCACAGGCAGCCATGGCATCAGGAACTGTGCGATTCACGCCAAGAGCCGGTGCTGCTCCTTGTTCTTGGACCTTTATTCTGCTCTGTATGCCTTACACAGGTGGAGGGAGCATTACACAGCCTGCAACCAGCAGTCACTCTCATCACCACCCTCCCTTGCCTCCTTTCTTCTTTTTCTGCTGCTGCTTCTTCTTGGTTGCAGCAGCACCAGCTGGCTTCTGGTGCCTGGGAGGGATCACGTTACTGGTGGCTGCAGAGGATGGGGCAACAGCACTGCCAGGCCGTGGGGAGGTAGGTGGGCTAGTCGCAGTCTTGCTGGCATCCCTGAAGAGGGAAAAAAAAGCAACACAGTGTGGGTTGAAAGTGCCTCCCTGAGCCTGGCAGCTTCTGAAAAGAGCTGGATGGGAAATGGTTTTACTGTCTCAGAAAACTATGCTGAGTTTGTGAACATCTGACAGCAGATTGGGTTTTTGGTTTTCCCTGAGACACCCACCACAGGTAGCCAGCGGCCTGGCAGTTGGGGGAATTAACTGGGATAGAAGAGATCATGGGGCTTGCCCAGAGCCCCCAGGCTATGGCCTGAGCTAGGATGGGTGTGTCAGCCTCTTCTGGCAGAGATGTTCCAGTCTGCATAGAATAAACACCTGCCGGGCCAGCAAGAGTCTTGTCAACTAGTACCTGCAGTCAGCTCACATCTGGAAAATAGGAGACTCAGGTCCAAGTTCCCTGCTTCAAAGAACAAGCAGGCAGAATTGACCAATGCCAAGAAGAGAGGCTGACAGAGCAACCCCCACCCCAACCCTCCACATAGCTTGGGCTGGGTACAACAGGCCCAGGCTAAAACCCCTGGCCTGAATCAAGGGGAGCAGGGACTTGGACCTGTATCTCCCAGATCCCTGAGCTATTCTGGGACAGGGCACTTATGAGAAACTCCATCATTCCATCTTAGAGAAGCCTTTCCTCAAAGAAGTGTCATTGAAAAGGATAAGCAACATGTCTGTAGAAGTCATGCAGGGGATTTGGTTTAAAATAAAATAATCAGGATTTTGAAACAAAAACAATGGATGAAGAAGAATTCTCAACCAAGTTTCCTTGTAGAAGTAGAGCCCAAAGGAATTTAAAGCATTAAAAGCAACACATCCCATCTAGCTTCTAGGTAAATTACTAAAACTTCACACTAGAACAAACCTAGGAAAGAGCTGTATAAATGTGACAGTTGTATCAGTCATGCTGACATGTGGCTTAGATTCTATTTTCTGTGGCATGGAGCAGATACACAAGAGTTATGCTGAACCATAAGTCTCCCTACTCCCCTTAAATCAGTCTAATCGATTTGCTTGCCTATATCCATAATAATTTCAATCCTTTCCAAGTTAATTAATGACACTACTAGGCATCTTAATTGTATATTACAGATTTTACACTAGGTACAGGTTATACAAACAAGAACTATGACAAAGCAGAAAGAATTCCCTTCTTCCCATGGGCCTCAAAGGAGAGCATAATGGGGAAACCACAGCTACTCTGCTCTTAGCCCAATTCCAAGACAAGTTATATCCCCTGTGATTCCCCCTCCACCCCACTGTAGTTTCTGTGGGATGAGGAGCTTTACCTCAGACTGCTGCAACCAAAACCAATGTTTTGTTCAAGGCCTTTCAACAGCAAGAGAATACCAAATGCACACACTGTCCTTTACGATGTAATCCCCCAAGGAAGACTCCTCTTGGTATCTGCCAAAGCAAGCATGCTGCAAGTGCTTAGAGATACAGCCCCTACCCAACACAGCTGACCACCGAAAGAGGAGACAAGTCAGACTCTCTACACTGGGGAGAGC
>NW_005842266.1:1403084-1407969 GCF_000455745.1 Alligator sinensis | reverse complement strand
CCAACCCTGGGGCCATGGCTTGTGAAGCCCTTGTGCACTCCCTGCTGTCTGAGGTGCTGAAGAGTCTCCAAGAGCCTTTCCACACGGCTGCTACTCACAGTTCAGAAGCAGAAGCTGTGGTTGCTCCCTGTGTCCCCTTTCCAATCTGATCCTTCTTTTTACCCTTCTTCCTTCCACGGTAGTAGGAACGTTCTCGCATTGGAAGCCACCGCTCAGGGTCCGGAGTCACTTTGGGGTCATAGTTCTTCGGCAGTTTTCCTGTGCAATGTCCAGCATGGTAAGAAATTTAAGCAACATGATTTGGGGGAAGAGACCCAACACCCTCCTAAACAGATTGGAAGTTGTAAGGACTGAGGCATTAAGTCAAGGTTTGCTTATTTTACCCAGTCCATGTGGTAGGCAGGTCCACAAGTACTGGTACAGCTCCATTCTTACTGGCAGGGGGCACCACTGTGTTGCCCAAACCATGGCACAGTCACAAGAGTCTTTGGCCCTTTAACTAATTCTGTAGCTAATGGCAGGGGGCTACATTTACATTTCAAAGTGAGACCTGAGAAAGCCAGGAATCAACAGACAAATCCTGAAAGGACCAAAAGACCCTAGAAGTGAGAGAGGGGCAAGGGACATGCTGTTGTCAAGGTAACCAAGGAGGAAGAGGTGTGACTTGCCCATAAAAGCCCAGGCAACGATGAAGCCTGTGGGCCTGCCCTCCCCAGCTAAGTCGACCTGCAGATGCCCCAGAAGAACTTCTGAATGCCTGGCTGCAGTCTGTCCTTAGGCGCCCCCAGCGTTTCAGTGGTAGAATCCTTGTCTACCACACAGGAGACCTGGGTTTGATTCCCAGACACTTATACAACTGCAGCCATGGAGGCACCAAACATCTGGACTCAGTCTGGTCTTTGGATTCTGTCTCAGTGGCCTAAAGGGAGGATGGGAAGTCTGGGCAGCCTCTACTCCTCCCAAAATTCCTGTCCAGGCATATGCATCAAAGGTCTGCATACATCATGATCCAGGAGGATCACTGGTTGCCACCACAGACTGTCCTTGGGACTATGCAAGACATAGGCAAAGTTTCTGTTGGGTCTTGACTTAAGCTAAGTTGTATGTTGTCGCTTTATCTTATTTTGTTATGGTCTTAGCTTAGGCAAAGTTCTTCTGTTGTTTGTCTTATGTTTGAAATTGCAAATTGCTGCGCTCAATCAACACTTCAGCAAACGGACTATTCTTCTCCAAGCCGTTTCTATGACTTCAGTGCCACCACCTGAATTCTAACATTGAAGTCCAGTAACAACTGAGTTTGCCTGGCCTGCTGCTTTCATAGCCAAACTGAACACAGAGGCTTGACTATCACAAGGAATTCAGACCCAACTCCACATAATGCCAACTGCCTTCAACACTTCCTAACAACCAGGGAAAATGGGGAAGGAAGGGTCAGGACTAGCCCTGGTCTGTCATATTGAACAGCTGAGATAAAGTTGTAGGACAGGAAGGTGACAGACTGCAGTGACCAAATGTGAGTAAGCAACTGGATGCTGGTTTCTTGAAAAGGATGTCTAAGCCCTGGGGGCTGGAACATTCAGCAAGGGGCAGGGTGTACAGCTCCTGCTGGAAATCAGAAGGGTCTGAGCACTTACTCCTTCATGTATTTGATAGTCCCAGGTTGTTTTCAAGGGAAATAAGGGCTGGGGGAAGGGAATCTCTCTCTCATTCTGAGTGGGGGTCTAGAAGCTGTCCATAGGGCCAACAGGAGCAGCACGAGCAAGGGAAGGGCTAGTGAAGTCTCCAAACTCATTGTCCAGCAACACAACAAACAAGCACTCACCCTTCTTTTTCTTCTTCTTTTTCTTCACATCTCCTTGCCTAGAGAGAGAGGAGAAATAACAGCAGTGTCACAACGGGGTGGCCTGGAATGTGTTAGGAAAGAGAACTTGAAATGGGGATGGGAATACCTCTAGGGAAGAAGCAAAAGGACACCAGCAAGTCAGAGAAAAATTGCCTTCATTTCCCACGACAGTGTCTCCAGCTAGTTCCTCTGCAGAACAGAAAAACCCACTCCTGGAACCAGGCTCCTGTAGCCCCAACTCCACTTCCCCTACCTCCTCAGCTCTCAACACTCTGCTTTTCAGCCCAGTCATCAAGTGCTCTGCAGAGCTGCCAACAAGAACCTTAAAATGAGGGAACATCTTCCAGATGCTATAGCCTGGATTCTCATCCTTGTTGAGTGCTGCTCACTACTCCGACACCACACTGCCCCAGCTGCTAACCACGTTTCTCATAGGGATGTCTCTTCAAAGGGTCCATCTGCATCACTGGTGTACCCTACTGCCCCTTCCTGGATCTCCAGGAAGTTGTCAGCCTACTCTCATGGACAGCCTGCTTCTTCAGCAGCAAGATCAGCTGCAGAAGTCAGCCAGCGGCTCTGTTTAGGCACATTTCTTAGCTAGTGATTCGTGCAATGCCGTGCACCTAATAAACACATTCCCCCACCATGTCCCCACCCTGACAGCCAGATATTTTACCCTTGCTCCTTCTGCTGGTTCTCGCCTGTGACCTTTCCACCTTTCTTCCGAATGTACGTTGCCCCAGGAGAATTTTCAAGCGCCTCCACATCTACTTTCAAAGACATTGTGTCCGACGAGGGCAAGTGCTTGCTAAAGCTGGTGAGAGGCGGAGTTCAGGAGCACAAACACAGACAGAAGAAAGCATCAAGTACGTCCCAGCAGGTGGGAACTGGCTAGTTGCATGTTTACAGAGAGCACATCAGTGGAGACAACCTCAGACATGGACTTTGGAGACCTGGGTTTTACTCCTGGTTCTGAATGGGCCTGCTGGGTGACCTTGGGCAAGTCACTTCATTATCCTGTGCCTCAGTTTTCCCATTTTTAAATGGGGGTGATAACAGCCTCCTTTGAAAAATACTTTGAAATCTATTGATCAAAAATTCCCTACATATCAATCTCAGCTAGAAAAAATCGCCTTCAGGGAATTTAAGCCAAAAGAATGAGTGGGAAAGTACATCACATTGTTACAGATAACAAGGATATTACAGGGAAAGCAATTGGACTGCTGACTTTATTTTTGGTCATTCTAGACCAAACACTGTTGCTCTCAGAATGGCAGTTTCAAAAGACCCAGATCCCATGAGAAATAAACTGCAGTTAGGTGCCCGAGTCAATCGGATGCTTTCAGGAAGTTCCACCCTTAGTATGGAGTTGCAAATAAACCTCCTCACTTCTCCAGGGGCAGCAGGTATCAAATGGTCCTACCAGAGGGCTCCTGAAGCAGATCCAAAGTTCCTAGCACCATTGAAAAAACTTCAGGAATCTAAAGAGAAAAAGCAAACACCCCCCTCCTGCTGCAGACCTTGCCACTGTCACAGAGGATACACTTTTGCTTTCTCAGGATCGACAAGGGAGTAGGCAGAGATGAGCTGGGCCAGGGTGTGGACATCTTTTGGATTCTGCCTACAAGGAAAAAGAAAGGACCATTCTGAAGTTTATAGAACATCTGGAGCATTCTCCTTGCTATGGCAAAGGGTCTGGCACTGCACAAACTACACTCTACCAATGCTGTCAGTGTCACAATATCAGACAGAGAGGAGGGAGGAACAGGCCTCTTGTGTGATATCCAGGCATTTCACTTTCACTCTCACCAGGGAGTGAGCCTCCACAAAAGCACCTGACATATGGGACCTGTTTAATTATCCCTACTGTACAGCATTCTCTCATGGATTTTTTAAAATTTGTATCTTTTCTTAAAAAAGAAAAATAGTTCTTAAGAAAGCCTTTTGACACCATACAGAGAAAATAAAATGACCCTGCTCCCCAGGGTGAACTAGAAAACCAGCTGTAAACTAGTCACCCAAATGCTCTCCCTTCACATATGGAAAGGGATCAGTCCAAAGCAGCACTGGACCAATCAGAAGTGTCAATGTGGCAAAGACTTCATTGGGAGCAGCTGCTTGCCTCCATGCTGGCTATGGTATTCCTTAAGAATGACAATTCCTTCTGGGCAAGATACAGGTGAGTCCTTCTGGGTGTTACCAGATGCTCCCACAGACTGCAGTGCTAAACCTATGGCTGTAGTTAGTTACTCTGCCAGACTCTGGTTCCATCATGTTGCCAAGAACACAGGCAGAGAGCATGGCATAGAACAGAAGTCCCTTTGCAAGTATCTAACCACCAGAAGCCCTAGGCCATCCTCACAGACATCACCTGCACAGCTTGGATCCAGAAACAGAGCAGGACACCCCTTTCCCCAGCCATACCACACACTCACTTCCACAGCTCCTCCAGGTCACTGATGGCTTCCTTCTTTCTCCCATGTTTCAGCTTGAAGTTGGCTGCTTCCCTTATGAGCGACAGGTGAACTGGAGACTTCGGCTGAAAGCAATAACAGTTTTTTTAATTAGGAGATGCCCACCAGCACTGAGCAAAGCTGATGATCCTGCTGCTTTGTCTCCTTGGTGTACCAGAGACCAGCTCAGACCACAGGACCACTTAATGTCTACTGCCCAGTGACATGGAAGATACCAGAACTAGCACAATCATGGCTTTAAGCCAGTAGCACTCAACCTTTCTGGCTGACAAGCTAGATTGGCAGTGCTTGAGCCAGATCAGCTGGCGGTCCCAATCTAGGAGAACATAGTCACAGCAGGGCCCCATCTGGTTGCATGGAAGACAGGGAACATCCCCATGGGGGTGGGGGCCAGGTTGTGGCCCAGATTCAACCCGACTCCACTAGCACAAACCCATCCACACAGCCTCAATCTGCTGTGCAGGACTTGGGATTCTACAGCGAGGCAAAGGGGCTGTATTTTTTGTCAAGTTTCCTGATCTGTGAGGAGTCCAACAGGCCTGATACCTATGGCTCGGCAGACCGCATC
>NW_005842266.1:1398903-1403053 GCF_000455745.1 Alligator sinensis | reverse complement strand
AGGGGGGGGGCGCGGCATTCGCTCACCAGTTGCTGCTCAAAGCAGTTTTGGAACTGGGGACAGGAAACAACTGTCAGGTCACCCAGTGCAAAAGGTCAGTCACTGCTACTCAATAATTAAGGCCACGGCACCTCCTGCAACTGAGTCCTGCCCAATTCTGCCTTCTCCTTGCTACTTAGTACTGGGGACACACATTGCCCTGGTCTCTGAACATCTAGAGTACAAGAGGCAGCACAGTGCCCATGGCTCTGACACAAGCTCTGGACACCCTCAGCCCTTCACTCCCTTGCATTAGAGTTGCCGTGATGTGCGAACCAGCCTTCTGCTTGGAGACACCGTCTACAAAGGAGCAGGTCCCCACACCTCTGCCTTGTTAATACAGCAGCCTATACCCTTTGACAGCTGCCCATCAAAACCAGAGATGGGGATGGCAGGCTTCAGCAGGATTCAATAATCCCAGCAAGCTAACATTCATTTACTGCTCTCTGCACGTCAGCCATTTCCTCAGCACCTGACGACTTGGCCTTTGAGCCAAATTTGCAGACAGGTGCATTTGGCAAAGCCCAGGGTCCTTGCAGGAAGAAAGACAAGAAAGAGGGATGCAGCCAACAGTTGGTGCTGCAGCAGAACAGTTCCTATGGGACTCAAGTTCTCCAATTACTCCTGGCAATTAACTACCTACCAAAATAAGTGCTACATCCTGTTCCTCCAAGACACATACTGGTCAGCAGGCACCAGAAGGGCTGGTAAATAGTCTGCCATTTCCTCCCTATAGCAGGCCTACCACTGGCCTCAGTAATAAACCTAATGCCAGAAGCATTTCACATGGATGAGGAGCAGAGAAGCTCTCTAATCCCCCAGCCTCAATAGATGGGGTTAGCACTTGACAAAGACAAGCTGGAACCAAAGCGCTCCTCTCCTGTTGAGGTGTACTGGAAGGTGGTAGGAGCTGGTGAGGAACAGGTGGACCCAAAACGCTGGACAGAAAGGCAAGGCAACTCAAGCAAAATTTTACATGCCATCTTTCCTGCTCTGCTTACCTGGAATTGCTGGTACCACTGGATAGCTTGTGTGAAGACCTCAATCGCACTGTCAATATCTTCTTCATGACTATACATTGTCACTAATGCAGACACCTGAAAATATCAAAGAACAGCTTGAAAGCCAGGATTTTAGTCATCTTGTTGCCAACCGAATGGAGTTTATTTACATTTATTTTTAGCACTTGTCACCTTAGGATGCTGACAGCTTGCGGCACTGGTCTGCCTGAGGGACACAAGAGCACAGAATTAAGGGATAGTTAATGCAATTGTGCTACCCCCTCAGAAAGGATAGGGAGCATTCAGGTGCAAGCCCAATGGTGCTAGTGCCAAACAGATGCATCTTCTGGGAAGTACCACCCCAGGAGGAGTGCTGGAGGTTACCATAGTACAATCCCTCCAACACTGTCTCCCTGGCCTTTCAATTAGAATGTGCACATGTGGTAAGGAGTAAGAAACACACAATTAGAGGGGAAGCTAAAAAAAAAAAAAATCATTAAAAAACAAGAAAATCAAGTGAAGCACTGCTATAGGGGAGTTCCAAAAGCAGCAACAAACCCATTCGCAATACTTCTACTCTCCAGCTCCTGAAGTCCTAGCCAGGATGTAAAGGTCAGGACAGCCGAGTTTGCTGCTTAGCAGAGTATCTGAATAAAAACCCCCTCCCCTCCAAGCACAACTGCCCCATTTTTCCAGCAGTTAGGTTGATGGTTAGGATACAAGAACTATGTTATCACCATGGAAACAACAAATATTACAAAAGCATGATTATGACTTTATTGCACAAAGGATGGAAGAGGAGATCATGTACTGTGAAGGACTTTTGTACTGTTACTAAAACCACAATAGCAGCTTTGACTGCTTATAAATATGAGCAGAAGAGTAACATGAGGGTACACATTTGCTTAGTATTTATTCTTTGGGTAAGTTGCCTGCCAGATTTCTTTCTTTTGTTGTAAACATATGAAAATCTTAAAG
Source organism: Alligator sinensis (assembly GCF_000455745.1). NCBI lineage: Eukaryota > Metazoa > Chordata > Crocodylia > Alligatoridae > Alligator > Alligator sinensis. The sequence continues at coordinate 1,401,035 of NW_005842266.1, read as the reverse complement.
TCAATCCCCTTGAAAGGAGCTTGTATCTGCATGGCAAGGAAGAAACTTGGAAAAGGGGACAAGATATTGAACCCCAGCAGCTAAGGCGGCCAAGGTGCCTACAGGATGCTTTGAGCATCATACAGACCTGAAGAGTCATGTTTTACTGGCTGGCTCCACCTTGCTTCCAGCTACCGGTTAAACATGAAGGCATTTTGAAGCTCCTCTTTAATAAATTCTTAACATTATTTCCCAGGCGAATAGCTGGCCTAGGATATTATCCAAGTGCAGTTGAAATACGAGAGGGGTCTGAGCAGCTGTGACCAGGAAGGATGGTAGTTCATAGCCTCTGGCAATCATTAATGTAAACTGTTAGCCTCTGGCTGGCCAGCTGTGTCCAGGATAAACAAGATGGTTCCAAGTTCTAAAATCTACTGAGGTATAATGTTACGCAGGAAAAGTCTCTGCAAGCAAGCATCACTGCAGGCAGAGGAGTGAGCCAAGACAGACAGCATACATCAAGGGCAGAACTGAGCCTTGAGAACCAGCAGGAAGGGGACAACAGGAACAGAGAAAGGGCCCTGACAAAAGGACATTGTGACAGTGCACGTCTGGGCACATAGTAACAGCTACTCACCATGCCTGGCTTGTGCTGCAACTCCTCTAAGCTCTTCAGGATGATGCAGGCTTTTGTGACGCTACCTTAAAGAAAGAAGTGTACCTTCAGCTGTACGGCAATGCTTTCCTTGCTCTGCTGCTTCTTCACCCTGGACCCGCTTTCCCCACCTCTGCCTAGAAACATCTGAGTACATGATGGTCAGGGTGGGGGAGGTGCCAAGGAGAATGATGACATGCTACACCCTCCCCCTGTTCCCCACCTGGTGAGGAAGCTCTCCACCACAACTGCTCAGATGACTCCAATCACCAGCTATTAGCAGGAAAGTGACAAATCTCAGCACTGCCTCATTCTTCTGGCATCAACCAGAGCAGGGTTCTGGGTTCCACATGCCCAAGGGATGGCAGGCAACTGGCCCATCCAAGGGGCTCCTTCCTGTTTAAGCCTAAACACAGGGGCTTGTGGGCAGTACTGTATGTGCAGGCTCACAGCAGAGGCAGGAAAACAAATGGCTGGGTGGCTTCTACAGAAAGTCAGAACAACCCTGCATGGTAGGATCCTCAACCATGGCCCGAGTTGCGTTAGACCACCTGCTTCACCGGGTGTAAAAATCAGACAAGCACAGGGTAATTCTGAAGCCTCCTCAAGCCATACTAGGCCAGACTGTCTCCTTGTGTACATCAAAGAGTCCCACCCACTATAGGCAGCTTTGCCAAGCAGCCAGGGAGCATAAGGCTGGCACTCTGGACAAACGGACACTAAACCTATGCCAAACATTGTGTGGGACAGTGCATAACTGAGCAGGAAGGGACTGGGAACTTGAGCAATATTCAGTCAGCAGCAGTAGCATGCAGTACACTGATCTTACTGCTTTGCCTGCTGGAGCAGTTGCAGGAGAATGGAAGAACCACCCCCTTGCTCAGCACACACCCTGAACACACTGGACCTGCCAAATTAGACCTTGGATTACTAGCATCCTGCCCTCACTTTCTTCTGTTAGTCCGAAGCACCCACAATAGTTCATCTTCCAAGATCCTGAAGGACCAATACTAGCAGTGCCCAAAACCATGCCCTGTTAGCTTCCCAGGACCCCGGCTTCAGGGTGGAAGCATTCTAGGAGTATCTATGCCAAGCTCTCACCTAGCAGCACGCTCCTGTTTACTAGGAGACTCCATCCCACTATGGTAGTGGATGGGCTGTCACTGTAGCATCATGGATTCATCTGGCTAGCCTAGATACCCCTGTAGAGCACTACAATCACTGTAGTGTAGATATACCTTCAAAGTGTGTCCTCAAACACAGGGCAAATAGAAAGGCAAGCATTTCCCAACACAAAAAGGTGCCTCATACCTTGAGCAATTTTCAGCTGTGCCATTGTAAGCTTGATCTCTGCCGCATTGGCAGGATGTTGATCTGCAAAATCCTGAGGTAGAAACAAAAGAATGCATGACCACGTTCACAGGCACCAAGTAACAACTGCAGCTTGTCCTATTTTAAAACTAGTCTCCAAAATAAGGCGTGACTGCAACTGTTGGGG
>NW_005842266.1:1386527-1398872 GCF_000455745.1 Alligator sinensis | reverse complement strand
GAAAGAGTAATATTCATGGCAGCACCATCTCCAAGCAAGCTCTGAGTTAAAGGAGCATCACTTATAGCAAAAATACTGTCCTGACTGGCCTCAGGAGTCCTCTCACTCAAGTATGTGAGAGTCTCATAGATGCTATTACCCACTCAGCAGCTGATGACCGCAGTGCTCCAAGGTGATGCCTGTCACAATAGCCAGGACCTTATTTAAGCTTCCACATTTAAGGTGCATGTTCCATAAGCTGCACGGACATTATTTAAAATTGGCTACAATCAATTAGGAGACAGTGTACACTAAACTGAAAGAAGACACTCTTAAGCCAAACCAGATATTGTCCACCCAGCAAGTTTAAATGCCAGTTAAAATTAAAGCTGAGTTTTTGGTTGTAGTCGTGCTGGTCTAACGACATAAAAAGTTCTTAGCAAGCTTTTGGGCAGTCACCCTTCGTCAGGCATAGGGAGCCGAAAGCTTGCTAAAAACATATTTCCAAGTACTCAGTTGGTCTAATAAGAAATATCATCACATCTACTCAACCAACCTTGCCAGTTAAATTAAATTGGCACAACTTTCTCACATAGGCCACTAGCCAGAAGGAATGGAAAGTGGATGTGGACACCACACCATGGGCACAGCTACATGCTGTGTAGGGAGAACAAAGTTCTCCTTTCCAGGAGGCATGCACCATTCTGTCACTGCCATCTATCATGCTGCTATGAGGGAGGGAAAGCAACCCTGGAACTACTCCCACAGCAGATAACAAGGGTCTTTTGTCAAGACGACACTAGCCTTATAGAGGTTTTCCACTGTAGTTGGAGAAAAGCACTGCTGAGTAGGAGGAAGTATGTAAAATACAAGGAACAAGCCAGACTGGCCACTGTATGCTGAACCCACCAGCAAGGAAACTCAGGGGTGACTGAAGACAACTGACAGAGGGCTGGGTTCCTGCAGTACCTTACATTTGAGGGCTACAGACTGCTTTATGTACTGAATACTGCTGTTTGAGGCAAAGAAAAAGCCTGCTTCTTGGCCTGCACTGCCAGGGCAAAAATGGAAGTGGTCTTGAGGCCAGCACAAGGCTTTGAGTCACCTACCTGGAGAAGCTCGACTGCTTTTGCATGCTGTTTCTCACGACACAGCTGGGCTGCCTCGACTAACACAGGGAGCAGGTGTTCGGGGCTTTGTGACTGCAGGCTTGCTGATAGCTTGCGGCACTGGTCTGCCTGAGGGACACAAGAGCACAGGATTAGGGGGTAGTTAGTGCAACTGTACTCCCCCTCAGAAAGGACAGGGGAGAACATTAAGGAGCAGGCCCTACGGTGCTAGTGCCTAAACAAACACATCTGGAAAAGTATCTGCCCAATGGAGCACTGCAGGTTACCATAATACAAATCCTTCCCACACCTTGGTCATCCCATTAGGCTGCATGCATATGGATGGGGGGTGGGGGGGTTTAAGAAATGCACTGATGGGGAGCTGACTTTTGCTAAGTTTTCTGGAAAAAGAAGGGAAGCCTTGTGCAACTGCCCTAGTCTCCTGACAACTTTTTTGACTAACACTTGCCTTTCCAAGGGCTAAGTTGTTATTTCCTGCATAGGCAGCTGCATATATTTACTTCTAGCAAAAATCCATCAGAATTTCACTTCAACAGTCCCTACTAGAAGCTGGTTCAGCATGAAATCCTATAAAGTTGTTAGGTCAGTTTCTAGAGCAGCAGGGGTTGGGGTGATGGGGAGAAGTTGCACAGCCCCGGCATCAGCTCTGTGCTGGCAGCAACTGCACGGATGCCTCAGAGCAGGAGCAGGGATAAACCTGTTCTCTGCTTTGAGGTGCACATGCAGTTGCCAGCATGGAGCTGATGCTGGAGCTGTGGAGCCCGGTGCAGCTGTTTGCAGCCTGACTGCTGCAGCTGCCCCAGAGCCCAGGCTGGCTACAGGCAGGGCTGGCAGCAGCACAGAGCTTTTCCCCATGTTCGGAAGGGGCGGCACTGGGGGGGCAGGCAGCAGCCCCCCCTTGTATCACCGCAGCCTGCCCTGAGCACCTGGAAGAGCCCAGTGCCATTGCTAGCCCTCCCTCTCACAGTGAACTGTGTCCCGGGCAGGCCGGGTCATGGGGCCAGTCCCCACAGCGCAGGAGGGTGCAGGGCAGCACCCTGCCTCTCCTGCACTCTGGGAGTCTCGGTCTGCCCCTCTCCCCTCAAAGCCCAGGCAGGATAAAAAAGAAAGAAAACTTACCCACACACTTCCCACCGACAGGCAGGTATGTGTGTGCCTGCCCTCCCCCTCCTGCAACAGCCTTTGGCCGGCTTGGGGGTGGGGGCAAACGACTGGACGTGAACCCAGCAGCAGCAGGGGGAGCAGCAGTGCCCCCTTGCTGTGGGGGGTTTCCGTTCCGTGTACCCCCTGCCTGTCTCACGTACCCCCAGGGGTACGCATACCACGGGTTGAGAAACTATGGCCCAGAGGATAGGCTCTAGCCTCTGTACAGCTGTTTGCAAATTCCTAGGCTGGTTACACTGTTACTCAGAACCCTGCTTTAAACAGCAGCCTTGAAACTGACAGGGCAGCTCAGTTCGAAAACTGCTGCTAGCATCACTGTAACAAAAACTGAGATAAACTAGATTAAGGATTTACCCTGCATGTTAGTTAATGTTCTGACTAACAAAGGAGCCCACTATGAGTGCTTTAGACTGGAAACATTTAAGGAAGGGATGTTTCTTTGAAATCAGTGATTCTCAATCAGGGTGCCATACTACACTAGCACAGTTAGGTGTACAAAACATGAGTCACAAGATAAACCCATAGTTTCAAACAGAAGTCCATAGTTGTGGTCTTTGAGTTCTTTGCAACAGAAACTGCTCTATTATTTTTACACCATCAGAAAAGAAAAAAAAGAATGAAAACTAAGAGCTGGCATTTTCTGAGGGGGTGCATTGAGTCTATCCAGGGGTGCCTTGAGTCTGAAGTTGAGAAATACTGTCTTAATTGCTCAACTTCCTTAAACGAAGTGCCCAGATTCTCAAAAGGGCTTAGCAAGAAAATCATTTCAATAACTACTGCTGGATTCTGAGCACCTTTGAAAAGCCTGGCAGTCCCACTTTCTTTCAGCTCTGCATAACTGCAACCAAGTTTGACAGGGAAAGACCATTCTGCAGAAAGCTGGGAGATCTGCAGAAGCATCCCCTTTTACCTGGTTGGTGTACATTGCCAACAAAGCTTTGTTAAACTCAATCGCCTGGAGCTGTTTCTTGGAGAGTTTGTGTTCCACTCCTTCCGCATTGGTCAGCTTCACTTTCTTTTTCGAGTCAAAGACATTTTGGTCCTGTGAGAAACAGAAGCAGAGAAGCAAAGCCCAATTTCACTATGCTGCTCATCTGGGAGGTGCCTAAGATCCCAATTTGAGTTTTGTCTCAAAAAAGCCCTCCCCCGCAACCCCATCCCCATCTTCCTTCTCCCATATGCATGCACTGCTCATCCTTTGCCATGAACACCCATAGGCACACACCTGAACCACTGCTCATCAGCTCTGAACATTAGAGAGAAAACAACAGAGGGGCAGTGAGGAGACAGCAACTTGGGAAAACATGATTATGTTATGCCCACTTATCAAGCCCCTTCCGTTATACTATCTGAACACCTCCCAATCTTTATTGCATACACTCTCATGGGCCTCCTGCATACACATTGGTGCTGTTAGCCTGAGGTACAAGGTACAAAGCAGTTAAGTGACTTGCCCAAGGTCATACAGGAAGCTTAAAGTGGAGCAGGGCATTGAACCTGGCCCATCCAAACAGAGACAGCCCAAGTCCCTCCTCCATTCCCTACTGCTGTCAAAAAAAAAAAAAAAAAAATCCCAACTGGCATGAAAAACAGCCAAACCCAGGCTTACAAGAATGGTGCTACTAGCACATACAGCTGGCTAGAGCAGGGTCTGAGCCCATCACTTTCCTCTGTGTGGAAAAAATAAGGTCTTGGTAACTGCTCCCTGTAAAGTAGTCAATGTTTAAGTGTTTCTCTCAAGACTTGCTCTACAGAGCATTTACTTTTTTTTTCTTGTTATGGGGAAGGTTTGCTCTCTTTACAATAAAAGTTAGCAAGGCAGCCCATAAGCCTTTGCAACACTATATAAAACTTAGACATCTAAAAGAAACGTCTCATGAGGCAGAATGGAAAAACATTGGGAGAGGCTGAATTTGGGGCATTTTTCACAGCTCAGGAAGTTGAAACTCTCATGAGGCCTACACCTTGTGCTTCAGCACCTTAGCTTTTATTTGAAGAGTAACTGACTCTCTAGGTGTGCTGAAAATCTTCAAAATGTGAACTAACTGAAACAGTGGTATGTATGTAAATAGGCATCCAAACATATCAGCTAATCAGCTACAAGGAAGTTAAACTAAATTTTCTTCGTTCTAAGGAGTTTAATTGAAAAATTATGCCAGTTTCTGTAAAAGCAATGCACTGATAAATTTGAGTTAGTCTAATAAAAGATATCAGATTTACCCAAAGAACCTTGTCTGCCTATGTCCTTAGACCAACATGGCTACAACCTACACCCATGCACTAATTAAGATTTTTGTGGCCAATAACACCAATCCGATACCCGCTATGCAGCCTGGCATAGCGTCTTTGCAGGGGGGGGGGGGGGGGGGGGGGGAGCGGCGGCAGCACAGGCAGGGCGGCGGCGGGCCACAGATCAAGGCCCCCACAGCGAGGGAGGGAGTGGGGCAGGCACTGCACAGCCAAGACAGGGTGCAAGACAGAACCGTGAGTGGCTCCCCACCACTGCGTGCACCCACGGAGGAGGCATGTGCCCCCTGGATTTGTTTGCGGGGTAAGGGTGAGCTGCTTGATGTGGGCTCCCACAGGGCAGCATCTGCCACTGCCCCAGCTCCACCCTTTCCCTCACCATGCAGGCCTCAATCTGCCCCCACAACCACAACCCTTCCCTCCCCCACATGCATGCATGCAGCATTTAATCACTGAGATTTATCACCTACACTGGCCAAAAAAAGCCAACTGCCAATAACGTCAATTTTCCTTTTATCAGTGGCGATCCAATACGAACCGATATATTGATGCACCTCTAATAACAATGTTAAAAATTTCATCACTAACTAGAGTACAAAGAAGGGACAAATATTATCTAAGACCTGCATCCTCTACTGCAAGTGACACCTGCCTCTGGAAAAAGCACTGCCAAGCTGACTCTGCTGGGTACACACTGTTACACTGCAGAGATTTGTAGGAGTTTCAAAATAAAAACCAGCAGATTTCTGACACAATTGCCAGACAAACATTTAAAAAAAAAGATAATGTGAGACTTGGCAAGAATGCAAATCACAAACGCTATCTGCATAAGATTTCATATAAAAGTCACAAATGCGCAAGTAATTTTCATTTTAGTCATTCACTTGGATTTGACAGGAGCACAAAGGCCTCATGTCCACAATGTGCCTGCACAATGCTTACAGCCAGCTATGGAAATCCAAACATACCATACCTAAATGCAACCACTGACATTTCTCCAACTGACTCAGTCATGTAACTGAAAAACACACCCTCACATGCATACACTTGTGCACTCCAGTTTTATAAATCTCCAAATCCTGCAAATGTGAGCCATCATATATATGCAAATTTATGTAGTTAAATTTTTACAGGATTGAGACATTTGGCACTAAAAATAATGGAAAGATTAGGGCAGTAATGTAAACAGAATTACTTATAAGCTAGCATAGTTCTCTAGCATTACTTATAAGCTAGCATAGTTCTTCCACTTCAGACAATGTCAGTGGAAACTCTGGGTGTAATGACTGCAGAATTGTGTTCATTCAGCTTTCTGAAGCATTTTTGCAAAGAAATAAGATAGGTCATTCTATACCTTGTTAATAGTAATGATGTTATTTGCAATTACAGCAAGCAATCCCACATCTGTTGGCCTGCAGACAAATGAGAAAACACACAGCTGTTATGCAGTAACCTCATCCCATGTGAAAGGAGAGCTCATTTCAATAAAGCCCTTACTTTAATTTGATTATTTGATTGTAAAGCTGTAGAGCATCTTCTGTGCGACCCTGCAGTTGCATAATATAGGCCATCTGACCGTGAATAATAGCCAGTTCAGCCTCAATGTCTTCCTCAGTCACATCCTGAAGGGGGAAGAAAAAAAAAATTAAGGCAAAACCACATGAAATCTCTTTTCTTACACTACTTGGTTTCAGCATTTTGCAGAAAGATGTTTGGCAGCATCACTAGTTTCAATCCCCACCACTACACAGAACACCTGCAAGTCAGTCACAACATGATTTAAAAAAATGCAAAGTATAAATCACAATACAAAAAGAAAAAGTTTACCAGATATAACAACAGACAAATCACCCTTAAACCAGAGTGCTTAATTTGCTAGGCACTAGGCACCTGCTGCGATGTGCTAATTTGAATCATGACTTATGCGCTCAATTCCTCACTGTCTTTCAGTTTGCAATCATTCATACCAGCACAGAGAAGGTGCGTCAGACTGATGTGCTACACACCCAGAGGGCCCTTGTCTAAGTGACCACACAAGAATTGAGGCAAAGAAAAAAATTAATCTCCAAGAATGAGCATTTCAGCACTATGCAGAATTACAACTCAGACACCAAGGGTGATAGTAGAAGGGCAATACAGGCAGAAGGGAGGACTATTGATGGACAAAATATCATATGGGAACTTAACAAAAAAAAAATCACATGGCAAATCACCAAACACTTTGAAAATACAAATGATTCAGCTCATTATCAAACTTACAGAGTCTTCTGAGAGTGACTGGCGACACAGATCTAGAAGAAATAATTAAAAGACAAGTTCGGGAAAAGTTCATTCTTTAGCCTCCTGGCTTTTGCTTTTTCAGTATGAAAGAAGGGCCTGTTATGTGCTCCTTGTGGATATTAAGTATAAGGCTTCTACCAATTTTTAGGCTTATGTTTGTAATGCCAGAAAAAAAGGAATGACTTTATTCTTATCTTTCTCCCACATACATCAAGTCAGAGAACATACCAAGTATGCAGAAGACAACTCCTCCTGACAACCAATACTTAATGAATTTACTATTATTATTATTTCCCTGTTTACCTTTAAAGCTAGATCTGTCCAGCCTTAAGAACTGGCTAAAGAAACTGGGTTGTATTAAAGGAATGGTGCATGTTACAACTCTCAACCATTCTGGACAAACACTTCCAGGGAATTGTAGTGGGAAGGCCTAAAGAGGGCCAGCTCTGTTTTCCACTTTTGACCAGGACTCAATTCCTTGTTCCCTCCCTCCAAATGTGTGCACATGCAGCAAATGACAACACACTCAGATCTTTCCCTGTGTCCTTACCTTCTGCTTTCTGTAGTTTTTTCATTGCCTCATTCAGCTTGCCTTGCCCAATCAATGCACATGCAGCATTGTAACACAGTTCATAGGTAGCTTCTTGGAGACCCAAATCTTCCTAGCATGGAGCAAATGTAGGTGGTTAAATGCTTGAAAAACAGATTTTTCACATCAGAAGTCAGATTAGAAAAATGTACATGGCTTCATGTGTCCAACACCTAAAAGCAATATGCAAAGGGTCTTTCCTTTGATAGAGAGATTAGTAAAATTTCCCTGGATAAAAGTAGACTTTGCAGGATTATGACCCTAAGCCAATTCGCACATACAGGCAATTTCTGTCACTGCACTGTCTGGGAAAGTCACTGTAAATTCACATCCTGTTGCACTTGCTCAAGCTTTAATGGATACAATCAAACAGAAACCAAACAGTGCCATTTATCTGCTGCAGCTAATGGGAACAACACCACATAGATATAGAGTCACTAGTCAATTGCCCATCAAAAATAACAGGGATGGGCAGAGACAGAGCGCCACTTCCCAGGAGCTGGGGGGGGGGGGCCCCCCCCGCCGGCCTCCGCCAGCACCCTGCGCCACCACTGCCTCCAGCACTGCTAGCCTCGCCCACACCCCCGCTCTGTCCCTGCCATCATGGCAGTGCTGTGCTGCCTCCAAGGAGCAGGGCTGAGGGGAGAGGCCAGGCCAGCAATGCTGGCCTCGCCCTCCCACTCTATCCTCTCTGTCCCCGCCGTCATGGCAGCACTCTGCACTCTGATTGGTTGTTTCACTAACCAGAGTGCCTCAAGAGCATTACAGACAGACAGACAGACAAAGCCCTTTATTATATAAGAATGGGAGTATCCAGTGGAACACAGCCGCTGGCAGGAAGGTAACTAGTTAAGTCTGAGTCATGTGAGCAGAGTTAGAATCTTGACACAGCATGAATTTGTTCAACAGCCTCTGAACCACAAGAAGTGATCTCATGACTGATCTTCAACACACACAGAGGTCACCAACATCCTCTAGAATATGCTGTCATGGAATAGAAAGCCTCCAGGACAAACAGAAGTCAGCTGATGCCACTGATGCTTACTGGATTTTAGCCAAGAAAACTGTGGAAGACAAGTGACAACAGCCCCAGAAGGAAGGGTGCAGTTAGCTAGCACTGACAGTGCCCTCACCCTACCTTACCTGTGGCAAATTAAAGGGTATTTTTAATGTTTTGGACACTATACCTGGTAGTCATAGGTGAGGTCTGTTCCCAAAGCTTTTAAGAATTAGTTAGACGGACACTTGTCTAGGATGGTTTACAGAGGGAGAATACTGCCAACCTGACAAGCCTCACAAAGCACCTTCAGAGGGGCTACATCAGGGACACAATAGAGGGGAGAGGGACCACTCTCACACCAGTACAAACACACACTTACTTACTGGCACCACTTTCTCCCAGGTGCTCTGGGCTGCAACCACTGCAGAAAGGTTGGTTTTCCTTTCTTCCTCATAGTCATCTTGGGAGTTACGGATAAGATCCCGATACACAGCCAAGCAGTCATCATAGTGCTCCAACCTATACAACTGAGGAAAGAAGGAAATTGGTTTGAGTACCAGACACCTGAACAAGTACCACAAGGAAGATCTGAAAAGTATACACTTGAAAAATAAAGCTAGCTTTATCTTCCATTTTATTCTTTCCCAACATTCAAAGTCAGATTCTTCAAGGGGTAGATTCAATTAAATTACCACTTTCAGGCATTGTTTTTTTAGTAAAAAAACTGTTGCTTCCTCAGGTTTGGATGGTTCTGAGTTACCAGGGAAACAAAAGGAAGAACAGTTCCTTCCTTCCTTTCAGTTCCAACACTGAGCACCTCATCGAGATGCCTCATCTCAAGAGATATGTGTAGAAACAAATGAAGTATTAAGTCAAGGATGAAAAGCTGATCTGGCTCACATAGGGAAAAGGAAATGATTCTTCTGGGACTGCTTCTCCCCAAGACCAGATTTGAGTGATGTCAGGTGGCAAAGAATGAGAGTCAACTTTGGGCCAGGAAGCTACCCTGTCTTCTGAAACAGAGGAACCAGATCCTTGAGCTGAAGTAAAAATGGAAGACCAGGAAGAAAATGTATGGGGTTACCTATGCAAGAATAATGCCTGCTGCCCAAGCAGGTGGCCAGGCTTTCCAAGCCAACTAAAGCAGGGTTGACATTTTAATCCCCACTGAAGTCAGAGGGAGCTCTGGCATTGAACCAACCAGGGCCAGAACATAAAGTACAGCCTTTAAAGTTACAGCTGCAAGGAAGGAAAGCACATCTACAGTTTCTTAATGCCTCTCAGTACAGATGTATCAGTCTAACCATCATGAACTGTATGTACTGTTTTCAAAGCCATAATTACCACTTGTCCATAAAGCTCCTTCAGTTTGTCTGTCTGCTGGCTGGCGCTCTGAATGGTTTTCAGGGCATTTTCAATTCTGTTCAGCCTGTATTCGCAGTAGGCCTTCTCAAAGGCAATGGTGTCACTGCAAAGATAACAAGGCAGGGCCATGAAAGAACTGATTCCATCTATAGCCCTCACCCCTCAGGAGATGCATGAACCCTTACTGAACCACCCACAATTATTCATGAAAGGCTGCCACATTTTAAGAGGAATAGAACAAGACATGCAGGCACTAAATGATTCAGTAACTAAGCATCTATCTTTTGAGCACTGATGACTTGAAACTGGAGAAAAAATACGCAAGCCCTCCTTTTCTCCCCGTGCAAAGAGTAATCTGAGAAGATACAGGTCAGAAGCTCAGATTCCCACTCCACATTGGCAAGATTCCCATGGCTGTGCAGACTTCCTGTTTAGTTTTTGAAGAGCATCCATTTCCAAGGCAGACCAAAGAAAAGCTTCACAAAAAGCCATTTAAAAGCAGGCAAATGTTGATGCATCAAAGTATGCCTGTAGCTAAAAGCACAGATGTTCAACTCTGCATAAAAAAGAAAATATGAGGCATGCAATCTCTCCTGAACTAGGAACTGCTAACTCTGAAGTTAGGTAATAGAAACAAAATAGCAGAACTGGTAACAAAGTTGTTAGGCTAAATGATATTTCACAGGGCTGACCCCAATAAGCCTAAAAACATACTGACAGGAAACAGTTCTTATTTTATACGAGCTTGGTGCACATTTCCCCAGCTAACCCCAACATGACTGCTCAAGCTAAATGAAAACATAAAACTAAAAAAGGCAAAACTATGTGAATTTAACAGATACTGAAAGCATGCACTTCATGGCTCATCTGTTGGCAATTTCCAAGCACAGGGTTCATATTTAAAAAAATTTCTAGACACTGTAATCATACTGGAGCAAAGATGGGAATATAAGAAAGGAATGAGTCATAGGAGTAACACATGCTCTTAATAATGAGAAGACAGAGCATTAGCCATGATAGGCGCCTCAGTTGTGACAGAGGGAACTCTCCTTGCAGAGAATATATGCGACAAGACCAGCAGCTGGGCAAAAAGTGTTTTATGCAGAAAAAGCTTCAGTTAACAGAACTTAGTTACTCTCCCCCAGTATACATTTTTATGCAAGGCTAAAGAAACTGGGTTGTTATTTAAGTTACAAGTATTCAGAGAAGGATGGAATTCATGAAAGGATTCAGGAAGGTTTGATATTTGCAGTTGAAATAAGAAAATATCTGGATTATTTTGACATGACTGCAGCTACTACAATATGCTCCATTCTGTGCTCCTACTGTCCACAGGTAAGTCTCATTTCCCAACAGGGAAGCAACCTGTGGATGCACCACAGAGGTCTCGCTATTGAGTTTGTATTTTGCACTGGTCACATTCATCACTGTTCAAATATTAGCACTTTCCAACAGCCCTGTCAGGGAGACAGGCAGGGAAGCAAGCATTTCAGTTACCACATCACAGCTGGCAAGTCTGAGATCCAGAGGGACATGGGCTTCAATCCTGCAAATGCCTACATAGTGAATATCCCTCACATGAGCACCTGCTCCACTGTATGCCCATGAGTGCTCCTAGCAAAGACAGTAAAAGATGTCTAAGCATTAGCAGGAATGGGGAACAGCCAGGTTCAGAATTGCATGTTCTCAATTCCCAGCCCTATGTTCATTCCTCTAAATTAGGCCAATAGTCTTGTCTCATCTCTGCTAACACCAAAAAAACCTAGTGATAGTTACTGCCAATTAACTAGGCACCTGCCCTAAGGGCTTCTGCATTTTCTTTGTGGTTACTCACCTGGTTAACACTTTTGTGTGTGTGTTGATTACACTGAGGGCTTCCTTGAAGCTTCCACTGTGAATAAGACACACCACTTTACAGTGAAGAGCAGTCACATCATCCTTGTTGATCTGCAATACTGAGGGAAGCAAATAGTTTCAGCACAAAGCACGACCATAATTCATTTCTCCCATAAAAGATAATCTGAAGTCAAGTAAAAATGAAAGTTTGGACAATTTCTCCAAGTCCAACCCCCTTGTTAATTCATGCAGGTATTGTTAACTACCTATTGCTTCTAGCACTGCAAAAACCCCATCTGTGGATATAGTTACACAAGTGCTTATACTTCATTCCATCCAGGAAGAGCACACACCAACTGCAGAGACTTCCTCAGCCTGATGAAGGGTTTTTAAACCTGAAAACTTGCTAAAAAAAGTAAGTTGGTTTAATAAAAGATATCAGATTCACCCAAAGAACTTTGTCTGCCAAAGGACTAAACAGCACCTTACACTAAAGTTTCATTCTGCAGACCATGTAACAAGTAAGAAAACTGGGCATCATCTATGCTGAATTATCTACCTGGGAAGAAAAGCAACCAAACCACAAGAAAGAGAGCACCATTCCAGACCTATAAAACAAATAATTACTGGTTCCAGTGCTTTGTTCCCTGGGGACAACAGTGGTGAAAAAAGTGAAAGACTTTTCCCACATGACATCAACTGCTGATAGATCATCCAAAGTGAACAGCTCCTCTCACCAAAACATTCTGAAAAGT
>NW_005842266.1:1385249-1386517 GCF_000455745.1 Alligator sinensis | reverse complement strand
TTTCCCTGCAATGGACTCAGACCTCAGAAGTCTTGGTACCAAAACATGGCACAGTAAATAGACATCCACAAAGCCCGACCCTGATATTCCAAGTTTTGGTTTGCCAGATGTCAATTGCTCCCACTGGTCCAGTCCTCTCCACCAGACTTTGATAAAATCGGGACTACGTATATTTCACGGAGACAGAACAAGACAATGTAACCCAGATTCACAGTCTCCCCAGGAATTTTATCAAGGCTAACGGGCTAAATACAGTCCAAGTAACCCCCTGATGCAGAGCTACCTGGGACCAAAACATCCATCTTCTCACCCTTGCTTCTCTTTCCATCAGCTTTTTCCACTTTTCTTTTCCCTTTCTCGCTCTGCCAAGGTCAACCCAATGCTAAACTCTGCTCCAGCCCAGGAGCTGTCCACGAGAAATGACTACTCTGGATAACACAACCTGCCTCTTGCTGTTCCACGTGGATTCCTTTTTATTACTTGTGTGAAGGCAGCACCTGTAGCTCAGGGCCCCATCCCACGGGGTTTGAAAGGAATGAGACAACCTGCATCCGGAAGACAAAGCACAAACCTCATGCTGCAGGCAGCAGGATGAGAAATGAGAGAAGGATGCGGGGGCGCACATACACAATGAGGGTGACGCCAGCCCAGCGCATGGAACAGTGCTCACAGCAGCCAGCAGCCTTTTCCTCCACTTAGGCCGGGCTCAAGATCCTACAATCGGATAGCAAGGACCTGAGGGCAGACTGCATGGATGCCCAAGATGCTGCTGCCGGATGGAGGGCAGCGGGGCTCAGCCTGCTGGGCTCCTGCAACCTCTAACTACAGTTACCAGCCTCCCAAGATGGGAGTGGGGAGGGCTCACAGCTGCCCTCAGAGCGAGTCACCCTCTTGCACGTGGCCCACACTGGCTCTGTGCTGTCCCCCTTATTTTTTGACAATGGCAAAGTGTGGGGGCAGCTCCTGTGGAGCCCAGGCGACCCGCTGCGGGGCAAGGCCACCCACACTACAGGCCTTTTTGAAAGACACGTGGGCCTGCACAGGGCGCTGCCCCTGGAACGCCCCCCCGCCCACGCAGCCTGCGGAGGTAACGGGCTGGCCCATTCGAACCGGAGTGTAGAGCGGGCGGGGCCATTCGGCCCGCGGGAGGGGGGGGAGAGGGCGGGATGACGTGGCCACGGGCACGAGGGAGCCTCACTCTTGCTGACGGCCTTAGCAGCACGCGCGTAGTCGCCGCTCTGCCCGAAGCGGCTCACTTCGCTCCACAG
>NW_005842266.1:1365938-1385239 GCF_000455745.1 Alligator sinensis | reverse complement strand
CCCCCCCCCCGCCGCCAGCACCGGCCGCCGCCATCTTGGGACGTGGGGCTGGAGGCACGGCGGCGCGGAAAGGGGAGGAGCGCAGGTGACCCCTGCCCCGGAAGCGGATGTAGCGCCAGCTGTGAATGGGGTGCTAACCGCGGGGCTCTGGCCCCGCCCCCTCTTCCCTGTGCGAGTCACCGCGCTAGCTCGTGAGGCCCGTCTGGAGGTGTCTCGGGCGGGGGCGGGGCAGCCGAGCGCGTCCAGGCCCCAGCAGCAGGGCGGCAGCCGGCCCGGGGGCTTGCGGAGCGTCTCTGGGGCTCAGCGTCAGGCTGGCAGATAAAAGGGGCAGGTTGGGGCTGCTCATGGCTCCTTTTTGCTGATTTCTTACCCGTTCATTTGGAGGGAGCGGGGGCTGCTGATGACAGCGGAGTGTGTGCACCTGTTTCTGGCCGGGGCAGTTTGAGCCCTGGGGCTCTGTGGAGAAGCATAGGCAGGCCTCTTCTGCGCCTGATGGGCCTGGGTCCTAAGGGGGTAACAGAAAGATTAGCAGTTCCAGTCTGAGAGTGGGCAGGTGATATTAAGTTGCAATTTATGGGCGTGGCTGGGTTCATTTTTATTTTTCTGCCCCACCCCAAGACACACCAAGCTGAGATGTGCTGCAGAGTGCATCTAACCAGCCCTAGAGCTCCAGCTTGCAAAATGCAGGGCTTGCCATAGCATGCTGAAACCCCTTTGAATGTTCATGAAGTTTTACAAGAAGTATCATTAGTATCTGTGCGATATGAAATATGAAGTATCCATTCTTCCAGCCCGTACTTCCTTAGCTTGCCTAGGAAAATGTTGTGGGAGACCGTATCAAAAGCCTTGCTAAAATTAAGGTACACCACATCCACCAGTCTCCCCACATCCACAGGATGTGGTGTACCTTGATTTTAGCAAATCTTTTTATATGGTCCCCCACAACATTTTCCTAGGCAAGCTAAGGAAGTACGGGCTGGATGAATGGACTGTAAAGTGGATAGAAAACTGGCTGGAACATCACATTCAGAGAGTAATAATCAATGGCTTGATGTCTAGTTGACAGCGGGCATCAAGTGGAGCACCCCAGGTCCTGGAGCTGGTTTTGTTCAATGTCCTCATCAGTGACCTGGAAGATGGCATAGAGTGCACCCTCAACAAGTCTGCAGATGACACGAACCTGGGAGCGTAGTAGATACGCTGGAAGATAGGGCTAGGATTCAAAGTAACCTAGACAAATTGGAGGATTGGGCGAAAAGAAATCTCATGAGGTTCAACAAGGACAAGTGCAGAGTCCTGCACTTAGGACAGAACAGTCCCATGCACCACTACAGGCTGGGGGTTGACTGGCTGGGCAGAAGCTCTGCAGAAAAGCACCAGGGAGTTACAGTGGACAATAAACTGAGTAGGAGTCAGCAGTGTGCTCTTGTTGCAAAGAAGGCTACAGCATCCTGGGCTGCATTGGTAGGAGTGTTGCCAGCAGGTCAAGGGAAGTGATTATTCACCTCTATTCAGCACTGGCAAGGCCACATCTGGAGTACTGTGTTCAGTTTTGGGCCCCCCACTATGGAAAGGATGTGGACAAATTGGAGACAGTCCAGAGGAGCGCACCAACAATGGTGAGGGGGCTGGGGCACGACTTACGAGGAAAGGCCAAGGGAACTGGGCTTATTTAGTCTAGAGAAAAGCAGACTGAGAGGGGACTTAATAGGAGCCTTCAACTATCTGAAGTGGGGGTTGGAAGAGGATGGCATTAGACTCTTTTCAGTGTTGGCAGATGACAGAACAAGGAGCAGAGGTCTCAAGTTGCAACAAGGGAAGTTTAGGTTAGATATTCAGAAAGTTTCTCACTAAGAGGGTAGTAAAACACTGGAATAAGTTACCCAGAGTGGTGGTGAAATCTCCAGCCTTGGAGGTTTTCAAAACCTGGCTAGACAAGCTTTGGCTGGGATGATCTAGTTGGGGCTGGTCCTGCTTTGAGCAAGGGATTGGACTAGATGGTCACCTGAGGTCCCTTCTAACCCTAACTTTCTATGATTCTATGATTTATCAAAGGGACATTTCATTTGCCAATGTCCCCACATACACTTTCAAGATACCCCACTTAACCTATGAGAAGTTGCTGCTTTTGACTTTCATCTTCTCTCTCGCTACAAGACTTACAGGTTTTCACTATTTTACGAGTGGTCTTTAAGAAAGACCAAGCAAGTTCCCACCATGACAAATAGGGCTATGCGAAGCTTCGGGTGGTGATTCGATTCGGAAATTTGTCCCAATTCAATGGCTGAATATCTGAATCCAAATTGAATTAGGGGACCAATTTAAAGATCCAAATAAATTCAAAGCTCTCCGAATCTTCAGCAAAGATTCGTAGAGCTTTGATGATTCAGGCGGTCCCTGGTAGCTGCAGCAGGGAGCTGCAGCTGATTCTGAGCTGGTTAGTACTAGGGGTGGGGTAGTGTACCATGGGGAGACCCCCACCAGCCCCCCATGGGTGCCCCCCCACCCACCTCAGCTCCTGCTACTTTAAAAAAAAGCCCCGGCTCACTGGGTACTGCTGGGCAGGGGGGCAATCCCTACTGCCCCACGCTGCATGGGGGGGCTCTGCACGGCAGCAGCTGGGCCTGACCTGGCTGATTTGGCCGAATTGAATCGGGACAGTGATTCGAATCACTGTCCTCTGAATCAGATGAATCCGAAGCGAATACTAGTTGCTTCACACAGGCCTAGTAACAAACTACCTATTTCAGTCTTTTCCTCCAAGATTTCTCTTAGTTTAGATGCTCATACATATCTGATAGAGGAGATACCAGGAGGTTTGCCTATTACACTCCAGGCAGGTTGACCCCTGTCAGCATGGGAAACTTGACTGCACAATTTTGTGGTAATGGGAAGCCAGGTTCATTCTTTTCCCCCTGGCTTGCTCCACAGCCTTTTGGCTAGGTGCGAGACTGGGAGCATCCAAACCCCAAGGTGTCTGGGCTTGGGGCTTGTAGGCAGGATGTCTGGGCTTGGGGCTTGTAGGCAGGATGTCTGCCATGGATTTGGGGAGTATCTAAAGCCCCAGACTGATGGGTCTGGAATGAAAGATACTTCCCTGGTGGTAGAGCCACACAGATTTGAACAATGGAGCTCTGCTCAGTTGAAATTTGGAATTTGACTACTGAGCTTTACCCAATAGAATTCAGGACTGATTTGGCCCTTAAAACAAAATCGATTTAATCTTCCCACCCCCCAAAAACCCCAACCCCTATGGTATCAGAACTTCAGGATAGACTTCCTTAGCAATCCCATGAAGTACATGTGGTCAGAGAAATAAAAGTCTCAAGTATTTTGTGGGAGAATAAAATACACTTCCTTCAGTATCAAAGATAATTCTGTGAAAAGATGATGGGGAAAACAATGCGTGTTTTAAACATATGTTACTTTTTGAATAATATTTTCAATAAAACACCCATGACTGAAGCTGGTATTTAAAATGTTTTATTGTTTCATCATCAAAAGTTTTTTCTATAGAAGGATGGCAATGCTATTTCAGTGCATATTATATGGAGAAGTCATACCTCTCAAGTGTCTACACTGGAAGTAGGAGACAGCATTACGTCTAAGTAGTATGCCAGATCAAGAACACAATGCTGTCAACAGGATTAACACACAGGAAAATACATAGCTGTTAAACATAAAAGATTTCTTGGCCAAGTGAGTGGAACAGTAGCAGGGCAATACATTAATTAGAAAGTTACATGGGAACAGAGACAAAAAAAATTAGAAACCACCTTGGTAACTAGTCAGGTCATTAAAGGACTCTGAGGCTACTACTCTTTGTGAAGGCTAAGGCTATACATTTAGCCACTGGTTTAAGAGATTTTCAAATGCAGCCAACTACTTAGATGGACAAGTCCCACTGAAAGTCATGACATTTATGCTTCTAAATCCCTCAGGCACGTCTCAAAATCTCCATAGGTTTCTGGTGAACCTTTGCAGGTGGCTGAAATGCTCTGCACCCTCACCCTGATGCTCTTCTATTCATGTTGTGCTAGGGGTAGAACTGTTCAGTTCTCATTCTTAATATCGTGTGGTTTTAACAAACAGGCACACACTTGTGCCACGCAATCTTTCATGTCTCCATACAGAAATCAATTCCCTGAACTTGTGTGTGTAACTACCATGATTATCAGACTTCATAGAGCTTAATGTTTTGTTTACATCTATACATATCAATTAATCTCTTTTCAAACAAAATACAGGCAAACCTCCTTAATCTGGACTTTTCATACTGCTGCACCGGTAAATTAGGTCACCAGTTTTTATCATGCACATATAGTTGGCTTGCTACTCTTTTGAAAAATAAGTCAGAAGCCTTTTTGGTCAGGTTTACTGTTGCATCAAATTACAGTCAAACCTGGCTAATCTAAATTCATTCACTGTGCACCACAATGGAAAGTCAGAATAAAATCCACGATCAATTAAAAAAAACAGACAGGTGAGAGGTATGCAGAAAACTTGCTTTAAATATTGAAAACTACATGTGATATAACCTTACAGAACAAGAAATACACTTATTGACATAACATTGTCTTGTTAACAGATAATGCATGAACTGAAAGACAAAGTCACTGACATCATTTCAGTCAGACTTGGAAAAACTAATGCTTTGACTATACTATATATTAGTATAGTAATCAATCTTCTTAAGGTAAGCTACATACCTATGGTTTAAGTGTTAATCTACACTTGAAAAGCCATTTTACTCAATATATACTATGTATAAAATAAATTAAAAAAGGGAAGCAGGAAATATTGTTTCATATATGCTGCAAACTAACATACATCAGTAGTTCCATAAATGAACATTTTACCTCCCTTTTGGTAAAATGTGAAGAGTTGACACAGACCAAAAATGTACAATACTTATAAATAGAAACATTAAAAGAGGTCTTAAAAATGGAATTTAAGTGTCAGTTGTCCTTCCCCCACAATGCATTTGGTTTTGCATTTTATAGCATCAAAATTAAATAAAATTCATAGACTATTTGTCGGTCACATCCACACAAGAGCAGAGAACAGGATGGGAAAGTGCTCCTTTCAAAGGTGTTTACATTTTGAAATCCCAGAAGATAACTCTGCTTATAGGCAGAGCAGTCACCCAATCCTCAATTTAACAGCATCACCATTCTTCAGCCTTAATGAGGTCTGAGCAGCAGAAAAAAAAAAGTCTGCAAGTGATTCTTCCTTTCCTTCCCTGATCCCACCAAAATACAACCACCACCAATGTTTCTGCTAATTGAGAATGGTGCCATGTTGGTTACAACATTGCTTGCCTTATATCCTTTATGCATCATATTTTAGTCACCCTGGTCAATAATAAAAGATACATGTTATCTTTAACTTGATATCACTGTTGCTTTTAAAATAAACTTTTAACCCAAAACACATTTAAACATTCTTGGTTCCAGCATTTAAATGTTGCATAACTATAAAACAGAATAGGAATAATTATAAATTTAAGTCAAGAGATACTAAAAACATACTGTAGACAAATAAAAACAAAGCGTCTTTCCACATAATAAAAACCTTAAAATCCATTAGCAAACCAGCAGAAATAGCACACTTACAACAAACAAGGTGAAAAGGAGTATCTAAATACTCCCAAAGGCTTGCTATGCTACTTCTCTTTATTGCCCATTCTCTCATTTGTATGGATGGCCACTGAATGACAAGATGTCTATGACAGTTCTCTGCTAAACTCCTTTCACCACTGTTGCCAGCTGAAGTCGTCATTGCTGCCAAAGACCAAGAAAAATCCTAGGATAGTGGCAAAAATGACTGTATTCCCTGTGAGGACAAGTGCACATGCACCCCATAAAATCTGTGGACAACAAAAATGTAGTTATACATACAGAAAATTAAAGAGAAGCAATCAAATAAGACAAAAAGAACAGTATTTCTAAATATTGGAAGTGCTACAGTTCAAGCACGCAGGTGTTTTTATCACATCTAGGCCTGTTCAAGGTTCAGTAAACACATCTGCACCCTATTCTACATTAAGACTTCTGCAGTAGCTAGATTTGCTTAAATAAAGCTACCTCTATCATTATCTTGGGTCATGATAACTAAGGAGGGATTTTCAGAAAGCTTAAGGGAACTGGGTGCTCCAAACCCATTAAAATTCCATTTTAGTTTGGTTTCTTATTCCCTTGGGCTCGTTTGACTGTTCACACTAATTCAGAATTCCATTTAGGAAATGTTTTAATCTTAATTTTCCAATTTTCTTAATGTAGTTAAAGCAGGCAAGAATCTTTTAAAGAGTATAAATAAAGCCATGCAGGGTGAAAGGGAAAGTTAGTTGAGGAACTAGGGAACTGTAGACTGATGAAAATCAGAACTACTGGCTTCCTTATTAATTGTTCTCTCTGCTTTCTATTTCATAAATGATCCTGAAATCATTCAGTATTACTCTAGTTTTATTTGCATTGTTGAGTTTTTATGTTGCTAGTCTCCATCTGATTTTGCTCATAACGCATATGAAACTCTGGAGGCTTATTTTCTCACTGTAAAAAGCAAGTGGGTTTTTGCCACGTTTCTCTGTATAAAATGTTATTTTGTTCTTGGATGCAGTTTTTTAACTCCACATACATTTTAAACCTCTGAGCTGAACATTAAAATTGCTAATTGTAGTTAAAAGTATTACACGATGTAAAAACTGTTAGCAAAGAACGTGTTCATAGATGGAAATATTACTAACCAATTCTGCTCTGGCAAATACTATAGGGAGCCCAAATGCTGAGACAACAATGCCTGTTGTAAGAAATATTGCTAGCTCCTTGCAGGCATTACTTGCAGCATCTGTGTCATCTACTACTCTTCTTGCTATGCAGTATGGAATAGGAGAAAGGATGTAAAAAAACAGAACAAACAGTGGCCAATATTTGCTGAAAAAGAAAGGAAAAGAAAGTTAACTTTAATTTCTCTGTAGCAATTACTTCCTTTCGCACATCCTATTATACAAGCTGTAAGGTACAAGCATACCTTTATTCCCCATCCAGCCTTATTTAGCAAAGGCACATACCTACCACTGATCACTACAAAGCATAATAAGAACTTTATTGAATTAAGCAAGCCAGTGGATTACTAACCAGATTTATTTAACCACAGGTGATCATCAGCAAGGACAGTGAATTCCACAGTTAAGGTGGCTCTACCACTGAGAACACTTAGCTAAGCGTGCCAGATGTGAACCATTTCCACTGACTTCAATAGCAATGCTGAAGCCAAGCTGGGAGGAGCTTCTCAAATTTAACCAGGGGGCCTCAAACGTACGTACAGAAAGCTTTTTATCTGGTTCTACCTCTACTTCATGGATTTACATTCAAGCATTCTTTTAGGTCAAGCCCAACTCGCAGCCAACACTAAAAAAAGCAATCGCTTGTGAAGTGTTTTGACATTTTAACAATCAAAGTATAACCATTATCATGTAAAATATAATAAAAAAATAGATAGCGTAATGGTTTTATTAAGGGTGCACCAATAAAGATTTTCTTGGCTGATACCAACAGCCAATTATTCCCCAAGCATATTGGCCGATACTGAGCTGATAACTGATTTACAGGAACACAGCCCAGCACTGTGGAGGGCAGCACCCTGCAGGTAAGTCTGCGGAAGGGAAGGGAAGTGGTAGTGGGGCAGATCCAGGCATCCACAGTGAGGGCGGGAGTGGTGCAAGGGCTGGGGATGCTGCCCAGTCAGGGCGGTGAATGGGACTCCGGGGCTGGGACAGGGAGCAGGACAGAGCCATGGGCAGCTCGTCCAGGGGATCAGCGGCCCCACACTTAAAAATCATGGCGGGGGTGCTTGAACTAAAGCTTGTCAAATGAGCTTTTAAGTCAAGCGCTGCCACCACCATTTTTAAGCGCAGGGACACTTTTAGGAGTGCAGCTGAGGGGCGAGGGCAGAGGCAGGTTGCTCGCTGTGGGTTTGGGACTCTGCTCTACTGCCTTTGCCCCAGAAACCACATGCTGGCCGCGTGTCCCCTGCCCACCCGGTAGCAGGAAGCACAACTCATTGCCTCCACTGCTGCCAGGTGGGCGGGGGGTGCACAGCCAGTGAGCAGCTCCAAGGCAAAGGCAGCAGGGCAGGGAACCCTGAGCCCACAGCAGGCAGCCCACCTCTGCCCTGTGCATAGATCTTGGGGGGTACCTGCCCCCCCCCCCATGCCTCCCTCGCAGGTGCACACAGAAGTGGGGAGCCACCTACCCCTTCTGGAAAAGCTGCCCACAGCTCTGTCCTGTTCCCCGCTCCAGCCCCAGGGTCCCATTCACTGCCCTGACTGGGCAGCTCCCTACCCCAACTCCTTCCCTCACCGTGAGGGCCTCAATCTGCACCTCTAATGCCCCTTCCCCTCCATGGACTTATCTGCAGGGAGCTGCTCTCCACACTGCTCAGCTGCATTCCTGGCCATGTGCACACTGTGGCTGCCTGTAAGCACGCGGCATCCAAGGGCCCCAGCCAGAAGGCATATTATATTTATTAGTGACATTATCAGCTACACTGGCCAAAAAAAGCCAATAAAATTAATTTTCCTTTTATCGGTGCCGATCCGATATGGCACTGATATATCAGTGCACTTCTATGTTTTATTGTTAGTAGTCAAAGCAAATTGCTTAGGCACATAATGAGAAAGGGAGTCCTTTACTGTTATACAGAAAACCTCACTGCGTCATTAAAAAAAATTAAAACATAAACAATGTATTGCTTCATGGTTAGGTAACAAAGCTAAGCTTTGCAGCATGTAAGAGCTGCCCATTTAAAGAGTTATTAATGGGAAGCAAAAACAGTCCTCTGCAGGCACTTATACAGATAGATAATGATGGGGTTAGCGTCTCCATAGTAGTTTTTTAAATTCAACTTATCAAATAACAAATGTAACATTTGAAGATGCACCCAATCATCTAAAATGCACATATATAGAGCAGGGTGGGTTTGATTTGAATCGCAATTTAAATCAGTAGTCAGGAAGTCTGGATTTAATAATTGTTTTCCACAAAAATTTTATTTTTGTTGCTTGATATAAACTTCATTAAAATATTCCCAAGCAGGGTCTCTTTTACGGCCTGGCAAGCCTGCTACCATGATAGGTTTTCCCTTCTACCATACCATTCTCTCACTAGATCTCAACTCAATAGGGAGACTATACTCAGAAACTTATTCCTTAAGACTTCTGAAATATTCTGCACAAAATGTTTCTCTTTTGTTTCTACCGCCCCTCTCCTTGCATTTATTTCCAAACTCCTCCTCCTTGCCCAGATCTACTCCACCCACAACAATCCTCTATTCATTTAACCTCTTGAAACATTGCACTTTTAGAGAGAGGTAAGGTCTTGGCTCTGCATACACAAGCTTGCAGAGAGACAAGAGGATTTATGGGTACGTAATCAGGTCTGTTGTTATCTCTCATCTCCATATACTGCTGTTAACAAGGTTGTTATCTCTGGAGACAAATTCACAGTTTGAGAAGTGAAACTAAGCGCCACAGAGATGCTTAATGGGATCTTCTAGACTGAGCACTGAGTCCCATTGGGTAGAGTGGTTTTCTTTAATCTTTACTAATCTATAGAGAAGCCTCTAGGAACCCCATAAGATTGGGCCCCTAATATAGCCTATGGCCTATTGTAACCTATTTATGAAACTTTTCTAAAAAGTTACATGAATATATTGTCTCAAATAGTATATAATCAGAAGTTATACTCCCTATTCCATGATGATATCTCTGAGCTCTAAAACCTCTTAAATTAAAACTATCTTTATATAGGTTTATACTTTTTTTTTAAAAGTACATTAACAAAAAATAATTAAATCAAATCTGATTTAAATAAAAAATCCAAGGGTTGTTTTTTTTTTCTAATCACTGATTTTTATCTACCCTGATATCAAGGCAGATAGCTATTTTCCATTAACGGTGTAGCAAAGGTCTCTATAATATTTTTGACGGCGATTTTACTTTTCCCTAGCATTTTTGACCTAAGATCATACAGCTACCTACAAACACAGATATGTGCACACTATAAGATTCTTACTACACTAGAGAACAGATTAGTTGGCAGTCAAAGAGCATGCAGTTATTATAAAGAGCATTAAAAATATACATTACCTATACTGAGGAAGGGCACATCCAAGCATCAGAAACATTAGTCCAATTGCTCCTCCAAAGGACAGACTAATCAAAGCTGTAAGGAAAACACAAAATCAAGAAGGTCAGTTTGTTATGACACACAAAATGCTCCTACTCCCTGTCCTTTAGGTTGAACAAAATCTCAGAATTAGCACTCAAATAAAAGTGTCAGTCATATGCAACAAAATGCCTTAGCTCATTTTATTTCATCTCCACATATCCAAAATAATACAGGGTAAAAGCCTGATAATAGCATCCACTAAAATTAGTTTAAATCAGAAATGAGAAACTACTCCTATGAATTGCTGGGAAAGTACAAATGAATCTAGAGCAAAGATGAAAGGTTAAACCAAATTATTTTCATCTTAAAATTGCTCAGTCATTTATCAAGGAAAATGATGTTAGCTTGACAGGCAGCCAACTAAACTACTTTCACAATTGTAGTCATCCTCAGAATGTGACCTCTGAAAGCAGTACCCACTGAATGTTTTGTATGAAATGGTATTCAATCTAATATAAGACAGCCTGAGAATTGTCTCTAGGCAATTCATATCCATAGAGCCATCGTTTTCTATTTCTCATTAGTTTCACATTTATGTAATTTAAGGATATGCTCATTAGTATTAAAAACTCTACAGAAACTTATACTATATAATGCCACACAAAAACAGGGTTGCATGAACATTTGCATTCAACTGGAAAAATACCAGATTCAACATTACCAGATAGTTCTGACTGTAATTTAAAATAAAGTCCCTGCTTTTTTGTTTTGCAATATTTTCAAATACAAAGACGATGCAAGTGAAAACATCTTAACCACCTTGAGACTTTATACAGCACAAAACGAACCCCTACTAGAAGGAAATAGCTCTCTCAAAATAAGTTTAATAATTTTTAATCCTGTTTTGAGGAAAAATTTAACTGACTTTTACTGAGCAACATTTTCCACGTGAAGTAATGCAGTATATGCCATAAAGAGATCAGCGTAATGTCACAAAAATATATCCATGGTTGAGGGACTAAAAATGTACGTTCAGTTTAATAAATGAATCCGAAGCCCATGAAAATAAAAAAAATTCTCATTCACTTCAAAGGGTTTTGGATCAGGTCCCAAAAGAGACCCAGAACAGTCTAAAAAAACAACAACATTTAGGCTACAAGTCCTGTGGTGGATCTTGGCATAACTGCACATGCCAACACTTGGCGCACACTGCACACCTTGTCTACTCAGTTTCTCCCATCTCTACGCAGCACTGGAAGACAGAAACATGACCATACAACTAACAGTGCTGCTTGGAAAGCTCAACAGCACGCTTAGCTTAGAAACTATATCTAACCTGCTTTTCAACATCAACAAACTCCTCAGATTTTTTTTTCCTTTAGCAGGAAGAGAAGCAGATTTTACAAGCCCACATTATGCTTCTTTGCGCAGCATGTTTAATAATGCCTTCCTTGAGAAATGCTGCTTGTTCTGCTACAGTCTTCATGTTTAGCAGTCAGGGACAAGTGCAGCACAAATACTGAAGGCAGAGAAGATGTGCGCGTTTACCAGGTAATGAAATAAGGTATGTGCATAGGCGTGCGCGTGTATGTGCAGGGACACCCAAAGCGTAGAGCACCGGCCGGCCTGCTTCCTATCTACCCGGAAAAACAGCGCGCGTTACACAGACCGCTCCCGCCACATCCCCTGCTCCGCTCCAGCGCCAGTGTGTGTGTCCGAGACGCGGGGCCCCCGCAGCCCCCAGGAGGGGGAGGGAGGCTGCCCAGCAGGACCCCGAGCCGCACCGCCCCCCGCACCTTTGATGCCCGCCATGGCGCCGCCGCCCGGTCCCGTCCCCACGAACCGCCCAGGCCGGAAGGAGGGAGGGAGGGAGGGAGACAACCGGACACCAGCCCCCGGAAGTACGCCACGCCCTCCACTTCCGGTCTCAGGACCAAGTACCCGGAAATTGGGCGGAGGGGAAGGGAGTGGAGGGCGCGGCCCCGCGATCCTTCGTCACGTGATCCAAGCTGCGATGACGCTACGCGGAGGCGGGGCGACACCGTTTTAAAGGGCCCGAGCTGCGGCTCTCCATCTTTAAAGGGCCAGTGACACTTCAGGGGGAGTCACCCAGCCCCAACGGGAGCTCGTCGGCTAAGATCGGCTTCAGCGTAGTCACGCGGGACACCGCATTTAAAGGCACAAGAGAGGCAAGGCTTTGTTGTGCGGCGTAGTGACGTCAGACAAGTTGGAATGGTGTCAGGCAAGAATGACATCAGCCGGGAGTGATGTCTGACTAATGGAAGTTTGTCTGCCTCTGTCCCAACCTCGCAGTGGGTCCAATCCAGGAGATCACCTGTCCCTCTCCCCCCACACCCCCCCAAACCAGCCTTGTCTCGTTGCTGGATCATCCTGGACCCACAGGGATGTAGGCCATCTTCAAATGGCCGTGTCTGAGTACAGCACCTGCAGCCACCCAGAGAAACCTGAGGGTACCCAACGTGGGCACTAGGCCACACCATGGCTTCCAGATCTGGCATGGGCTAGAGAGAGCAGAGGGCTCTTGTTACCAAAAAAAGAGCAGTCACCAAGTGCAGGCCACTTCTCCGCAAACATTCCCTCTAAGAGTAAAGGAGACATGATGCTCAGTGTTTCCCGTATCGGGCCAAGGTGCCAGTCCTAAAATTGCCCCTCTGCCTTCACAACATCTTTAGATGACTAACGTGCATCAGGTTAAGACCGTACAGACTGCATTTGCTAGGTTCATGGCCCATCCTTTCCTCAAAGGCTCAGAGCAGCTCACAACAAACAAGCAACCTACTGACAAGATTCCCCAAGTGACAACCCAAAACACAAGAACGCCAACTCCCTGCATCCCCCCACCTACTGCTTTCCTACATGAACCTCTGCAAAAGCAAACCCTGCCGCCAACCCCAACACCGCCTCCCAACTTCCATCTACATACAGAGAAAAGACCCTGTATCCTACTTCACCCACACCCACCTCAACCAAGGGAAATCCCTTCACCTCCATTATCCCTTCCAAGACTTTTAGTGTCAGATTTAAAGAATCAGTGGGCACATTTACATGCACTCTTTAATGTGCAGTAGCCTATTTTACTGCGCATTGAAATGGCACATAAAAAACCATGCTATTAGGCTAATGTGCAGTAAAATAGGCTACTGCTCATTAAATGTCACCTAAAAAGCATGCGCTTGTGCTACTGTGTGTTAAGGCAGCCTTTTGCTCATTAATATAGTGCCTCACATTGGAGGTACTAAATTTAATGTGTATTAGGAAAAGTACATTAATGCATATGTAGATGCACCCAGTTCAACTAAATCAAAGTTCAAAACTAAAGTACCTTGAGACCTGGCAGGTGAAGCTGCCCATCCCCTACACCAGTTTCAGCCAAATCTGGCCCCACTGTGGGAGGTCTTCCCTTACTATGACAACACAAGCTGTCCTAGGGTTTTGTAGCCAGGGCACAAGGAAGCTCAGGTCACAGAGCAGGCAGAACTCTCTCTGCCACAGCTTCCCCAACCAGGCTCTGAGAGCCCCAATTTCATCTGTCTGCACAGGGAGCTTCAGCATAGATGCCTAGGGGAAAGAAAGTGGAGCAGGGCAGGAAAAGCAGAGGTGTGAGGATGCACCAGGAGCAGGGTGCCTACAAATCCTGAGATGGGGTTGGGGAGGTTAGAAACAGGGCAAACAGGACCAGAGAGCAAGGCATGTTACAGGAAATTATTTAATAATTAATTGTTTCATGAATTATTTATTTCACTAATTACCAGTATATTTACAGTATAAGCTATATTGTAATAAACATGTTGGCTCATTATTGGTCACTGTGTAAAGTCTTATGCGACATCCAGTCAGTAAAGTAAGGCTTCATAATTCTCCAAGCACAGGAAGATGCATCAGTAAAGGAGCCAGACTCTGGAGTGGGATCCAGGGAACTGGATACAGAAGAAAGGTCTCATATCAGCAGTTTAGGACCCAGGCCAAGATAAACCCTGCTTCTGTCAGGGAGGAGGAGTACCTACTATCTACACAAAGGCATAAGCAGTATAACAAATGTCTGTGTTCATCACACTGCTTATGGCCTTATGTAGGTAATACTCAACAGAGTTATGGTACTTATTATTAACAGAAATTACTATCTACCTCTAAGGTAGCACCACTAAAGACAGTCTGCTTGAAATGCAGGAGCCCACCCACCATGTGCCCTGGATCATCATGGCAAATGACAACACTTCAGTCCCACTTTGGCTGCAACGTATGTATGTTTATAAGGCAAAAAAGAACAAAACGGTTTTAACTCAGATTGGCTCACCTGTATTAGCTAACAGGGAATAAACTTGCAGCAAAGATGAAGTAATTTGGGTTTTGACTTGTGTTAGCAATTGACTTGAGTATGAGCTGCTTACTCAAAACTCAGCTTTCCTTGTTTTAGCTGCTGTTTTAACCCAAGTTAGGAACCCCTTTGTTTTGATGCTGACGTACCAAGGTTCTAATTCCAGCCAAAAGGTAATCCTGGTCGTTTTAGCCAAAAACTCAGGAAAATGTATTTTAGCATCTAAACGCATGCATGGTGATTTGCAAAATTGTCATACATTTAAAGTGGTTAAAATACATTATCAATGTAAAGTCT
Organism: Alligator sinensis; assembly: GCF_000455745.1. NCBI lineage: Eukaryota > Metazoa > Chordata > Crocodylia > Alligatoridae > Alligator > Alligator sinensis. The sequence continues at coordinate 1,370,437 of NW_005842266.1, read as the reverse complement.
ATGGTCCCACATTCAGACACATTGTATTTTATATCAGAAACCAAATGGTAGCTTTCCATGTGATCATTTATGGCTTAATGTTCCAGTCTAGGCCTTTTGTTAATAGCTTAATCCAGTGATTCTCAACCAGGGCATTGCAACGCCCTCAGATGCCTTGAGATCCTTTCAAGGGTATCATTGGGTGCTGTTCAATATTAACACTGTTAGGTGTACAAACATGATTCCAAAATTATACAGAGAGATTTCAGATAGGAACCCACAGTGTTAAAAACCTTCTGATCTGTTGTGGACCTGTTGAGTTCTTTGCAGCTTTGCAGCAGCAGAATTGTTCCATTATTTTCCTGTAGTCAAGAAATGAGGGGAAAACTAAGAGAGGTGCTTCACCTATCAAGGGATGTCTGGCATCTAAAATGGTTGAGAACCACTGCCTTAATTGTGTTTGGATCAGAAGGGCAACTGCTAAATTATAATGAATGGATGTGAACTCTGGCTACTAATTTTCAAGCAATAATTGTTCAGTCTCCAGAGGATATACTGCATCAATGTACAGCATCCTTTCTCAGATTAGTGCAATTTATGCTAGCAAGAGCCACCTATCCTTCCTGAGGGCTGGATGAAAGGTACAGTATTCCTTTCGAAGCCTACTACTGAACCCTTTTTTCTGTACTACGTGGGAAAAGTGAGAGCAAGAGAAAGAGAGTATGAGTTGGAAATACCAATTTCTGATGTAAAGACCAGAATAAATCGTTATGCTAATCAAGTTTTACCTCCTGCATAACACAATCCACGTAATTTCATGAACTAATTCCAGCATTTAACCCAATAATTTCTGGTTGAACTAGATCAACACTTGTGGAAGAACCCTGTGTAAATTTTTCAGGGATACCTAAATATTGTGGGATATAGAGTTCAATGTTTAGAAGCAATTCTAGCATTCAACAGATCTGGACTCCTGTTACTGTTGATAGGGTAACTGCTCTCAGGAGGATTTCCACTGCAAGTCAAGAATGCCTCTGGGGCTCTATCTCCAAACACACAACCTCAAAAAATATGTAGATTGTCCCCTACCTGCAACTGGTGGGCAGGCTTCTCCAGCATCAATTGTTTGCCACCACAAGAAATTTTGCTTTCTGCAGATACCAGATGCTTCAGATTACTAATATTTTTGCCACATGTTACATTTGTTATGCAATTAACTGGTTAATTGTGCAATAAATGAAGACTGGCCACACCTGCAAAGTAATTATCACACCATAACAAAGTCCACCCAGATATAAAAAGAGCCTCCTAGCTACAAAGTTAGTGCTTGAAAATGTGTAATAACTTTATTGCTGGTTTCTATCCAGCTTTAATTTGAACGTGTGGCAGGGCCCTAAGAAAAACAAAGCATTACATTACCCACAGTACATTACTTGCTCAGCATTGTTACCCACAGCTCATAGTCCATTAAAATTTGGGGTGGGATCTTTTATTGGACCAACTGTGTAGTTGGATAGAGTTAGACAAGCTTTTAAATGCAAGGCATTCTTCTTCAGGTCTAAGACCTGAAGAAGAATGCCTTGCATTCAAAACTAGGCATTCGGTGCAATAAGAAATACTGCCCTAAGAAATCCCTGCCTTGCATCATTTCAGGACCATTGTGGGTGGCATGGGAGGATCTAGGATTTTGGAAAGGGATGTGCAGGTGGTGTTGCACATCCTCACATGTAACACAACACTTTTTTTTTCCAGTTGAAGAGCAACTAGAAGCTTTACTCATGTGCTAGGGGGCTAGTGCTATATCATTCAGTTTTAGATCAAAGCAAAAACAAATATAACTGCTGGGATGCGTACCCATTTGCTATCTACCACAGTATTTAAAAAAACACAACAAACTAGGTCAAAAATAGTCAGCAGTGGTATAGTCATTATAGTTAGATTGGATAACCAGAAAAACTTCTTTGCTGTTAGAACAGCAAGGTAGTGGAACAGCCTGCCTAGGGAACCTGTGGACTGTCTGTTGCTGGAGGTCAAGAGGAGGCTGGACAGGCACTGGTCAGAAATGATCCAGCTGTAGCTATTGCCAGAGGCGGGCAATTATTTTTGGCAGAGGGCCACTTACTGTGTTTTGGCAAGCCATCGAGGGCCACATGACAGGCAGACAGGGGCAGATAAATACTAATTTTCTAAGTTTTTAGGGGCCCTGCAGGCCAGATAGAATGGCCTGGAGGGCTGCATTTTGCCCAGCCCTGAGCTATGCCTATGTTCTACTATGGGTATTTCCCAGGTTTCTGGGTTTTGCTAGTTGCCCCTCCCCTGCCCTGTCTGCTACATGTGTTGGAAGTGTTTTTAAGCCTTCCTCACAGGCCTTGGGTGTTGGCTGCAGCCAGGGCTGGCAGCCCCAGGTAGATTCCCCTCCCCCCTGGAGCCAACAGCAAATTTCAGTTTGGTCCGTGTCTCTAGTGGGTTATGGAATAGAGAAAATCCCACACAATTTACTGATTCGTTTTGATGCACTGGCTGGGGGAGTAGTTAGCTGATTGCACGATTTCACAATGATTACACGCTTAATTCATACAACACAATTTTATTTTAAAACTCTTTGCTACGTATATAACACTGTTTAGCTTTAAGAAACACCACAAACATTAAAAACACAATAATTACATATATCAGAAACAATGCTCCGAATGCACTTCCTTCCCAAACAATGCTATAAGAATTAGTGTTACAAAAACTACTACAATTACAACTAAAAGTTAAATTTGAATCAATACTATTATTTTTCATAATATACTTACAATCCTAGAATTCCGAGAAGCCAAATACCAAAATATGGTTTAATTCCTCAGTAGTACGATTTAATGGGTTGGCCTCAGTAGTACGGTTCAATGGGCTCGCCTCAGCAATACAATTCAATAGGCTGGCCTCAGCAGTACAGTTCAATGAGCTGGGCTCAGCAATGCAATTCAATAGGCTGGCCTCAGCAGTACGGTTCAATCAGCTGGGCTCAGCAGTGATAGGACTAAGTCCCCTTCCTTCAGTACCTTTCAGGTGCTCCGCGGCTTCAGCGTGAACTAAGAGATTCGTGTTCACGGACAGGGTGGCTCAAGTGATCAGTCTGTTCCAGCCTACACTTGCGATTCTTCCTTCGTTGTTCTGCAAGTATAGTCACCTCCAAATTGGGACAGTAAGTTACAGTTTTTATTGAGCGAGCTGCCGTCAGTGGGCTCCTCCTACTCAACCTGTCACTACTCCCAAATTTGGGCTCGGATCTTACTCAACAGATTCTTTTGCCTTTGTTGAGCATTTTAAATTACTCTTGGGGAGACTTCCATATCACTGCAAATGCCCTTTTCTTACCAAGGGTTTAGGTTGTAGCCCTTTTCTTACCAATCTTGTTAAAAGGCCTTAGGGTTTGATCTCTCAGAATTCAGGATATTTGCTCTCTTTGTAAAAGACTTCTAAAGATAAAATTTAAATTAAGACTTTAAACTAAGTCAGGACCTTTTGCACGTAGTCCCAAAAACAATGAGCTAGATAAGGAGATAAATCTTATCTTCTTCCTGAAACTGGCTAATGGGCAACCTTTACAAACATTCAAACTATTTCATTCAATATGACAGTCCGGGGTAATGGTGTAACTCACGGGTTAACGGTGTAATCCTTCTGTGTTACAACTGGGAGCAGCACTTCTGCCTGCACCCTTTGACTGGGTTATGCCAGTGCTCCTGCTGGGGCCAAAGCTGAAAGGTCCTGGCTGAAGGGGCTTGCCCCTCCACTCAGGGTCAGACCCGTCATTGATTTTGGGGGCAGGAAAGAATTTTACCCTATGGTCAGATTGGTGTGGACTGTGGGGGTTTTGGCCTTCCTCTGCAATGGGGGACGTGGCCCTCTACCCAGGACCTCAAGCATATATTAAGAAGCTTTTGCAGACACAGGACATTGGCTGCCGTGGTTCCCAGCTTTCCCTGTGGTGGGTTGGGGGTTTCACATTGGGTTGCACCGGGGTTACCAGCAGCTTTAGGAAAAGGTTAGATGATGAATTGTATGGGATGGTTTGGAGAGGGAGGCTCCCTCCCACTTCAGGCCCCGGGCCAACCTAGCTGACCCCCAGAGGCCCCTCCCAGCCCAGCTTGTTTATGGCTGTGGGAAAGTGGGTCTCATTCAGTGTCAGGAAACAAGGGCTGGGGCGGAGTTGGCTGGGCCTCCTTCAGGCCCTGCAGCTTCAGGGTGGGAGTGCAGTGGGACACAGCCCAGGACACGGTTGCCCCATTACACCCATGGCAGGTTCCCTACGAGGCTCGGGCCGACCCAGCGGGACAGTAAACCCGGCTGACTCCGCCTCAGCCCCGCAGCTGCTCCTTTTCTCGGGGAAATACGACAAAAGAACGCGGGACAGAGAAAGCTGCCGCGCGCCTATTCGAGGTAGTTCGGGCCCGGAAAGGTGACAGGCCTAGAAGTGGGGGGGGCGCCCCGCCTCGCCCCGCCTCCTTCCCCATTGACCCCGCCCGGGAAAG
>NW_005842266.1:1358053-1365744 GCF_000455745.1 Alligator sinensis | reverse complement strand
CCGGCGGGGGGCTGGGCCCGGCCAGGTAAGAGCCTGCCCCTCCCCCCGCAACGGGGGGAGGGGGCTGGATATGCTGCGTAGCCCCGCCCCAACCCGGGAAACGGCCACGCCTCAACCCGGGAAACGGCCACGCCTCCTGGCTACGACCAGTAGTTTGTGCGCATGCGCGCGTGGATAGGCTGGGGCGCAGTCTGTGAGGTCACGTGCTTGTGGGCGGGGCGAATGGAATGGAATGGAATGAGAGGCGTGGGGGAGGGGAGCCTGTGAGCTAGGTAGCTGGTGCCCTGGTTGGGTTGGTGGCAGCGGCTTTGGGGGGGCCCGGCAGAAGTGGCAGGGCACACCCCCCCGCCTCTGGGTTTTGTGGGAGGTGTAAGAAGCTCCCCCAGGAAGGAGCAGGATGGAGCTGGCTCCACAAGGGCTGGGTCTCAACCTTGCTAGATTCCCTTCGTACTGTTCACTCTTTTTTTTGACTGCCGAAGAGCACCGTGGCTGGAGGGTCTTGCTCCTCCACTTGGGGTCTGACCCATCCATCACCACATTTGGGGGCAGGAAGGAATTTTACTCCATGATCAGACTGGTTCAGACTTGGGGGGGTGATGTCTTCCTCCCATAGCAGGGGTGTGACCCTCTACCCAGAGGTCTCTTGAGTATGTTGACAGCATTTCATAGAAGCAACACACTGGCTGCCATGGTCCCCCTGCTTTGCCTGTAGCCAGTGAGCGTGTTGGATCTGTGTTGTGTCAGGGCTGGTGGTCACAGGATGTCGAGTTAGATTATGGGTTGTGTGGGAGGGTTTGGATAGAGATGATTCTGTGTCAGGCGGGGGGTTGGACTACATCATCCGCAGAGCCCTGGGGATCAGGCTGTCTGAGGGGTTTACAAAAGATGATTCATCAATCAAAAGTACATGAATTCCCACACTTAGGATTCAGAGGGGTCTGCACTTCCATTCAACATTTCCAAAGGGGTCCGCACCTCCATTTACAACTTCTTAGGGGTCCACAAATGAAAAAAGGTTGAAAACCACTGCACCAGGTGACCTCTGGAAGTCTCTTTCAGCCCTACTTCTCTGTGACTGTAATAGAGCCGTTCTTGGGTATAAAGAGCTGTGTGAGCCCACAGCAGGGCAGGATGTGTTTGTGGCTCTGGGTCCCTATTTTAAACCTGTGGGTTTGCCTTGTGCATCATGTGTCAGTGTGTGCACCCCTGACAGTGCTAATATTGTGCAGCCTTCCTGTAGCAAGATTAAAAGGATCTCCCAGCTCCACCCTCTTCCCTTCCTCCCCTCCCCCAGGGTTGTTGCAACAGCCAAGAGGAGAATCACTGTGCTGAAGAGATCGACAAACCCAGTTGGACCTGCTGAAATGCTTCATGTTCACGGTTTGGTTGAGCTCAGCAGTCAGTGGGGTGGAGAGCAGAGATCCCAGTATGTCTTTGAGCCCCTGTCTTTAGAGACTGCTGAGGGCTGCCACAGAGAAGAGCCCCTTAGCTGCCTTGCCTGCCTGTCCCAGCTGCTGCTGGGTGTCCACAGCTACTGTGGGCCTGGTCTGTCACTTTGGAAAGGCTCCTTAGTTACAGGACCTGTGCTGTCACCCTGGGAGCTAGGACAGGGAGCTCAAGGCAGGATCATCCCTGAGTAAGCCATCCCATGCAGGTGTTTGTTTAACCTCTTCTTACAACTGCATAAACAAGCCTCTTGCACAACTAGCAGGCATGTTGCTCCAAATACCTAATAACAACCTAATTATTCACAAAGTAGGGGGATGAGGGCACTAGCAATGTCATGGTCTACCTGCTTTACGTTCTCTTGCAGCTCGTGCCAGCTAGCAGGCAACGACATGGCAGCAAAGGGTACCGCAGCTGAGGCCCTGGAAGGCCTTCTCCTTGAGATGTACTGCTTGAGGGCAGTGCTGTACTGGATGCAATGGAGGCTGGCTTTCTGTGGACCCTCACGCCTGCAAATTGTATCCTGGCTATTCTGGGCCAGGAAGATGAGCGATAACTTGCAGGAGGTGCAGGGAGGGAAGGCAGCACACAATAGTCCTGGGCACCTGGAGTGACAAGCAGTGGTGGCAGACTTTTGGATGAGCCATGCCACTTTCATGGAGATAAGTGCTAAATTGGCTTTGTCACTTGAGCAGCACGCCACCAGTATGAGCACCCCTCACTGAAGAAGCAACATGTGGAACATCTGGAAACTGGTCACCTGTGACAGCATCCAATTTTTGGGTAAATCCACAGTAGGATTAGCTGTGCAGGATGTGTGCCAGGCCATCCAGAGGATGGCACCCACATAGACATCTTGTGTCCTGCCTAGTGTAGCTCTGGAAGGAAAAGGACTGGCTTTTAGGTGACTGGGGATGCTCATTGGTAATGCCTGGAGGATGGTTGGCTGTGAAGTTGGGAGGACAGTCGTGCTTGATGTTGCATGTTGGTGGGCCTGTCTGACACAGGTTTGAGAGGACAGTCATAGTTTCATAGTTTCTAGGGTCGGGAGGGACCTGAAAAGATCATCAAGTCTGACCCCTTGGCCTGGGCAGGAACGAGTGCTGGGATCATAATACCCCAGCCAGATATCTATCCAACCTCCTCTTGAAGACCCCCAAGGTAGGGGAGAGCACCACCTCCCTTGAGAGCCCAATCCAGAGCCTGGCAGCCCTAACTGTAAAGTAATGCCTCCTGATATCAAGCCTGAACCTGCTCTTAATCAATTTGTGGCTGTTATTCCTTGTTATCCCAGGTGGTGCCTGGGGAAACGGAGCCCCACCTATTTTCCTCTGGTGAATTTATAGATGGCCACCAGATCTCCTCTCAATCCTCCCTTGTGGAGGCTGAATAGATTCAGGACCTTTAGTCTATCTTTGTAGGGCCTGTCCTGCTGCCCCCGACCATGTGAGTGGCCCTCCTCTGGACCCTCTCAAGGTTAGCCACATCCCTCTTGAAGTGTGGCGCCCAGAACTGGACGCAATACTCCAGCTGCGGCCTGACCAGCACTGCATAGAGGGGAAGGATCACATCCCTGGACCTGCTTGTGATGCATCTGTACATCCTTGATACTGTCTAATGACAGTGGAGATCTTAACTAGGATGGTGTCCAACAAAATGAGGGTGTGATGTCCCTTCTGTCTGGCAGCAAAGAGCAGAAGCCACATGCCAGACAGGTCCTGTGACCCTGGAACATTGCAGTTCAGCTGAAGTCACAGTTGACTCCTCAGTGCCCTGCAGGGATGGCAAATAGAGCACAGCAGGAAGTGGGAATTCCCACCAGCCCTGTCACACTCAGCTAAAGAATGCAGACACCGCAGAGTGCTTCACAGTGATGCTGTTTGTGAGTTGTTCCTGTTTTTTCTGGGGTCATTTTTAAGGTGGAATGGCCGGTTTTGAAGTGTTTTATTGACTTAGTGAGGCACTTACAGATGCCTTCACTTCTGGAGCACTTCAGGTGTAACATCTGCCCATGTCCAAGGTATCAGATAAACACATCCCTGTTCATATTGTTGTTGGGATTGAGCATCTTTGGTTTCTTAAGTTCTCCCAGTTCTGAAAGCATATTAGCCTGCAGCTTGTGTTACCTACCTACGTTTCACATATTCTAAAATAAGAAGCTTTTAAACAGAATGTGCCTATATGGCTGAATTTAATTTGTGTTCTTCTTCCAGGAAGAGTTCTGCTGCGGGAGGTCCAAGCCCTTACTCTCTACAGAGATCAATATACTACTTCTCGTCGAACATCTCCAGTTCTCCAATTGCAGTGCACTGGTGGCTCAGCTGGATGCTCCTACGTCCCTGCAGTTGTTCAGTGCCATAACAAAGGCTGGGATGGCTTTGATATACAGGTAACAGAGTTGCATAGAACCATAGCTAGGGCTGGAAAAAATCAGAAGATCATCTAGCCTAAACCCTTACTCAAGACAGGGTCATCTCTGACTAACCCATCCTAGTTAAATGCTTGTCTAACCTGGTCTTAAAAATTTCTGGGGATGGAGATTCACTACATCTCTGGGTAATTTGTTCCAGTGTTAAACTATGATGGTGATGAAAGATCTTTCTGATCTCCAACTTAAACTTCCTTTACTGCAGCTTGAGACCATTACTCTTAGTATTGTCCCCTGCAGCCACAGAGAATTGTGTCTCCGGGGTATCAAACATATGGCCTGCAGGCCATATCCAGCCTGTGGAGCCCTGTGATCTGGCCTGTGGGTCTTTGCATGGAGTCAATCTGGTGTGTGAACTGGATTTGGCACCATGAGCAATGCTCACAGCATAGTGAGGTGATCCAAAGCATGTGCTGCATCCAGCACCCATGCCAGACTGGCCCTGCACACTGGCTCTGAAGCATGGTCCTAATCTAGCCCGTAGATGAGCCCAGTGATCTTCATCCAGCCCACAGGTCCAGGTGGGTTTGACATCCCTGGTCTACCTCCATATCTCCATCTGCTTTATAATCACTCTACAGGTATTTGAAAACTGTTATCAGTTCCCCACCCACCCGCCTTCTCTTCTCCAGACTACATAATCCTACTTCTTTCAGCCTTTCCTCATAAGCAGGGATTTGGGTTTTCTATTTGCCATGAAAAAACATGGATTTTCTCTTTTAAAGGAGAAAAACATAGGAAACCATGGGTTTCCCCTTGCAGGCTGGCAGAGTTCCAGCTTGCAAGGAGCTGGGGGAAGCAGGAGGAGGGCAATCACTGGCAGAAGGTGCCACAAGAATGTGTATGTGCGCACATGCACATGGCAGCTAGGCAACATGGTAGAGAGCAGCTCCTGCAGCTCCCCACAGGTAAGTCTGTAGTGGGGGGGTGCATAGATAGAGCAAGGAGATTTGGGGAATCACACACCCCCAGATTTGTGCGCAGGCCACGGGGCTTCACATTGGCCAGACTGGCACAGGCAGGAGCTGCGTCCATGGCCCAGCAGGTGGGACCGTGTTGGGGAGGGTGGAGCTAGGTGGCAAGACTTGTTGCTGCTGTCCCCAGGACAGCTGCACCACCAGCAGTGAGGAGTAATGGACCAGTAATCAGGAGGCCACACTGCTCTCATCTCCCGCCACCAGCTTCTTGTGCGCCAGGCCATGGCTCTATCCCAGAGAAGAGGGATGGAGGGAAGCACAGGCGGCTTGAGGGGAGCCATGGCAGCCAGGCCACAGCGGTGGGGTAGAGTTGCAGTTTGGCAGGCGAGCACCAGGAGGTGAGAATGCAACTTCTTCTGAAAATGAGTCATAAGTTTCAGATCTTTCAGGTGAAAAACATTTATAACAGCTGTTTTATATCGTCTGACAATTTTGGTAAAACATTTCTAAACATTGAATGTTTGGGGGAAAAACCTACTACATAAATTATTTTAGAGTTAAAACTACTTTACTCTTTATATGTTCAGTAGCCACTGGGTTTAAGGTTTGTAAAACAGTAGCTAAATTTCAGGTACTAATGTTTGGGTGTCTTAGCTTACTGGCTCTTTATTGCTACTTAATTTTATCTTACTACATATATAGGAAATCAAACAAAGAGCTGCTTTTATCCAGGAAATGATTACTATATTGGGTTTTATTTTGCTTCTTTTAGTGGGAGTGTAAGGCAGACTTGGACATTTCTTATCGATTTGGAAGAACTGAAGTGAGCTGTGAAGGCTATGATTATCCAGATGACCCCTACATCTTAAAGGGATCCTGTGGTTTGGAGTACAGGTTAGAGCTAACAGAGGAAGGTGAAAGGAAAACCAAGAACTTTGGCGGAAGCTCTAGTTCCAACTATTATCACTCAAGTAAAGTTAAGCCTTCGGATTCCTCTGATTCTAGTACTGGAACGATTATTATAATAGTACTACTGGTCCTTGCTTACGGAGTCTACAAGCTGTTCCTCAGTAACCCGCAGCCTCAACAAGATTTCTCTGATGGCAATGGATACTCTAGGCCTTCTGGACAGAATTACCAGGCCCCGCCGCCTCCTGGTTTTAAGTCCAGTTTCACAGGTGTGGTCCTAAGCCAGCTCTGGTACTAAAAATCAGTGGGGGGGGGGCTGCATAAAAAAAGGGGTGGGAGTTGATTGAAAAACAAAATGCTGTCACCATTGCTAGGTTACAACCAACTTCTACTGTACTCTTCAGGATGAGATTTTGGAAAGTCTGAATGGGATCTTGATACTTAACACTCACTGACTTAAGGAAACTGTGTGCTATATGCCTTTTGTGTCTTTGAAAACCTCCTCTTATATTTTTTTACATTCTTCATACTTTCTGCACCAGTCCCTGTAGGATGGGACTGTCCTTGTTTACTTGGTCAAAAGCAGGTTTGGTTTTATGGGGCAGGCTGTATATTTTGGGGGAGGCTTATACTCTGTTTTCATAGTATCATTACGGAACATAGCTCTTCTTCCCAAGCTTTTGTAAATATTGGGGGAGGACAGAAAAGTAACTTTTTGGAGTCACACTAACTTGCTAATACTTTGCCTGATACTTAGTCAAGCTTGGAACACATTTAGCATTCTGAACTTACCCCTGGTCTGTAGGAGTGGAAATTCTTGAATATCTGACTGTGCAGGGTGAGGAAATTCAACAAAGTATTGAATGTTTACCTCTCCAGATGCCACTTCAAAGATGTTATTCTAGAAGCACTCTTTTAACTGTTGCCCTCAAATGCCTTGGCTAATTTCCCCATGCTTTCAAAAATGCTTCCTACCATGACATAATGTTCTGCATGTGAAGTTTCAGCCAGGTTAGTTTAGATTTGGCACACATAAGGTGAACTAGGGACTCCAGCCCCAATCACTGTTTATTTTAGAGACTGTAAAATGTCTTTAGAGTTCAAGTTTGTGTTCTTGCTTTCATCTCTCTCTCTCTCCTTTGAGTTTGAACTACATGATTCAGAGTCCAGGTGTTTTAAAGAGCAATTCTACTCTGGAATGCGACTTTGGGACCTCATTATAATATTTTTATCACATATTATCTCTTAAGTCCAGATCAAAAGTGCTCTGTTCAGAATTTAAAATAGTGCTTTCCTGAATGATAACGTAAGAATGATGTTGTAGCTGTGATGGTCAAGCAATTATGCCAGAGGAAAGGATTTCTTAGAGTGATACCTTTTATTGTAGTTCAGATGAAGTTAGACAAACTTTTGAATGTAAAACACTCTTTGAAAAATGGCTTTTTTAATAACACTGCAGTTTCAGTGAAGGATTTAAGTCAAGTAAGGTGAGTCATGCGTAAGACTCTACAATCTTATTTAACAATTCTGTTGATAGTACTCACTGAAATAAAACTAACAGGAGTGGTTGTTAAAGTGAGCAAATGCTGCTGGGAATACCCTGTTACTCCAGGGCAGGACATCACCTGATGACTCAGGGCAGTAGGCCTTACTGGCATGGTCACTGAGCTGGGATTTTTCTTGTTTTTTTTTATTTGGCTCTACCACTGACCTCTGTGTGACCTTGGGAAGGCCATTTCTCCTTCTGCCCTTTCTCTGTCTTCCCTGTTCTGACTGAAAGATCTTTGGGAAGGGAATTTTCTTTTGTTGCATTCTTCTATAACTGCCAGGGACAATGAGGCAGGAAAATCATAACTTCTGTAGCCTCTACCTCAATAATAGCAACATCAACAAACATTAGATGCTGTTTTTTTATGCAGTCTCTTTCCAAAGCAGGAACACCTGCCCAAAGACCTTCAAACAAGGTTTGATCTTGCTGATATCAGCAGGAC
>NW_005842266.1:1350124-1358024 GCF_000455745.1 Alligator sinensis | reverse complement strand
TTGCTGATAGCAGCAGGAACCAGGCCTGTAATTCTTCCTCCACGAGAATCATTCAGTAATGTGTGGGCTTCTTCAAAGGTAAAGTGTCGCTGACTTGAAAGCTGATGTGTTTTTCATTTGCTATTTGAATTAAGGAGCTGGTGGCTTAGGTGGTGGTTCCGGTTATCAGGCCAACTCAGGAGCAGGGTTTTGGACTGGATTAGGAACAGGCAGCCTACTGGGATACTTGGCTGGCAATCAGAGGTAAGCACAGCGCTGATAACCCCAGTCTCCCTACACCAGTCTTTCCTTCTGATTTGTAACTTTCAGGGCCATAAAATGGCCATGTTGCGTCTGAATTTGAGTTTGCAGGACTATGCATCAGCCACGCTGTAAAATCTGCACGCACTTGCAACTTCAGTAGACTGGGAGCTTTTTTTAAAGGGTTCTTTTCAACTCTGCTCTATTTTTAATTAAATACATACTTTGGAGCCTGATAGATGAGTTGCAAATTGACAAGTTAAAATAGCCTTATGCATGTGTGGAGACATTGCGCACAGAGTGTTTACATATTTGTTAGCCCTTTTTTCTTAATTTTTACCCCACTTAAAGTCTTTTAAGGTAGCTGTTTCTTGGTTGTGACATCAACATTTTGAAGCACTCTGCGAAGCCAAACATGGGGTTCTGATACACAGATCAGTCTTGCCTCTCCACCTGCCATTAAGTATCTTCCAAGATGCATGGTCTTGGAAGAACTATAAAAGTAACAGTAGGCAGGAATCTGAGATGTACTGCAGTAAAAAACATTTAAGGAGCTGTGCCAATATTTGCCATTTATATTTAAAATGCTTGTTTAATAAACATTTTGCAAACCTTTCCAAATGATTTTCTAAGAGTAACAACAGTTGCCATTTTAGCACATATAGAGAAGATTTGTGTAGCTCCTCGGGGAGCTTGAAGAACTAAAACTGCTCTTGCAGAGAAGTGCTTCATTTACCAAGTTACTGTACTACCTGCAATTAGGTATTATATTGCTCCATTTCTACAGCAGATTTGTATTTGCATGCAATTTAAGGAACAAAAATTAGGTTATCAACAGATGAAAGCATAAGAGACGCAGAAATGTTCTATGACACTAGTGGGGATGTAATGAAACATCAGTCTGTATTGACCTGAGGAAAAACATGTCTTTAAGCTAGCAGTTCTGCAAGAAAAACTAGTTTGGGATCCTTGACATCTACTGTGCAAGACGACAAAGAATCCAGCTTGCTCTCTTGGCTCTCTAGGGCTAACAGTTAAAAGCAGCAAAGGTGGCAGGTCTGACTGAATGCCCAGTTAACAGACTTAATCAGTAGGAAGAAATATGGAAATATTTGCAGTCACTTCAGAAGAGCTTTTGTTTTAACATAGCTAAGATGGCACCCTGTTAAAAATGTATTATTGTTTCATAGAAATGTTTCCCGTGCAATTTTTTTAAAAGCTTTTTTAGTTCAGTACCACCTTAAATTGATTTAAATAGGTTTTATAAACAATTTGCTTGGTGTATGTTTCACCTCAGTGGGACTTTGATGCTCAGAATGTTGGAACATTTAGACTGATCTTAAATGAGAACTTACAGACTTTAGCTTCCTGTATTTGAAAATGTTGGCCTAAAATTGATTTCGGCTTTTGAAACCATGTGGTTCAAGAATGCTGATGTCAGCAAATGCCATGGTAACTTTGTTCCAATGCCACCTTTTACATATATCTTAGCAAGTAAGAAGAAACCTGTGGCAAGTATAACTTAACAAGTGATGAATTTGCAAAAAGTACGCATTTCCTGCCAATAAATAAAGAGTAAATTGAACTGAGATGGGTCAAAAGTTCAGAAACACTAAATAAAATTCACATAACAACTGTATTGCAGTCAGTCACGTTTTCTGAAATTGGCTTGAAGATGCATTGCATAATACAGGAAAAGCCTGAAGAGAACCAGGCGGTGATGTCTCTAGTTCAGTCTTCCATCTCTGACAGTGCACAAAAAAAAGATATTTCAAACAGAGAGAACTTGCCCTTGCAGGACTTAGAGATTTGGCTTAAATCCAGAAGCTTGTAGTTTGTACATTTTGTGTGGTTGTGATTAAAAAAAATATATAGAATTATCACAGGTAACATTTATTTTCACAGAATTCAATAGATATTAATATTCTTTGAATCTTTCTAAGCTTTCTGGCTTTAAAATGATAAAATGTGTGTATTTGCACCTTCCCAGTCAACTTTTTGTTTTTAATGAGACTTTGCTGCATAAACAATGACCTCTCTTTCAAAAAAATAATTAACTCCAACCCTGTGTTTCTTTTGGCAGAGGACAATCACGCTCATATTTTCCACATTTCAATTCATGGACTGGTCCAACAGCTGCACCTCCCACGTGGGGGAATTCATGCAACTCCACACAGCCTGGTAGTTCAGGGACAAGAACTGCATCTGGTAAGTATTTTCTTCAGGTTTTTTTCTTCCTGCTGCTCAAGAGATTGGGGGCTGACCTAAAGCCCACCTAAATCAATGGGAAGACTTAGTGGGCTTTCATTGGGCTTTAGATTAATGAACTTCTACTATAGTAGTCATCAGCGTTTACCTGCATTATTGTGTAATTCTTGCTCTGCTCTTTGTGTGACTGATGATTAAGTGAATAGATACTGTCCCTTTTTTCACTCACTCACTATAAACCTTAGATGGTGATCAGTGCATGAGGCTGCTGAACTCTATACTGTCCAAATAAGTCAGTTTCTGACTCCCTTCTTTATTCGCACCCTCCTATCCAACCTCTGTATTGTCTGAAACAAGGCTCTGCAGGGATACCTAATGGTCTGGCCTGCAGAATGGTTATTTTCTTTTTTAGAGCCCCATCTGCGCAACAAATTTGGGCTAGTTACAACATAGTAGCAGTTTGTAGCATAGGTTGGATGTTTTCAGCATTTCATAACCAAAGTTATAATTCCATTTTTGAAAACCAGTCAAGATGTAGCCAGGTCCGTTAACTCCTTTGTAGATAAGCTTTTCCATTCCAGACTACTGCAGGTCTTTCTTTTAAACCTCCTTGACTGGGACTTGGCATTGACTGTTGCTAAAGCTGTTTTCTGGGTTATTACCTACTGATCAGGGCAAGGCCAAGAGATGATTTATTAAGAAACATATTAAACTAGTGTCCAAAGCCCTGAGATCTGTTTATGCTTGTGCTCAAGAGATGACCCCTGCCCTGAAAGGTAAACAGTCTGCTTGAGTATAGAGCTTCTCCTTGGGCCAACAGGGAGCATGAGGCTGTCTTCACTGTACACATCCCAACAGTCTGCAAAGTTCATTTGTCTTTGTTAGGGCTTACACCTCTCTTGGCAATGATGTGTGCTCACTAAATGCTTCCCAAAAAACAGTCAGTCTGATTTTCCTAGGTAGAAGTCTTTCCCATGTCAGTGCGTTATTACACTGATCTATGAATGTGCTTAGCCACGCTGTTACCAGTGTGTAAAAATGGAAAGCTACCTGCAGAACCAAGGCTATTTAAGACTTTTTTTTTTCTGTTTGTTTTCCAGGCTATGGGGGAACGAAAAGGAGGTGAAGGTTTTGACTCTCTGCACCAATGGTTCAATTCAATATAACCTTCCTCTGTGCATCACACAGCCTGTTGTGTTAATTTTGGGACTTCAGTTTAAAAACTACTGAAATCTTCTCCCAAAGGATTTGTGGGATGTGTCAAGTTTGAAATAGTTCCACAAATAAAAGAGAGGGGATTATTTTGGTGTTTTTTTTTTTTTTTAAGATGCTCCTTGGGTTTAGGTACTATGAATTGTATAAGATCATATAGCATATACTGCCCTGGCAGAGAGAAGTTCTTTGCATTCAGACTAAAATCTGGTTGGGGTGGGGGTGGAGGAACAAAGGAATAATATTGGCAAAGACCTTTTTCCTGGCTCAAAAGTAAGAATTGAAGACCACCCTCTTATTCAGAGATCTAACAGGTATCAAAATATCCCCATGCCTCAAGGACATCTTCCCTTTGTGAAAGAAGTGAACTCCTCCATCTTGACAAAGGGGCGACTTTCCAATCTCTGTTTGAGGGATAGGGCAAAAAGAGCTGCCTCAGTCTTCCAAACCAAGCAGCCTAGTCATGCCCTGGGAGCATATCCCTTTCACCCTGGGTTTCAGAGTGCTCCAGCACCTCCAAGACTGTCCCATGGAATTTTCTAGCTTGAAGAGGATTCTTCCACATGTAGCAAAAATTGGCATGTGGGAGGAATCATTCTCTCCTTGGGGCTGTAATTCTTGATCCATACAGGCTTTTTCACTTGCCTCCCTAGAGTGGTTGCAAGCGTTATGTTAACAATGGATTTAGGTATTTAACTAGTTAGCCATTTTCGTTAGTTTTAGGATCACAAAAGTATAGCCTAGCTGGGTGCTCTGTTGTTTGGGGCTTTTCCTGCCTCAGTTCTACATTTGGTGCAGTACTTGACATCTGTGTTGGAGCCCAAGAGTTGCATGTTTGAAGACTTTCCTTTGTGTTAGGTGGGTCAAACTCACCCTGGGTCCTGGGCCAGGTTGGGGTCATGGGGCCTCCTCCTAGGCTGGATCCATGGAGCCAGAAGCAGCTGTGGTGGGTCTGGTCCTGGGTCAGCAGCGTACGTCAGGGTTTGGGTGACAGCGGGGCAAGCAAGGACTGTATCTGCATAGGCCTCACTTTCCCCTTTGCCAGTGATGGACATGACTATTGAGGCCCAGGGACTTGGGATTCTGTGGTAGGCTGTGCCCCAAATTTCTGGTAGCTCACCAGACTACAAGTGGGCCACCTGGAATGGTTTTGCAGGCCAAATCCTGCCCATACTTGACACCCCTGCTTTATCTTTTACTGCAGTGGCCCTGTGATGTCAAGTTTGTCTCAAAGGTGTTAATCAAGACAAGGGACCACCATTTGTGTTTAACTCGAACCTTGTTAGAGCAGATAGATAGGATGCTAAATGCTGGTAGCCACAGGTGACTTATCTATGCTTGGGCTCCAATCATTTCAAATGTGGGTCTTATTGGTGGTGCAAAAGCCCTTAACCCCCGCTTCCTTTGGTGCCATCCTTTCTGCAAGAAGTGGCCAGGACTGATTTCATTGTTTTGATGTGGTCATTATAAATTGAGAAGGAGCAAAAGGTCCTTATTCTAATTCTCGAAACATCTGACTCTTAGCACAACAGGTCCTGAGAGCAAACTTGGTGGGGGGAGCCCAGGTTTTACCCAGCGCAGTCATAAGGGCAGCTTCCAAGGATTCCTCCCCCCTCCTCCCCCCATAAGAAACAGAATGTGCTTCCAGAAAAGGCTCTGTGGCTACATGTGGTTGTCTTGGCATGGGGAGCATCATGTAGCCCTCTTCATGATGAGTTGGGCCTGGAAAGGGAAGAGGAGCAGCTTACAAGGCAGGACTTGTGGGGTACAAGGAGAATTTTGGGGCACTCTGGGCAAACCTGCACACAGGCCTTGTCAATATACTTATTTTAGCTAGATGTGGAAGGCTGTATTTCCCTTCCCCTTTCCCCCTGCTCCTGCCAACATCTCTATAACAGCAAAGACTCAAGAGCCAGCCCAGCCTATACTGTCGGAAAAGTATTTTGGTACTGGAGCTTGTTTTGCTTTCTGAAAGTTGGAATAACCATCTCAGCAAAAGCATTCTTGCTAGCATAAATTGCATCTCCACAGGGTTGCTTGTTGGTATAGCTGTCCTAGCAAAGCTATCCTGGTGCAGACCTGGATTCAATGCTACTCTGTCTCAAGAAATAAAAGGTAATTGCATCTATTTATAAGCACAGATAAAGCCAATTTTGAATGTTGTATCTGAGGCCAGGTACAACATTTCAGTCAACAGAACTGAACTTCATGAATCCAGCTAACCAAGAAATCTAATTTTTAGAGCTGCCACTCTGAAAAAAGGTCTTTTTTGGTTTGAAGGCTCCACTTCCTATCTATGAAAGAACTGGATATCAGAATGGGATTTGGCTCTTCAGAGTTATTTGAGGATCACATTGTTGCAGAAGAAGAAAAGACCAAGTTAGTTTTCTTGCAAGGTAGCAAATAGAATAAACTGATGCAGTTAAAGAGAATTAAAGCCTTATCGTTAGCATGCTCAAATGTATGTAACTATCTGGGCCTTGCATGCTATAGGAAGTAATCCTAGTAAGTGATAAAAGTTTATAGAACTTTTTTTCGCCTTGTACTGTGAAGTAGCCTGCTTTAAATTGGCCACTTTGGTAGCTTGATACATACAAAATATCAAACTTACTTGTAATTTTCTCACTGAAATTTGTAATATTTAATGCTTTGATTTCTTGCAGTGCAAGTGACGGGTATTGCAAAACTGGGATGTGTTTGAATTCTGTGTTTGGCTTAGAACCACATGATGACACTTTGTACTTTTTCTTGCATTTACTTGTTCTGATGTACTACCTGGAAGATTGACTGGTATTTCTATGTTCCTGCTAACCTACCCCTACTTTGCTTTTGCCCTGCCTTTTGATAGCTTAATAAAGATAAAGCAAGTCTTGCAAGAAAGTGGAAAAGGCAATACTGTCACAAAACCAAACAAGTGCACTGTATTGCTCTTGTCTGGCTGTCACTGCTCTGCGTTTCACAGGCCCTTGGCAGATGATATTTTAAATACATGACTTCAGAATAAACTTGTTTAGATCCCATTGCATGTCTACCAGCACATAGGGAGCCCAGAATTGGGGAGTGGCTACCAAGTGCCAGGCTCCCTGTTCTCCCAGACCTTTAAATGTCCCCAGTGCTATACTATCCAGTCCTGGCTGGCCAGTGCACCTTTAAACTTGCTGGCACATGTGGAGCCTGGAATCAGGATGCTACTCCTTGATGCTTTGCTTCTAGTCCTGTTCTGCATGACCATGAAGAAAAGCCCAACTCCATCCTCTCTGTAATCACCTTTCATCTACTAGAAGACTGGTATCAAATCCCACCTCAGTCTTCTCTTCTCCGAACTAAATAGCCCTAGCTCTTCCAGTCTTTCCTCGTAAATCATGGTTACCAGGCCTCTAATCATTTTTGTTGTTCTGTGCTGGACTCTTCCAATTTATTTGCATCTTGAAGTTTGAGGCCCAAAACTGGACACAGTGTTCCAAGTGAAGCCTTACTAGTGCTGAAGAGTGGAAGAATCACTTCCCTTGATTTGCAAGTGACACTCTTGTTAATACAACCCAATATGCTGTTGCCTTTTTGCAACAAGAGCACACTTTTGTCTCGTATTCTGCTTATGATCTATCTATTGTAACCTTTAGGTCCTTCCCTGCAGTACTGCAGCCTAGCCAGTCATTACCCGGTCTGTATTTGTGGGTGCAATTATTCCATAACAGGTGCAGGACTTTGCCCTTATCCTTGCTGAATTTTCATTTAATTGATTTCTGGATCCAGCTACATACTGGTGCAATCGCTTGTAGGGCCATGCTATCCAGCCTACAGGGCTCCCTACAGGTCTAGAAATTTGCAGCAGGGGAGAAGCAATTAACACTGCCACTGCTCCCCCATTGCCAAATTCCTAGCTGCTTGGCAGACAGGATGAAATGGCTCCATGGGTTGGATCTGGCCCATAAGCCACGTTTGAGCACCCTTGCCTTAGCTTGTTAATGAGAATCCATGGAAGACAATGTCTAAAGCCTTGCTAAAGTCAAAAGTATATCACATCCACTGCTCCCCCCCACCCCATTCACAGGGCCTGTCACCTCATCATAGAAGGAGATCAGGATGGTCAGGTAAGACTTGCTATTGCTGTTTGCTTCCTGGCTATTCCTAATCACCTTGTTTTCTACATGCTTCACAATATAGTCCTTCAGAACCTGCTCCATGATCTTTCCAGGTATCAAGATTAGAATGGCTAGTTTTATAATTCTCTGGATTCTCT
>NW_005842266.1:1343567-1350093 GCF_000455745.1 Alligator sinensis | reverse complement strand
TTCCCTTTCTTAAAGATGGTACTATGTCCTTTTTCAATCGTCTGGGATCTCACCCAGCCTCCATAGGTTCTCAAAGAAGATAGCTAATGACTCTGAAACTACCTCAACCAATTCTTTCAAGGCCCTTGGGTACATCTCATCCAGCCCTACCAACTTGAAAGCATCTAACTTCTCTCTAAGTGATTCCTAACCTGTTCTCCTATTTCTATAGGCTGTTTTGACTGTTCCTATTTTTGCTGCCAACTGCTCCCATCATCTGGTGCCTCTTTGTGAACACTGAAGTAAAAAAGGCATTAAATACTTCAAGCTTCTTTGCATCATGCATAACTAGATTACCTTTGGTTTGATTCCATAAGTGACCTATGGTTTCTTTGGTTTTCTTCTTACTCTTGTCATACTTATAAAGTCCCTTTTTTTGCCTTTTGATGTCTCTTGGCAGTTGCATCACAAATTATGCCTTGGTCTTCCTAATAATCTCACTGCATGCCCATGCAATACTCGTACTTGTCTCTGGTATGTTTCCACTTTTTATAGAAAACATACTAGAGAAAAGTGGACCATGTTTTCACTTTTTATAGGATTCCTTTTGGAGTTTCAGTGAAGAGATTGCTGTCTAGCAAGGCTAGTCTCCTGTTGCACTTCTCTTTCACCTTGCATTAGGATAGTTGCTGCTGTGCCCTTAAAAGGGCCTCCTTAAAGTACAGCCAGCTCTTCTAGACTCCTGCAATATGTGATGGGGATAAGCAAACAAACCCACTCTGATGGGCTTTGCACAGAGTGTCTTACTGCCATTGCTGAGATGGTACAGAGCTAAACCAAAATAAATCCAGCATTTGGCTCCTTGTTTTAGCTTTCTCTGCGCTAAGTGCTCCTTAAGGCTTGGATCAGGTCCCTTAGAGTGATTCTGGTATCTTCTGTGCAGCTGGCTTCTGAACCACAGATTGCTGAAAATGGCTGGTTCCCAAGTCCTACCGCAGGTCCCTCTGCTGTGTCAGTTCCCCTTTCCTTGCCAAGGTGTCCTCTGTCTTGCCCAAAGCCTTTTTTGAGCAAGCTAAAAATATTTGTTTCCCTACCAAGCTCTTAGCTTCCTTGTTTACTCTTCAAGCCCTCCAAGGCACTTGGGAGAGAACTGGTTCTCCCAGGCTTTCCCTCTTAATAGCCTCCCATTAAGATTTAATGGATAACCATTGTCCCTGAACTGGGAGGCAAGTGCTAAAAGACTCTTAGTAAAAAGGGATACAGGTATTCAAAAATCAGAGCAATTTCAACATCAGCCTGAACTGCTGGGACAGCTTCCCAGCATTGCCCAACTTCTGCTATAGCTTAAAACAGTTTGTATTGGGGCTTGCTGCTTTGAGGACAGGCTGCAGGAGGAGTGGAGACAGCAGTGCATAAGTCAGAGAAGCTGGAGGCCTTGTTCACATTGGTATTTTTCTACTTCACATTGTTCTAACCCTAGCGCTGCTCCACCTGGGAGTGTTTCTATAAACAGGACACAGGTGGCTGCCAGCACTTTCACCACCCAGTTATCTGGACCTGTTGTGGGCAGAGTTAGTCAGAAGCCCAGACTTAAATATTTTGGTATCTCATTGCAGACAATGTTTTTTGGGTAAATCTGATATCTCTTATTAGATCAGCTAAAATATTTGGAAAAATTCTTTTTTGCAAGCTTTCAGGTACAAACACCCTTCTTCAGGCAGAGGGAGCATCACTAATTGGTATCTAATTCCCAGTGATATTGAAGGGAGTCAGGTGCTTAAATATCTTTGAGGATTTGGGGCCAGCATTCCCTTTGTGAAGCTGAATTGGACTTTCTGGGCCAGGAAGCTGGAAGAAAAAGAAAACTTGCATGCAACCTGAACAACAACCTAGTGAGAAGGTCCTTGAGATACCTTAAACTAGTCAGTGGCACAATTAAAAGAAGTCTTTCTCCCCTAATCCTATCCTGGCAGGGTATAGCCACTTCTCCCAACTCTGTTTAAACCTGGTAGCTCAGTGTACAGTGAAAAAAATCCCAAAAAGGATTCAATAAAAAGGGCTAGTAGCGAAAAATTTCTGACAGTGAAAGAGTCTTCACAAAAATTATCAACAAGGGCAGCCAGTGCCCTGATTCAGTGTCGGTCAGCTAGAATCAAATGTGAAAATGCCTTGTGTTCCATTGGTGAGCTCTGCTTTTAGAGTGTCACAGGCAAAAAACTGGACCTAGTGGGATCAGGGTAAAGGGCATGAGCCTAGGCATCCAGAAGCCAAGGGTCAGTGATACCAGGAGTCCACACACCGTACGCATCCAGATGAGCATGGACATTTGGTTCCCCAGGGACAAATGCTGCTTGTCCCCAAGGAACACCTGTGCTACACGTGCTTTGGCATGCGGCAAGTTACCCCAGATGGGGTATGGGAGGCTGGGGCCAGCACTGAGCTGGCCCTAGCAGCCTTACCTGAGGGACTCCTGGGGCTGCAGCAGCAGCGATTCTGCCATGCAGAGCCTTGCTGGTGGCCACAGTGTGGCTCCAGGCAGCCCAGCTCTGCTTTTGAGTGGTGTGCGCAGCCCATGTATGTGCTGCTCCGTTTTTTTTCCCACAGGTTTTTTGACCTCCTTAGATATCTGGGGGGAAAAAAAGCAGAGCAGCGCATGCACAAGCAGTGTGCCTTTGCATCACAGAGAACATCTAAATGTGTGGTATGTGGTGCCGCAGATGTGTCTGCGCTCATTTGGATGCGGCCACTGAGTCGAGGCAGGAGTGGGGTGAAGGAGTCAGGCTCACACAGGAAAAAGGGAGCCAGGTTAGGGAACAGGGTGTCAAGGATCAGGGACTAAACTAAGGAAGAACACTGACAAAATAAAAGAAGTACCTTCTTTATTAAGAGCCCACAGAGCACTGCACAGACTACTGCTTATATGTAGTAGCTACAACCAAATGATAGAACAGCTGAGGGCACTCAGGCAGACAGTCCCCACACAGACAACCAGGGCCAGCTGAGGGCTTGTGTTCCTGCTTTTCTGCCCAGACTCCTGATAGTGAGTATGCAGGGAGGCAGGGTTGTAACAGACTGGATTTTTGAGGGATGGTCACTACATCCCTGTACCTGTGTGACAAGCTGACTCTGGCCTATGAGCTCCAGGGCAGGAGGATGACGGAGGCCATACCAGTCCAGAAGCAGGTTACAATTGCCTAGAAGCCAGTGACTGAACTACTGCTAATTTGGCCTTGGCAAGTCAGCTACTGACTCTAGTGATAGTGGTTTGCCAGACCATTACTGTTGTGGTTCATCCAGCAAGGAGAGAACAATTTACCTAGGACAGTAGCAAGCTTTCAGGAAGCGGGGGTCACCCAGCTGCAATGGGCCCGCTGCAGGGGCATAATGGCAAAGATCTGGATCAAGATAATCTTGATGTACATCCTAGATGAACATGACCAGACTGGACTTCTATTCCTACTTTGCAATGTGGGTATTGACATGGTGGTTTGGCCTCATTGCTTTTTTGAGAGCCAGTCTCCACAGCCCTGGTTCTTGAAGCCTTCCCTACTGTGGAAACTGACCAAAGGCTGGGTGGTTTACCTCCATGCTCTCTGGGGTTACAGCAGGTACCATGCCATCCACAGCACCTTTTATATAAGAAGCAGAAATCCTTCAGCCAAAATCAGGGTGGTGATGTTGCTCTACAGACCCCCTGTACAGGCAGCCAGAAGGTGAATCTTAGAAACAAAGCAAGGGAACAAATGGAGGTCTTTTGATCTCACCTCTTTGGTTTGGGAGGGAGAGATGATTTAACAGGCACAAGCATTAGTGGCTAGATCAATTTATGAGTTAATCTATAATCATTCATGGGACAAGATTCATAACCTCTGGGCATTGCTGGCTTAGTGACAATTGCAGACAATTGAAATCTGTGATCGCATTAATGTGCACTGTCAGCACATTAATGTCACTGTCAGTAACAGCTTGTTACTGTTATGAACTGTTTCCTCTTAATGTTTACGAAGTCTTTACTCACCAAGGGATTCTAAAACAAGAGCACACCTAGCAGGCTGTGTAGGCAGGCTATGCAGCTACCACAAACTGCAGATCAAGTGCATGTGCAACCACAAAACAATCCTGCACCAACCCGAGATGAATGGAAACTCCACAGTGCACATAAACCTCACGTGTGATGGAATTACCCAGTGTCTATGCCACTGCTCTCTTTCCTCCAGACAGGCACAGGGGTGCAGCTCACTGACTTACCACATGCACAGTCTGAGTGAGCCCTCACTCCCCAACCTCAAGTTGTCAGGTGACTGGAGAACATGGTAGGGGACAGGGTTGGAGCAGGCATTTAAACACTGGGTTTGGGGCAGGGGCATGCTGAGCCATCTGGCAGGGCAGGCTGTTGAATGTGTTCCTCTGCAGCTGGTGATCTTGATCCTTCCTGTCAGGCCGAATGTGAGCCACTATTTTCTCCTCTCTAGCATCATTTCTGCTACAGATTGGCTTTGCAGTTCCAGGTCATAGAGGTGGTCCAAACTCCTGATCAGTTCTCTTTGTGGGTCCTGTAGCAAACTGTCTCAGTTCCTTTCTCCTCTTCTGCACAGATTGAAGACTCTTTAGCTCACTACTGGTGGTCCCTGGAGGAGAGACCTGTCTTCCAAGGGGCTATCATGCATAATCAAACACCCTCTCAAATATAGCAGACACCTGGCCTGGCATAGTTAAGGTACACCTGTTTCTGCAGCCAGCGGTGCAATAGTGAATGTTGAGGTTAGCACCATGCCTGGCTGCCATTGTATTCCCAGCCTGAAGAACCCAGTCTCCTTTTTGGCTGGGTTGCCTGGGGTCTGTCTTCACCACAATCCTGAGCATGGGTTGAATTCTAGCTGCTTTAGCCTCTTTGCCCCTGGAGTCTCCACAGGTCTTTGCAAGCAAAAGGTGCAGTGCATCACTGCTGTGTTCATGAGGAAAAAGAAAAAGGCTTTCCCCTTGAACTCTGTGTGGCAAAGCCAAACAGGAACTGAACTTTTACCCCATCCTTTGCATTCCATCTCTTGTACACCTCTCCCTTGCCCCTTGCTGTCCCCCAGAGTGACAAGTACTTTTCATATGACTTAACAGCTGTTCTGGTCTTTTGCTCAAGAAGCTACTGAAGCAAGGGCTTATGGATGTGGGAGGAAAGACCAGTGGAGCAGATCGTTATTGCTACTAGCCTTAACATTATTTCAGGCTTTGGTGGCATAGCCTGAGATTCACTTACTGTCTTGAAGAGAGACCAGGTGCTCCCAGCCTGTGGCAGAAAGCCATGGCCACCCTGACATTGCCAACTGAGGAGTGGACTAACTATCGGCAGAGACTAGCAAGCTAAGGGTCGCAGTGTGGAAAGTTTGCCTTGCCCGGACATCTCCCTGACCCATCTAGAGTTCCTGTTGAGAAGCTTCCTGGATGTGCCTTTGCACCCCCTGTCTTAGCCAAAGTTTTTGAAAAGTTCTAACAGCTTCTGCAAATGATATAACTCAAGGACTTTGGCAAATGCAAGAGCTGTGGAGATGGCAAGAAAAGATCACAGTTTGAATGGCCTGAGGCAGTTTTGGAAAGGCCTTGGAAGACTTGGTGGCCTTTGAACACTGCCATGGCGTTGGGCTGCACTCAACAGCTAGCAAGTTGTGCTCACTTGGGCTTTAAACTGTCTTCCTGCTCTTGGTGGCTCACTCCTGTCACAGCACTACCAGAGAGGAGTGGAAGGTTTTCATACATTTGTGTGTGTATGCAGGTGCACAGGCATAGGATTCAAGTTAATAGGAAAAGTTGAGCTCTAAGGTGCATTAATTTTGCAGTGCTGACGAGCCATCCCAGTACTGACACCAACTATGCTGGGCATAGAGCCAGGAGGATATGTGACACCAGGGAGGCCCCGGTTTGGTGGAAAAAACAAGAAGCAGAAATCTTGCTCACTGATCGGCCACTCGTCATCCTCAGGTAGAGAAAGGAAGGAGGCCCGGCCTAGCCCAGCCCGGTCAGACAAGAAGACCTGTGGCGGTGTAGGCCTGAAGCTATTATGGACAGCAGCGATCTTCACCATCCACACAAATGCCTCAAGTAGCAGGTGATGGCTCCATGGTGGCTGCTTGTGGAGCAGGCAGCCTCATAGTTTCATAGTTGGTAGGGTCAGAAGGGACCTGAGCAGATTAAGTCCGACCCCTGCCATTGCAGGAAAGAATGCTGGGGTCAAATGCCCCCAGCAAGGTGTCTATCTAGTCTCCTTTTGAAGACCCCCAAGGTAAGAGCGAGCACCACTTCCCTTGGAAGTTGGTTCCAGATTCCCAGCTGCCCTGACTGTGAAGTAGTGCCTCCTGATACCTAGCCTGAATCTACTCTCCGCCAACTTATGGCCATTATTCCTTGTTACTCCCAGTAGCGCTCGGGGGAACAGGGACTGGCAGTCAGTTCCATGCTCTTCAGGGTGCATGTAATGTCCAGAAGACATCAGCACAGGCAGTGGCGACATGTAGGGTGTGCACGTGCACCCCCTAGGGCTGTGCTCTCCGCTTAGGCA
>NW_005842266.1:1328159-1343348 GCF_000455745.1 Alligator sinensis | reverse complement strand
CTGAAAGCGCTGCCTGATCACTGTGCTTGCTCCAGCCACTTTTGGGAGCAGCTGCAGTGATCGGCCGGTGCTTGCTCCTAGAAATGGCCACAGTCACTCCCGGAAGTGGCTGTAGCGAGTGCAATGATCGGCCACAGCAATCGGCCATCGCTGAATCGCCCACGGGGGACCCTGCACCCCTTCGGTCAGTGGGACTGGTTGCAGGGGGGGCATATTCCCCCCCCCAGGCAAAACCAGTCACCCATGGTGCACAGGCCTCCTATCCCTAGGAGTATATCATGAGTTAGAGGATAGGTCAATCAGTTTCTCCCTCTTCGTGCTGTTATCTGGCTCTAGATGATAGTGCCAACATGGTTTATACCCTAAGCCAGGGCATGGCAACCTGTAGTGCACAGGCCAGATCTGCCCTGCAAAGAGTCCAGCCTGCAAAGGTCTGTGCCAGCTCCTCGGTGAAGTCCATCATAGCCAGTGGGACAGCTGAGGTTTGTGGAGATTGCGTCCCAGTAGCCCTGGTCCCCTTATCAGCCTCATGCAATCCCACCCCTCATGGGGAGACCCTGCTGCTTGGGGGAAAAGTGTCAATGCAGCCAAGAGCCACGGGTTTAATACAGTCTCTCTTCAGCCACTGCCTTTCTCACCACTGAATTTATCATTGCCGATTACAGGTAGTGACAGGAATCGGTGATGCAGTGCTAAATATTTAATCAATGATAGATTGCTAAATAAAAACAGGATGCACAGCAGCATGAAAATCTTCAGCTACTAAAAAACCAATATGGGCTTTTTTGGTGTTTGGTTTTCCTCTGATAAAGAAAATAAGGAAAAGTGGGCTTTTCTATGTGGTGGGTTAGGGGGAAAAAAGTTTGAAATCAAAATATTTCAGTCAGCAGAAAGGAGCTGAAGTTCTTCTAGAGCATGAATTGGTGCTTTATGTAGCTGTGAATAAAGCTCTTGCAATGGGTCTCCTTTTACCAGCAGTAGCCCTGATACTGTACCATGCTCCATGGGACAGACAGTGAGGTTCTGCACAGGGACAAGGGTCTGACCACACAAGGTTCCTTTAAAGACTGGGAAGGGTTGGTGGCATTTGCAAGGTGTTGCAGAGCACTAGTCTTACTGGGAGAAGGGGAATGTGTGCTATGTATAGACTGTTGTAAACTGTATTAAATAAGAAGAGTGCTGTAACACTGATCTTTATCCTGGTGAAGTATCTTGGCACCCTTCATTTTCAGAAGAAGCACTGAGCAGTCTCCCAGAAGACTGTAGCTTCATGGTTCTTTTGAATGCTACCAGTGCTCTGGGCAGCAGTTATTTCAACCATAGTGAGGGACCCAGAATAGCTATGGAATCCTGAGTGCAAATAGGATAAAAATCAAGCCCCTTTGGTGCTCTTTCTATATGACCTAACTACACTAGAAAAAGAAACCATGACTGACAATGGACTTCAGCAACAGGAGCACTTAAATCAATGCTGGACACTGTTTAGTTGCAAAAGTAGTCAAGAGCAAACTCTTCTGAACTGTCAGAAACTTATGTTAAAACAGAGCCAAGGCTGCAGGTAATAGCATTGAACAGTTTGTCCTTATTTTCACTTCCAGGCACGTAATAATCAGCACTGATTTCTCCATACAAATGCACTAGATACTGACACACACTGTCAGGAATGATGAGTCATTTTTCTAGTGCAGACAAGTTCCATCTTCTTTTTCCAAGAGCATTGCAAGAGCAGTAAGCTCACTAGGTCACTTTGTATTTTCCCCATTAGCAAACTTAAATGTGTGCTTCATTTTACATTCACCTTCTGAACACAATTAATCCAAAACTTGGCAGTGAGGAGGCTGAAATCGGGGTATCTATGTACATATGCACAGTAGTGAACTAGGAGTGCTAAATGAGAAACTATGTTTGAATCAGTTTTCGCCAAGATGTACTGGTGATTTTTAAAAGTCCCTTTCTCTTTTATTAATAAAACCATCCAAAACCCTTTTCCAACCTTCATTTCC
The DNA here is from genome assembly GCF_000455745.1 of Alligator sinensis. NCBI lineage: Eukaryota > Metazoa > Chordata > Crocodylia > Alligatoridae > Alligator > Alligator sinensis. Next base: position 1,341,345 of record NW_005842266.1, on the reverse strand, counting down.
TTATTTTTTTAGAAAAAGAACCCCCTTTCATGCTGTCACTTCACTGCTGATGCTGTCTGTAGCACTCTTTGTGCCCAATGAGGCTAGGATTGGTTTGAATAGGCAGCCCATTTGTAGAGGGGCAGTGCAAGGAGAGGTGTACAGCCAGATAATATAAATGGAAAGGTGACTGTTGACTTCAGTGGGCTTTCAGTTGGGTCCTAAAGTAGCAGATTCCAAATCCATCTTCATCATGCCAACTGAGATATATGCTCAGGTTCCAGTCCTACAATGAACCCTAGGAAGAGAGCTGCTGCTTCTTCAGTGATGTTGTGTGGGTGCAAACATCCACCCTCAGAGGAGTGGTAGAAATCATCATGGGAATCTGGGGAAATTACTCATACCCGCAGAGTCACCAGTATACAAGGACAGTATATATCTTCAGTCTGCAGGAAAGTAGGCTTCTGGCTGCTAAAAGCCTGAGTGCAGATTTGAGGAATCAGAGGGTTTATCAGCAAGCCAGGTTTGATAACAAAGGATTCAGACTGAGCTTGCTTCCTTTATTCAGGTAATGGAATTCGAATCTGTAGTCTGTAGTCTCCAGCATCTTTGGGTGGCTTCTCCTGCCTCTTTTCCTTCCTGCTGCTGCATTGAGGCATGGAAGGAAGAGGGTGGCATCATCTGTTGAAGTGAGCTTGCACTCACAAAAGCTTACACTATACATCTCTGGTTGTATAGTTTATAAGATGCAAATGTACCATGCCTGCAGCATCAGAAGCAGTTTCCTCCAAGCACTTTGTAGAGTGCAAGCTCTACTGCTCTGATTCCTGAGAAGTGACATGGGGCCTTAGACTCTCACTAACATTTGGGCTGGGACTAGTGAAATTGAGTCTAGTGGCATGGATGCATGTCCTAGAGCAGAAAACACGGATGACAGCCACATCCTCCTGCAGGCTGCTATCTCCTGAGCAGGGAAGCTTTTTTCTTCACATACCTCTCCTGGACAGGCCTGGGAGCAAGGAAGGCAGAATAGTAAGGAAGAGAGGATGGTACTGCCCAATTCCTCCATTTAGAATGATGCTGTCAGTACTGCCAGTCATGAGTGCTCAAAAATTGAAAGCCCCTAAACCTCTGATTGAAAATAATGTATCTGGGTTCCTGATATTTGTTTTATGACAATTAGGACTTGTATTTCAATTTTTTGAAATTGGGCTGGGCTGGGGAGTCCCTGGCTGCTTTACTTTTCATTCCATCCAGGAAGAGCACACACCAACTGCTGAAACTTCCTTAGCCTGACGAAGGGTTTTTGAACCCGAAACCTTGCTTAATAACTATTCTCCAGCTATTTGGGTTGGTCTAATAAAAGATATCAAATTCACCCAACGAACCTTGTCTGTCCAGGGGTACTCCGCACTTTTGACAACTGGGCCATTTTGATTTGGATTTCTAATTTTAAAATATATACGTACTTGATTACTTGGATTTCAAAAGGTGAATTGTACTCTTTTGCAAAATTATTAATTACTTATTAACTCCTCAAAGTACAAAGCTTAGAGGAACTAAATTGACAAAACCTTAGTACACGATTGCATCTTGGACATACCAGGCATGTCTACATGTGCATTTACAACAGCTTAAATTTACAGCTCAGTAAGTTACTGCACAGTATGGCAGTGAGGAGGCTGAAATCGGGGTATCTATGTACATATGCACAGTAGTGAACTAGGAGTGCTAAATGAGAAACTATGTTTGAATCAGTTTTCGCCAAGATGTACTGGTGATTTTTAAAAGTCCCTTTCTCTTTTATTAATAAAACCATCCAAAACCCTTTTCCAACCTTCATTTCCTTATTTTTTTAGAAAAAGAACCCCCTTTCATGCTGTCACTTCACTGCTGATGCTGTCTGTAGCACTCTTTGTGCCCAATGAGGCTAGGATTGGTTTGAATAGGCAGCCCATTTGTAGAGGGGCAGTGCAAGGAGAGGTGTACAGCCAGATAATATAAATGGAAAGGTGACTGTTGACTTCAGTGGGCTTTCAGTTGGGTCCTAAAGTAGCAGATTCCAAATCCATCTTCATCATGCCAACTGAGATATATGCTCAGGTTCCAGTCCTACAATGAACCCTAGGAAGAGAGCTGCTGCTTCTTCAGTGATGTTGTGTGGGTGCAAACATCCACCCTCAGAGGAGTGGTAGAAATCATCATGGGAATCTGGGGAAATTACTCATACCCGCAGAGTCACCAGTATACAAGGACAGTATATATCTTCAGTCTGCAGGAAAGTAGGCTTCTGGCTGCTAAAAGCCTGAGTGCAGATTTGAGGAATCAGAGGGTTTATCAGCAAGCCAGGTTTGATAACAAAGGATTCAGACTGAGCTTGCTTCCTTTATTCAGGTAATGGAATTCGAATCTGTAGTCTGTAGTCTCCAGCATCTTTGGGTGGCTTCTCCTGCCTCTTTTCCTTCCTGCTGCTGCATTGAGGCATGGTAGGAAGAGGGTGGCATCATCTGTTGAAGTGAGCTTGCACTCACAAAAGCTTACACTATACATCTCTGGTTGTATAGTTTATAAGATGCAAATGTACCATGCCTGCAGCATCAGAAGCAGTTTCCTCCAAGCACTTTGTAGAGTGCAAGCTCTACTGCTCTGATTCCTGAGAAGTGACATGGGGCCTTAGACTCTCACTAACATTTGGGCTGGGACTAGTGAAATTGAGTCTAGTGGCATGGATGCATGTCCTAGAGCAGAAAACACGGATGACAGCCACATCCTCCTGCAGGCTGCTATCTCCTGAGCAGGGAAGCTTTTTTCTTCACATACCTCTCCTGGACAGGCCTGGGAGCAAGGAAGGCAGAATAGTAAGGAAGAGAGGATGGTACTGCCCAATTCCTCCATTTAGAATGATGCTGTCAGTACTGCCAGTCATGAGTGCTCAAAAATTGAAAGCCCCTAAACCTCTGATTGAAAATAATGTATCTGGGTTCCTGATATTTGTTTTATGACAATTAGGACTTGTATTTCAATTTTTTGAAATTGGGCTGGGCTGGGGAGTCCCTGGCTGCTTTACTTTTCATTCCATCCAGGAAGAGCACACACCAACTGCTGAAACTTCCTTAGCCTGACGAAGGGTTTTTGAACCCGAAACCTTGCTTAATAACTATTCTCCAGCTATTTGGGTTGGTCTAATAAAAGATATCAAATTCACCCAACGAACCTTGTCTGTCCAGGGGTACTCCGCACTTTTGACAACTGGGCCATTTTGATTTGGATTTCTAATTTTAAAATATATACGTACTTGATTACTTGGATTTCAAAAGGTGAATTGTACTCTTTTGCAAAATTATTAATTACTTATTAACTCCTCAAAGTACAAAGCTTAGAGGAACTAAATTGACAAAACCTTAGTACACGATTGCATCTTGGACATACCAGGCATGTCTACATGTGCATTTACAACAGCTTAAATTTACAGCTCAGTAAGTTACTGCACAGTAAGCATGAATAGGCCGGCATTAACACGTGCAAGCATTAAAGTGCATTAACACTGTGTGTAGACTGATTTGGGACTAAAATTAATCCCAAATCAGTTCACACACACAGTGCTTCTGCACAATAAGGCATGATGCAGGTATCAAATTTACACTCAAGTCGGCATAAGTTGCCACATTTACTGTGCAGTATGGGTGTGCACATGTAGGCACATGCCCATACTGCGCAGTAATTTCAGTTACCGCACAGTAAATGTGCACGTGTAGATGTGCCCACTGATTAGGAAATTCATCCAAAGTCCACTGAGTTCATGGGGATCTTTCTATTGATCCTAAAGGGCTTTGTATAACATGCAAGTTGGATATTTAAGGTTTATGATCAAAAATAAAATAGTACTATTTGTTGGCATCTATGAGGTTTAATTATCATTATCAGCTGGGTGGGGAGCAGAATTTGTGTTAGATTCTAAATATATAAAATAAAAGGCAGTCCCTGTCCTATAGTACTTTTTATGTACATGACAAAAGTGAGGCAGGGTGGGGAAGGCAACACACAGGCAGAGGGGTGATTATTGTGATGGGCTGCAAATGTCTCCGGGGTTTGTTTCTTTTCTTCAACCTGTGGGTAGAGTTTTGCTGTGTTGAGATTAGCTAAACAGAAAAAGAGGAAGAAACATTGAAGGAAACATTCAAAACTTGGTTTCAAAGTCATCTGCCCCTCAAAGAAAGGGGGAAATTCACATATCTTTCAGTGCAATTTTCTTCACTGTTGCCCATTCAGAAAGATCACAATTTACAATAAAGATCATCCCTAGATACAGCACACAAAGAATCTTTTATTGTTTTTAATTAAATCTTAGACCTACCCTGAAGTGCTATTGATAGAATGTCAGCATGTTTGTGACTATGTCAATACAAGGGTCATGCCGCACTGAGTCCTGAGCCCTCTGGTGCACGCACAGCTCTGATGGCAGAAGGCATGCCCATATCTGAGGTTCTGCCAGTAGAGATATGCTGGCTCTGTGATGCAAAAAGATCAAACCCTTACCAGGCATAGCTCAGCCACTAGAACTTTGTCATGTCGATAAGGCCTACAGGAATGAAAATCCCTCTTGCACATGTGCTGCACCCAGGACAGATTGTGTTTTTCTTGGTCACAAACTAGGAGAAGCTACAACAACGTACTATGGATACCCTACATTGTGTTTTGCACTATCTTGCTAGGCCAGTAGCTAAAACCCTGGTGTGGACAAGGTCTTCTGTCTTAGAGAAACGTACACAGTAAGAGACTCATTTCTTATATCAGCCTGGATGCAGATGTTCTACAGTCCCACAGCTAAAGATTATTACAGGCTATTTGGCCTGTTCTTCAACTGATTAAACATGCAACAGAGAAGACGTGTAAAAAAGGAAACAAGACTGAAACGCTGTCTGGGTACTTCTTTGGTTTCTGCTTCAGTATGGCTGCACTGGTGCAAAACCCTGCGCAGAGGGTTGAGTTGGAGTTAACAGTGCCTTGTACTGCTGTGACCTACTGGGTCCAATTCTCCTTCACTTTGATGCATGGCAATGGTATATGACACACTTCCACCCCCCAAATCAAATTCCAGCAGTTGGTTCAGCCCCTAGTATTGGAGCCTCACTAAATAGTTTTCACAAGATCATCGGAAAGTAGGACTAAAAGGAACCTCACAAGGTCATTTAGTTCAGCCTCTTAATCAAGGCAGAAGCATCTCTGACTAAACCATCCTGGCCAAGTGTCTGTCCAACCTGCCCTTGAAAACTTCCAAGAATGGAGATTCCACAATGTCTCTAAGTAGTCTCTTCCAATGCTTGACCACCCTCATAGGTAAAAAGTTCCTTCTAATCTCCAGCCTAAATCTCCCCTGCTGATGCTTGAAGTCATTGCTCTTAGTACTGCCCTCTATGGTCATTCACAGAGAAAAGCACAGCTCCATCCTCTGCTATTATGTCCCTAAACTGGGCAATAGCTTCCAATACCACAAGCTATTAACTGGCTGTTTAATGCCAAGTTCCGTCCCCTATTCAAGATAACTTCTATTAATGCTACTGGAACTTTCCTACCCAGGAGTTCACGTATCCCTGTGTACTAAATATACAGAAGTCTCAATGGGAGCATCTACATGTGACCATATAGTGTCTTTGTTACTGTGCTGTCATTTAGTACTTCCTTTTGGAAGTAATAAAAGATGGCGTGGTAACAGCCCATACTGCACCATGCCGGCCACAGTTATTTTTGGCCGCTAGGTCACTAGCAATGCACTAAAACAGTGGAGCATGTTGCTATAGTGATGTAGCGGTGGCATCACAGTTTTTACCAACGGACACTACAGTGCTGTAGCATCTTGTGTAAACAAGCCCAATAAATGGTAACAAATTGCAGTGCATCAGGTGGCTAAAAGGTGCTCTTAAGAGGACATAATAAGATATACGCTGACACATTTTCAGGCTGTAGAACTACGACTGCCTCTCTAACAAAAGTGACCTCCAGCAAACAGCTTTCCCCATACCTTATGTTTCTGAGCATTACATCTCCCTTTTGGTGAAATGATGACCCTTGTAATCAACAGTTTTGCCATCAAGTTCAAGGAGGCTAACATATCATCCTCAGTTACCTTTACTATCCACTCACCATTAATTTCCCATGATGTACCTCAGGGCTAGTCAAAATAGATGTAGTGCCATGTATGCAGTATTTTCCTCATCAGCGAAAATAAAATCTTGAAATGACCATTCAAACAACTTGGTTACTTCACTTGATCTGAGCCTTCAAGAGGCCGAGAAGTGATAAATGCAGCTTGTACACGAGTCACCTCCACCCAGAACCTAATCATCTCATAGGATGTTGCTATTCCATGACAAGTTCAACTTCTTTTGTATATATTTCTTTAAGAGGCAATGGGTGGTAGCCAAATGTGACTAGCTGTGAACTCAACTTCATTCTCCTCTCACTAATAGAATCTGCATTAAATTCATCCTGAGATTGAGCAGTTTGCCTGTCATTAATTACCAGTAATACTTGCAATATCTGAAAATCAGCAAGCGTTTGCAAGGACTTCTATTCCTGTACCTTGGTTAGCTGTGTTGATACTGTATGCTGCTTGGTAGCCATTACTGATCAGCTTATGATCATCAGAGCACATGTGAATTCTAAAACTTGTAGGAACAGGTTTTTGAAAGTGTTTACCACCCACAACGGTAACCAGATTTTCAAAACCGCAGTGAGTACTGCTTATTACTGATCTCCTTTGAACATGTCTGCTACTAAATCAGTTTCTATTAGTTGCCCTGTTTGGGACCACGCTCAACCCTGACCTAAAAAGCAAAACTTTATCAATTTCAGTATGGCCTTTAGTCTTTTACTCTGAACTTTAGCAACTATGTTGGTATAGAAATGGAAAAAAGAAAATCTGAAGTGGACGCTTTTATGATAGTTGTTTTTTGTCTAGTAATAGGAAAAAGAAAGAGTACTACATAAAACTTTGGTGCAGGTATGTATCTGTTGCAATTCCCTGAGAAGCTTGTTACAAGTTCAGCAGAGGACATAAGAATATTTTTAAAGCTACTGAAAAAGTGGGTGATTTTTCCAGCCCACTTCATTTCAAAGTTGGTGATACAATATTCAACTTATTCAGAGTATTTTAACAAACACTTTTAAAAAATATTAGTATGTGTAGTTACTGCTAATTAATCTACTTTCTGTATACTAATGTTGAGAAATCTGGTCAGACTGGTTTCTAAAGGGGAAAAAGACCTCAGTGTGGAAGTGATAAACAAATTAAAACACTCTTTAGCCCATGTTAGGGCTGGGGTTTCCAAAGCAACCTAAGGGATTCAGACATGTTAAAAAATCAAATGAGGCTGTATTGAAATACAAGTTTTTATAGAATGGAACTAAAAGGATGCTTAAATCTAATCTAATTGTGGAATTAATATATATGAAGGAAAGAACCTAAGTTTCCCAGAAATGAAGTAGTGTGAAACCCTTTCACATTTAAAATTAAAATTGTATGCATTTAGCTCATTACAGATGGGTGTTGAGGGTGAAGCTTGCTTCCCATTACAAACTTAATTTTAGTCACCCACCTCAACTTGCCAACATGAAAATAATCACCTGAAAATTAGTTTGAAGTTTCTCTTAGGAGCATTTTTTAATATTTAGAAGTATCTTTCACAGGTTACAGCCTTCATTGTAATGCCGCCTCTGTTAGAGTGCATGTCTAATTTTGAGCTATATTAGCTTGAGCAAGAGCAGCCACACTGAGTAAATTTGTATGTGGGCAGCTGTGCCATATACCCAAGTGGCACTGAGATACCTGGAGGTACATCCCATGCCTCTTTGCACTGCATTAACTGAGCAGCCCCAATAATTCTTTCCTGGTGAATTGTTGGTGAATTTGTCTTCTCTTGGCAAAATTTTGTTTAGATTTGCTGGCAACGTGTTGAATATACGCACGTGCAAAACTCCTCTGGCGGTAGAACCCTCTTTCTGCTGGTAGAGTTACACTACCTCTGCCAAGCACGATATGGCTTTTGTCACTAACTGGCAAAAGGTGCAGGTAGACACTCCTGTGCCTCCTGCCAACTGTTGTGGTTGCTACAGGAGCTGGTGCCTTCTCAACCTGCAATCTGAAGCCATGCAAAGCTGCTGGAAGTACATGGACGCTCCTGTGGCAGTGACTGTTTTCATAAGCCATAAGTTCTGGTGGTAGAAGCTGGCAAGGCCTAATCGTACTGGAGAAGAGTTAGGCAGCATCTATATACATGACTGCTGTGCTAGTAGCTAAGGAATTGTGTAACTTGAACTTTAACTTCTATCCCCTGCTGTACCAGCAAAGTTAAAAGCACCACAAACTGGAGTGAAAGGGCCTTGTGTTCAGATGATCCTGGAGTTATAACTCTAGGAAACTTTTCAGCAAAGAGAAATCCTTTGTTCATAGCCAGAATAGGGCAAGTGTTTCAGAAAGAACTACACAGACATGAGCCAGGTTCTGCAGTGGGGGAGGCACAGTCACCTGGGAAGATGGAGAGGAACTACCTTGAAGGTGAGCAGAAAGCACAAAGAGGCATGAAGGTGGCAGGGAAGAGTTGATTAGAAAAAAACCTCTTTCTACATAAACCAGGACACTTGCTCCCCCACAGAGCTGCTCACTTGGATGAGGGTAATGGACAGTAGGCAGCCATATGGGGTAGGACAAGATGTTTTATCCCTGTGACCAGGAAGAAGGAACCCACATGAGCACATCCACAGCAGTGTGGCACAGTAAAAACCCTTACACAGATCATAAGCTCCACCAGGACTTCTGTCGCTGTTAATGAACAATTCTTTTAAAAACTAAGAGAATTCAATGTTAAAAAACCACTCTGTTACCATTAAAGGTGTAACTATCTGCCAACAGATTTAATGAAAAATAGGTCAAGAAAACTTATATTTTAAAAAGTTATATATTTTTTTCAAAAATTACCTTTAGGTGACTTTATTTTGCAAAGTCTCATAAGTCAATGGGACTTAAATTCAACAATGTATGTATCTTAGCAGCATTCCCCAGTAGCACAGTGGTGGTAACTCTGGTGCAGGACTCCCTCCCGATTAAGAACCCACCTACATGGCAGAAACATGGGAAGAGCTCTGTAAACACAGCAATCACCATATCGGGTCAGGCCAAATATCCATTCCATCTGGCATCCTGTCTAGTGGATGCTTTAAAGCAGTGGTTCTCATCCTTTTTATACCAGGATGCATTTGTAAACATGAGTGGCCAGCCTTGACCCAGTGCCCATCAATCCCCACCCACTGCCCCCAGGCCCCATCCCCCCAAGTGTGTGGGGCAAAGGGTGGGTGTGGGGCATGGGGGGGGCTGGAACTCTGCCAGCCTGCAAAGGAAAAACCACGGTTTCCCACGTTTCTCCTTTAAAGGAGAATCTATTTTTAAAGCGTGTTGATCCATTTTTAAAGTTTGCCCGCAACCCTTTCATATATTCTTGTGACCCACTTTTGGGTCACGATCCCTGGGTTGAGAAACAGTGCTTCAGAGGAAAAGTATTAGAAGCAGGGCATGTGTAGTGATCCATTCCCTGCCAGACACTCCCAGTTACCAGCAGCCACAGGGTTAGGCATGTCCTGAGCCGGAGATGATATCCCTGACTGGTGTGTTCAACAGCTCTGGATATACCTGTCCTTCTTAAATCTGTCATCTCCTTTTTAAACCAGGTGATAATCTTGGCTTCCATTGTCCTGTGGCAATGTGTTTCACAAGTTATGTCTTATGTAAAAAGTCCTTCCTTTGATTTGATTTAAACCTGCTACCTGGTTATTTTGGTGCCCCTTGATTTGTATATTATGAGACAGTGTATAATAAATGGACTGGAAAAACTAAACAGAGAACCAAACAGTTCTATTATTAAGTTCTCTATTTAATAGTTCTCCTATTCAGTTCTCTATTCACTTTTTCCAGCCCCTTTATGATTTTGACCTCACTCACATTACTCCTTCACTTGTCCTTTTTCCAACCTGATGAGTTTGAGTCTTTTCAACCTCTCCTTAGACAGTAGCCATTCCATACCCATGATACTGCATGATGCCCTCCCCCATTCTTTTTCTAGTTCTCCTATATCCTGTTTGAGCTGGGGTCACCAGAACTGCACGTAGAATTCAAGATGTGGGCACACCATGGCTTTGTATAAAGGTACCGATGCTTTCTGCTTTGTTTTCAATTCCTTTTTTGCTGGCATATGCATTGTTCTTAATCATGTGAACAGCTCCACAACACACATTTGTGAGCAAAAGGGTTGCTGCATTAGGGCAGCAAGGTGGAGGACCCAGTTCCAATGCAGGTCCACTGATGATCAGCATGATATAACTGAATCCCCTAGCATGACCCTTCCTATGCTGTGCTCTTCCTCTCTCTAACAGGCTTGGCTCCTGCGGAAGCCTAGCTAGCACATCACAAACCATCTTTTACAGATACTTCACTCGCTGCACAGACACAGAAACACAGCACCACGCTACCAGCCCTACTCCACAACTGCACATGATGAGACTTCTCCCCCTTGGTTTCCCATCACATGCTGACACAAGAATGACAGCTAGCAGCCCATTCATAAATTACCTGCAGCTTACAGCCCTTGCATCAACCATCCAATATCCCTGAAACTAATATTAGACTCTTCACAGCCATTTCATCATCACCCCGAAAGCACAAGACCTCTCCTCACAAGGGTTTCCTTCTCATAATCCTCCATACTTCAGTTCCTTCCCCAACTTGAGGCTCCCAAAAATTACTCCTACATACAGCTCCCCACCTCCCTCACAACTGCCCCCAAGACTACCAACCCCCACCTCAGCATCCTCACAGTTGCCCCCGACCAACGTTCCCTGAACTGACAATTCCCACCATCAACACCCTAGCAAGCACCCTTTTGAGTTGTCAGTGCCTTATCTCCAATCTCTGGTGGCATCCCACCTCCTACCACGACCTTCCAGGACTTCAACCCACTTTGTGGTTCCCTCCAATTCACTTGTCCCCTCACAAACCCTACAATGACCCACCATCTCACAGGTGCCTCAGCTCATAAACACCACAACTAATATCTCCCCAAGAAGCATCCCCAAAACAGATCCCACTTCACAATGTGTTCGTTCACATTTCAGTCACACCCTCAGACCCTTCTCACAATCACCCCTGCACCCCTCCAACCCACACCAAATCATCTCATCACAACTCTCAACATCCTTCCCTTCACCTCACACTCCATTTGACAATCCCCATGATACTCACCCCTCTGCCATGTAATCAGCTCCAGTGTCCCCTCCCCCCCACCCCCGGTCACTCCCCACTTCAAACTCCTCAGTCACCCCAAGACACCCTCACCCCAAGTCACCAGCACCTCACTGCCCTCTCATGCCCCCCTGCCATCACCTCCTACAGCCTTCCTCTTCCCAACTCCCTATAAATCATGCAATAGGCCAGGCATTCCTTATTACAGCTGCCCTCAGTGCCCCCGCAACACCCTCCCCAGCCTTGCTTTCACTTGCCAGCCCCTCTACAGGGCACTGCCCCCTCTACTGAACCAGGCCTACACACCCCTCACCCCAGCCCCACAGACCATCCATCACCCTCAGGATACCCAGTCCTTGACCTGCACCTTCACTACCCAATCCTCCATGGCACCCAGCCCCTCACTATCCACCACACCCCACCCCACCCCACCCCACCCCAGCATAACAACCCCTCCGCATCACACCCATTCCCTCCCCATCATACTTAGCTCCCCATTGCACCCACCTCTCTCCATTGCAGCCACCCCCTCCCCATCACACCTACCTCCTCCCCATAGCACCCCACCTCCATCACCCTCATGACACCCAGTCCCTGACCAGGACCTACACCTTCACTGCTCCATCTGCCATGACACCCAGCCCCCACTACCCACCCCTCCCCATCACCCCCACCCCACCCCATGTGCAAGGCACTGTTAATGTGTGGAACTCATTGCCACAGGAGCTGATGGAGGCAGGTAACGTGGCCAGGCTCAAGGAGGGACAGGCTAAATGCAGGGCTGATGGACCCATTCTTGCCTATTGAACACAAAGGGTTGGAAACATTTCCTCAGGCATCTCCAACTCAGTGGGCGCATCTACGTGAGACACTAGAAATGCAACAGACTAATTCTACTGCATGTTAGTGCGTCACGGTGCAATTATGATGTATTAATGCACATACAGACATGCCCAGTAAAGAGCAGATGCCAGAGAGGGTACTGAATAAGGGCTGGCTCACCCTAGTGCAGTGGTTTTCAATCTTTCTTTTCATTTGTGGACCCTTACCAATTTTGAATGGAGGTGCGGCCCCCTCTGGATTGTAACTGTGGGCGCTCACCTACTTCTGACTGATCCCAGCCATCTCTCACCGACCCCCTAGACCAGGGGCAGGCAATTATTCTGGGTGGAGGACCGCTTACTGAGTTTTGGCAAGCCATCGAGGGCCGCATGACAGGTTGCCCGGGGCAGATAAATATTAATTTTCTAGGTTTTTAGGGGTCCCGCGGGTCGGATAGAATGGCCTGGCATGCCGCATTTTGCCCACCCCTGCCCTAGACATGGGCTGCAGACCGCCAGGGGTCTGTGGACCGCAGGTTGGGAACCACTGCTCTTGGATCTGCCCTTGGGTGGTGGTCTGTATCCCTCGGGAGCCTCCTCCCCTGCCGCCGACACCCTGCTGGGCTAGGGTCGGCATCTCCCTGGCCACCAACACCCTGCTGGGCGAGGGGTGGCATTCACCTGCCCACCTGCCCTAGACATGGGCTGCAGACCGCCAGGGGTCTGTGGACCGCAGGTTGGGAACCACTGCTCTTGGATCTGCCCTTGGGTGGTGGTCTGTATCCCTCGGGAGCCTCCTCCCCTGCCGCCGACACCCTGCTGGGCTAGGGTCGGCATCTCCCTGGCCACCAACACCCTGCTGGGCGAGGGGTGGCATTCACCTGCCCACCGACAGCTGCCTGGGCTAGAGGTGGCATCTCCCTGGCCACTAACAGCCGACTGGGCTGGGGGGGCCCCATGCCCTGCCCCTCGCACCCTGTTGGCCTACAGGTCGGCTCCCTCCTTGACTCTCGCAGGCTGCCAGGCCGAGGGGACCCCCCCGCCCCACACGGGCTGGCCCAGAGGCCCCCGGGCCTGCCCCAACATGGCGCCCCTTGTG
>NW_005842266.1:1320716-1327641 GCF_000455745.1 Alligator sinensis | reverse complement strand
GCAGCGCGGCCCCTCCGCACCCCGAGGTGCCCCCGGCTGTGCGGGAGCGGGGCCTCCCGCTGAGGTGCTCCCCCTTCCCCCCAAGGGAAACGGGGTCTGTCTGGGGTGAGGGGGTCCCGCGCGGGGGTGGTGAGGGACGGCGGCCCCTGGTTGGGCTGCGGGGCGGGGGGCTGGCAGGCGGCCCGGAGAGCCGTCCCCGCGCTGGTTCTGGACGGAGGCCGGAGCCGGGCGCTCTGGAAAGCCCCTTGCCCGGGGTGGGGGGGCGGGTGGCAGCAGGAGCCCAGTCTGCCCGGCCCGCCGTGCGTGCGCTAAGAGGGGTCTGTCAGCACCCCCACGCACACAGCCTGGCTGGGAAAGGCCTGCGGGGTCCCCGTGATCCCTGTGTTTTCTCTGTTGTAGTGGGGGACGGTGCTGCTTTGAGCAGGGGATTGGCCTAGCCGACCTCCTGAGGTCCCCACCAGCCCTCCTCTTCTGTGATTCCAGTAGGCCTCGCGGCAGGGAGGCGGCTTGTTGTGCTGAGGGTGTTTTCCGCAGTCTCAGTTGTCCTCCGGTCCCCCCCCCCCCCATCAGGGGGATCTGTTCCTCCTTTTTTCCTTCCCCTCCACGCGACTCCACCGAGGATCTGGGGGGGCTTTTCTGGTTGAGGAGAGCACCCCGGTGGGTGATATTGCGAGGAGCGCTGGTCCCCTGGAAGTGGTGCTGAGAGTGCAGCGAATCCAGGCGGACTGATTAGTGCCTTTTGCTCTTCCGGACTGTGAGAGGGGTCTGTGTGCGTTGTTGCTTTCCAGTCCCCGGGACCTTCGGGGAGACAGCTCTGTCTTGATTTCTTATAAATTGCATAGAGAGGAGCGGGGAAGGAGAGAGGGGGAGAGAGAAGAGCAAACCAGTGAGCAAGTGAGTGAGCACACTTCTCTAAAGTTTTTGTTTTGTCTGCTCTTTCACAAAAACAGATACAAAAAGACAAGACAGGGAAGTTTAGCAAGGCATGGGAGAAAGCATGTGTGATTTCCAGCATAGACTGTGTGGAGCAAGGGAAATGATTCAGAATTGCATCTCTGGGCACATTCTAAATTTATGTCAACAGTGAGTAATCTGTAAAGCTGAGGAGGCCCCTTGTTGCTTTAGACTATCAACAAAATGATGAAAAAAACATGAAAGGCAGGTTTTAAGGGAAAGAAAAGGATGATTTCTCATGGGAAACCTGTTTTGGTTGGTTAATAAGAAATTTTTAATTTAGGAAAGAAATAACTGCTGGTAGATCTTTTAGTTTTTACTTTACTGTTGTACTTAATCATGGTAAGATTTGGTTCAGATTTTGGTTTGTGCATGTCACCTGAAGTACTTATTGCTGATTACAAAATGGGGTGAAGTGTATTTTTAATGGTCAGATTTTTATTGGTGCTCTTTTTTCTTTTCTTCTCTTTTTTATCAGAATTGCTGTTATGGCAACTCAAGTGCTCGGCCAGTCTGGTGGCAACGGCTTGTTTCCTGGCAATGCTAACATTGGTATGGCATTGTCTAACGACATGTACGACTTGCACGACCTTTCTAAGGCTGAGCTGGCTGCTCCTCAGCTCATTATGTTGGCAAATGTGGCCTTGACAGGAGAAGTCAATGGCAGCTGCTGTGATTACCTGGTCGGAGAGGAGAGGCAAATGGCTGAACTGACGACAGTGGGGGAAAGCAACTTTTCAGACAGCGATGGAGAGGGCATGGAAGATGCACAGGGAATGGAGAGTGACCCTGATGGACCGGAGAACATGGAATTAGGAACTCTTGAAATGCCTAGCGTGGAAACCCAGGATCCAGCAGCTTGCCCGCCTCCTGAGACTTGCAGCCTAGACAAGGACCAGTCATTGGAAGCACCAAGTACTCCAGAGGGCACAGAGGACAAATGCAAAAACTTGAAGAGCAAACCATTTCGTTGCAAGCCATGCCAGTATGAGGCTGAGTCTGAGGAGGAATTTGTGCATCACATCAGGGTTCACAGTGCTAAGAAATTCATCGTAGGAGAGAATGCAGAGAAGCAAGCCCAAGTGAAAGAGTCTGATTCTTGTACCACAGAAGAGGCAGATTTCTCTAAGGGGCCTATTCGATGTGATCGCTGTGGCTATAACACTAACAGATATGATCACTATTTGGCTCACTTGAAACACCACAACAAAGCTGGTGAAAACGAGAGAGTCTATAAGTGCACCATATGCACTTATACGACAGTCAGTGAATATCACTGGAAGAAACATCTAAGAAATCATTTTCCTAGGAAAGTGTACACATGCTCACAGTGCTCCTATTTTTCAGACAGGAAGAATAATTATATTCAACACATTCGAACTCATACAGGTAAGTCTTTCACCCCTGTTTGGTTTAAACCCAGTGCAAGTATTAAAGAACCTGCTGAATGAAGGAAAGCGAGGCTTTGTGTTTGCAAAGTTTGCTCCACCGTAATAAGCTTTGTTCTGAATTGCACTTCTGTAACGTTACCAGGTTAGCGTCTATCTACTTGGAAGCCTGTATCTGATATGACTTATACTTTGTAATCATGGAAGACTCAGGAAGCATATCCAGTATCAGGAATCCCAGGGGAGAGTAAGAGCGCTGTATCTGTTTTGTTCAGTAATACTTCATGATGAATAGGTGTGAATATGTAAGAGTAAAATGTTTTATTGCAGTAGACATTTCTGGGCCTGCTGGGTGAATGCCATTTTTCTTTCAAACAAAATTGATAATAATTTTTTCAAATGCGTGCAAGTTGATTAGATACTTTGGAAAATTTAACCAGATAAAGCTTGACTGTTTTCACAGCAGGGTGTATTAATGGAAGATGTGAACTGATGCATACCTACCTATGCAAGAAACCCTATCCTTACACCTCATGCCCAGTACCAAGTCTGGGCAGAGTTCACTGTACATGAATCTCATTAATATAAAAATATATATATTTTTGTCAAGTAGGTATCTCACATACGAGATTTGGAGCCAGTTTATAATATTCCACTGATTTGAAAAGGAGAAAAGCGGGCCACAGGTTACTGGAGAGGCAGGGTCTTCACGGAGTGGCTTCCAGCACAAATCAGAATAGAAGCTGATCTGAAATATTTCACTTTTAGAAGCGGCTCCTAAGCATCAACAGCCATGTACCAGTTAGCTCTGAGGTAGATCGTGACATCAGTCCGATAGATCTTAGAGAAGTAAGGCTGGAAGGGACCTCAAGAGACCAGCTAGTCCAACCAGGGATCGAACTTACAATGGTAGTGTTATTAGTACCACACTCTAACCAACTGTAGATGCTGTTTATTACACTGTTTAGCAAGATGGACACTGCTGGCATTGGTTTCAAATATAGGGTCACTTAATAGTTTCAGATTCAGTTCTGGGGAGTTTGGGGATAGATCTTCCTTCTTTGCTGCTCTCTCATGGAAGGGGGCTCACAGCTAGCTAGACTAGTTGGTGGTCTTCTCATTATGCCCTGGAGAATCTTTCCAAGAGCAGCTTTAAGTTCCAGGTTCATGGGGTGGGGCCCTCTGGTATATCCCATTGGCTTGACACCTTTTCTTTTTACCTGGTTCCTATTACTGGGGGCAGTGCTGGGTGAACAAAATGCATAGAACATTTCTCCTTTAAAGTCACTGCTGGTGACTCAGGTGAAATAAAATGGTCTAATTTGTTTCATCTTAATCCTCTTCATGGTTCATCATGGTTAGAAATCTTGTTTAGAAGTTTGGGACTGGACTCCCGAATGCTGTGGATCAGTGCTAGGTGAACTGGTGAAGCTATGTGAGGAAGCTTTGCGGTGCTGACCTGCCATTATGTTTCTTGTTAAAATGTGCTCATGTTTTTAAAATGGGTGGAGGGTGGGTTTAGAGGACACCATCATCTCCCATATTGCACTTCTCTCTGAAAATATTCCACTTACTGTTTCAAAGAGCACAGCTAAAATTATTACAACTGAGAGATTAGGAAGAAAAAAATAACCTTTTTATTTAAAAAAAATAATCTTTTTTAATAACTCACCTTTCAGCTTGCTTGTTTTATCAAAGTCTCTGTTTTGTGTGGATCTTTGCTAGGTCACCAGGAGAAGAGGACTTTGTAGCAATTGGGAAATATGAGTACAGAACCCACCTAACTGTCTTTATTTTACATACATGTCCCTTCAAAGTTTGCCCACTCCCATTCTGAGGCTGCACTTAATGTAGGCCTTGGCTCTAAGCTCTCAAAAGCTCTCATTGAGTTAGAGACCAAGCATTTTATGGTTTCTAATCAAAAGTGAGCAAATGCCTTTCAGCACCTCAGTCTACAGCAGCAACAGAACACAGGGAGGGGAAAGAAGGAACACAAAAAAGAAATAATAAAAAAGAAGCCTCAGTCATTTTTCATGCTGAGGTTAATCAAACTAAGCCCCATTTTCTAATGTTCCTGCCTCTGACAAACAGTATGTTGTAATTATGAGTCATTGTGTTTTGGACTGACACGTGTTTGCCTTTGGTTCATCAATAAATTAACTAGGGAAACTATTATTACAAAAAAAAAATCAAATAAAACCCCACGTGGAGTTGTTCAGTTGCCAGTATTCTTAGTTACTGATTAAAACTGAACCTTGTAATTACATCTAGCCTAGCTGGTTGCTTTCTTCACAGGGTGTTAACTCTTAAAATGTAAGCAAGAAACCTGAACTATGCTTTTTGCGCACACTATTCCTTTTTGGATTTTTCAGATATTTAAGCATGTCAGATTTGTACATGCATGTGCGTGTGTGACGTTAAAGGAAGTAGTTTAAAAAAATGAGTAAATTATTCCTAGATTTTGTTGCCTGCCAGGTTAGTTTATGCTGATTGCTACGTATTTGTTTTATATTTTCTTTTTAACTTTGACTTATGATAGTCTACGTATGTTTGGACTACTGTCTCTATTAACACTATAAGAACTTAAGAGGATCCATCTTAAAATTTTAATCGGATTTTTCTTTATTTGCACATTATTGATTCTATAATTTCTTCCCATATATTGTCTTATGTAGCTGGAGTGGATGATTTGTAGTTGGTACTTTCATTTTCTGGTGATTACTAGGAATTAAAATTTTAGGTGGAGGAGTTTCTCAGAGACTTGACATGCCTTCATGTACAGAGAAAGGCACGTGCAGGAATTCATTAGCATCTTTATTGCAAGAGCAATACAAACTCATGGAAAATAGACCGAACCAGAATAACCTTCTGATAAATTCAGCCGGCACACGGTTAGAAATCTGAAATATTTTAATTGGATTAGACATCTCTCTAGGTTTGCAGTGGTTGTGTCTTCATTGCAGAGTTATCTGGTATGTAAGCCCTGGGTTTACCTAACTTTAGTTTTAACATTCATGCTCTAAAACTGTACTAGAAGTATGGTCTTTACAGTAGTATGCTACTTGTCCATGGGCAGAAGGGCCTGGGACATATCCTTTGCCGTAGAATAAGCCACTCTGATTTTTCTCGGTGAATTATTAAACAATTTGTCTTCTTGGGTGTGGGAAGGGTAGATTGTGGGAAGTCAGTAGAGAACTCACAGCATTTCAGATGGGATACCTTTATCATCCAAGATGTAAAGTGCATGGGTTGAACAGTCTGAGGGTATGATCCCAATCTGGGGAAGGCATGAGGACAAGTGGCTACTCTACTTCTTTTGTTCTGGGGTTGGGAGCGGGGACAGGGTGGGAATGGAGCATTGAGGAAAGACTCCCCATACTTCCCCCAGACCGGGAAGTCTTTTTCCTGTAAATCCTCTTCCCTCTTGTAGATTGGACCAGGAGGGGAGTGGGGCAATGGGGGGTTTTCTCAGGAAAACTTATTGGGACTCAGGGAGCAGCAGCAGCTCAACTCCTCCATGATCAAGAGGAGTCAAGCTACAGGGAAATGTGCTACCCACCATCCCCAAACCAGAGTCCCTGGTCTGGAAAAAGCACAGGGGAAGCTGCAAAATAGGGAACACTACTGCTCAACCCCTCCCTGTTCTACTTCAGATCACAGAGGAGTTGAGCAATATACAGGCATTCATTCTTGTGAAACAATCTCTCTCAGGGGAGATCTTCCAGGCATCAACCTGGAAGATCTTTCTTCTGAAGGGGACACATTTTCTCAAGGAGAAATTGAATGAATACTTGTAGGCTCCTAGTTTCTACCAGAAGAGAGCAGTTTTTCTTCTGGTAGAAACATAATGCCTGTATGTGGCCTGAGTGTGGGTAGCATGTTGACTGTTCAGCCTTTACCTTCAGGTGGCTCAGCTAGCTTGAGTCTAACATCCAGCCACACTTGGGTCAGAGCCAGACTGGAGCAATACCCAATAAAGGGTTTGAGTTAATGAGTTAATTCTTCAGTGAAGTCCAGCGTGACCTGGGCTGCTGGGTCACATATGTGCTAATGAAAACCCTGTCCTTAGGTATGGAACTAAACTATACTATTTAAAGAAAACATTGACCTGTATTTATAGAATTTTCCAGAACTGTGCTGCTGTATTAAATATCTGAAGTACTTTTCAAAGCACAACTGTTTCTGTGAAGAAACTAATATTTTGTACCACTGAAAGAAAAGCTTTACATAAAAGTATAATTGTAGCCCTTTCTGCATTTATGCACATGAGCAGTCCTATTGATGGCAGTGGGGCTCTTCATGTGCAAGAAGTCACGGATCTGCCTAAATGTTTGCAGACCAGGGGTTGAATTTTCAGGATTTTATTTTTATAATGGGATTTACAAGTCAAATAGAAGCCCTATGATTAACAGTAGTTGATAAAAGGAGCCTTTAAAGCCTAGTTAATGATAATATGTAATTTAAAATTTCATTGCTGTTTTTTTCATATGAATGTTAAAATAACCTACTTGAATCATTTTAAATTGCTGCACCCTGCATAAAATTTTGGGTTTTTTTGTGGGGTGAGGGGGTTAATTTGTAAT
>NW_005842266.1:1296450-1320706 GCF_000455745.1 Alligator sinensis | reverse complement strand
GAATGTGAAAAAATGAAGCACTGCTAAACAGTTACCTAGACAGGCTAGAACCTTTGATCCTATACTTTCAGGTTGTAAAGAAGCATTTAAAAACACCACTTTACAACCTAAGACCCACCCCTCTTTTTATAGGTGACTTAATTTCATTATGCCTCTGGCAACAATCTCCCATTGTTTTAAGTGGGAGGGGGATTACAGTGTTGCAGGCGTGAATTTACCTTTTGGCTGCTGATCTAATGAACAGTGGTTGGATAACTGGGTTGGTTGGAGGAAGAAATTTAGAGCTAGTCGACAGTACAAAAGGCATTGCTTGTGTCACTCTCTTGACAAAGAATGGAGACACAATTGACCATGGTGGAAGAAGTTTTGTTGCTGGCTTAATGTTCAGTATGAGTTACATTGACAAAAGACTCTTTTACTAGCATAAGTCACATTTGCACCGGGGGTTATGTGGACGTAGCTACCCGATTGGGAGTCCAGGGTCTTTCATGCTGCATATAAAACTGGTCTTGCTTTTGTGATTCTGTAGGAATCTTGACTCTAATACTAAGCAGTTAAGTTCCTCTCCTTCCCCCCTCCAGTCTCCTCCCCACTGGGTGCTTCTGCAGCAAGAATATAGATGTGTGTTTTAATGTCATTGAATGTTTACCTTGGCATTTCATGTGCAATAAGAGGTCAGGATAAGTACCAGTTGGCAGCAAAGGATTTGTCTCAACCTGTCTAGCACATGTGAATACTAAAAGCTGCTGTCTCCTCACTTGGGACTTGTCTAGGCTTAGAAGTATTTGTTGGGTCACTGTATTGGTAAAACCATATCAGCAAATGCATTAGTGGAGGCTGTGTAGTCATGTAGGTGAGGGGTAGCGTTGTTTTTTTTTCCCTTCTGACTGATATAACTACATCAGCTCATCTTTTTAAGTATAGAGCAAACCTACTGTCTTACCTTGTGTTAGAGTTTGTCTGTACATGGGCTTATTCTAGAATAAGTACTGCACCCCACCATCATCAAACTTTACTTTGCTATTACATGGTTAACTTCAGATAAGGTAAGAAGTCACTTTATGCCCAGAAATCACACATCCTACTGTTTCCTCAGTCCTCAAATGATAATTTGGGTCTTAGTACATGGTGCCTAGGTGCAGTAAGGGCTTTCTTTTGGTGTGGTAGACAAAGTTTGATAGAAGTCAGGGGAGGGAAGCACTTTTGATCAGTGAGTCTAAGCAAGGGCATCATGAGATACTTCTGAGGGTGCTGTGGAGTGCAGGAAAGTATTGGCAGTGTTAGGCATGCAAACACCTATACATGATTCACAAGATAAACCCAGAGATTTCAAATAAGAATCCATAATTCTTAAGTTCTTACAGTGTCAAAAAAATTCTGACCAATTGTGATTTTTCTGAGTTCTTTGTAACAGAAGAATTGCTGTGTAATAAATAGTTTTTGAAATAGGGTGCTGCTCAATTTAGAAATGTTATGGAGGGGTGCCTTGTGTCTGAAAAGGTTGATAACCCCCCTGCCTTAGAGACTTAACTTCTTCAGATGCTAAGATTTGATATCCTAAGATTTTCTGCCATGTTTTGTTTCTAACTCTGTTTGTTTTTTACAGGGGAGCGTCCCTATCAATGTGCTATGTGTCCCTATTCAAGTTCTCAGAAGACCCATTTAACCAGGCACATGCGTACTCATTCAGGTTGGTAAAAAGGCAATCTCACAATAATAACATGGGGAAAAGTTAGTGATATTTCAAGTTTTCTTGCTTGTAATATATTTAGTAGATGTATTTACTGCTGCCCAAGCTTAGACTATGCTCATTAAAATTATCTAGCCTTTTAGTTAGCCACTTGTTAATCTTGTGAGGTTCTAACAGGTAGCATTGACAAAAAAAAGTACCTCCCACCTCAGATAAAGTCTTCTATTTGAGGTGGGCAGCATTAGGTCATGTGACTGAGCAGTTTTTCTCAAATTCTCTGTTGTTCTTATTCCACTTTCCATTTTGTGCAGACTTCAGACATGCAAAGAGTATTAATGCCTTTTATGGGCTAAGATCGCTTCTTGGCCTCTTGAAGGCTCAGGACAAGCGTAGTGGCTTTTTAACCTGGCAGGGAAAATACCATGTATCTGTGTCCAAGAAGGCAGTTTTCCTGAACCGCATCCTGGGAGACCCGCTCTTCTGACGTGGTTCAGTACCTGCCGAGGCACAGCAGCTTTAAGCCCAGTTTATGGAAATGGGAGTCTCCTCCCTTGCTTGTTCCGAAGGCCTTATGGCTAAGGGCAAGCAACACTCGGGGGCATCCGAACCCCAAGCCTGGAGCCCGCAATTAGGATGCCCACCAAAGGTTTTGGAAACATCTGAAGCCCCAGGTGCAGGTAGAGGATGTTTGCTGGTAGTAGTGCCACTTATGGTTCTGGACGCTTGGATTTGGAATTAGTTTTGGCTAATTTGGCTGCAGATACAAATTATTACTGTTGTTGTTATTATTTTTTATTTAATGCCTTGTTCTGTAGAAACATTTTAGGTTAGACAAGGAAGTTTAGGTCAATTTTTTTACATTGAAATCATATATAAAAAAAGCTGTCTTTGGGATGGGGAAAACAAGGTTACAAGTATTTGCGTTGCAGTGAATTGGTATTTCAGAACAAGACACTGCATTACAGCTGTCCATCACCATAGCTGACAGCAAAATGCCAAGCTTAAAGGAGGTGCTGGCAAGCCTAATCCCTTATTTGTAAAGTAATTTGATGTAGACAGAGTGGGCTGGGCAAGTGCAGAACATGACTACTTAAGTCACAGTGGAGGAGTAGACTTTTTTTCCCCTTGCTTTCCAAGATATAATCCAAAGTTTGACAAACTACTTTTTGTCTGTTGTACTTTATAAAGTGACATGTAAGCACAGGAACATGATGATGAAGGATGTGAGAGCAGATCAGTGAAGCGATGATAGTTTACGGCATCTCAGGATCTAGGCCATGAGGTCCAATATGTAGTTTTCTTTCTGGAATTCAAAGAAAGCAGTTAACTGTTTTTTTAAGGGTTTAACATAAAACTATCAAAGTTGCTCTCACTTACTGTATGAAGATACTGTTTATGTATGTCAGGGGTGTGTAACTCATCTGGCCCTGAGGGCTGGATCAGTGGTGTGGGACCAGTCTGTAGGTCAGATGAATTGTGCAGGGCCGGCCTGTGGGTCAGATCATGCCTGTGGACCCCCCATGCCATATTCAAAGTATGTGGCACCTGCTCCAGCCAGTCCAGGACCTGGTGAAAAGACACCTGGCATCCTGGGCATTTTGCTGCTGCAGCAACAAGTTGAGATGCTGGGCTTTCCACAGTGTTGCTGTGACTCCAGTGTTGCTGCTCTTGCCTGGGTGCATGGCAGCCAAGCCAGGGGGTGCTGGAGGCCCAGCAGCCCAGAAGCTTCTTCCCACAATACAACCAAATGCCCAGGTGAGAGTTACGCCACCAGAGTCCTACAGTACTGTGGGAGGAACCCTGACACAGCAGCTTGTTTCTGTGGCTGCAGCCAAGCACCCAGGCAAGATCTCCAGCACTGGATCCCCATCAGTGCTGTTGGGAAAAGCTTGACACTGAGGATTTTACCCATGGTGGCAACCAAGCACCCACGATGGTAGGCTTCTTTCTATGGTGCTGCCAGGCCACCAGGTCTGTAGGTCTCATCTGGGCACTTGGCTACAGCCACAGAAATAAGTTGAAATGCCAGGTTTCACCCTGTGGTATTGCTGGGGCTCTAGCACTGCAGCTCTTGCTGGCTTAGGTGCCAAGCACCCGGGCGAAAGCAGCAGTCCTGGAGCCCCAGCAACATTGCAGGAAGAAGCCCAGCATTGGGGGCTCTTGGTTGCTGCCATGGGAACATGCTGCAGGGCTCCTGGGGCTCCTTCCAGCACTGTGGGTCTTACCTAGGCACTTGGTTGCTGCCCAGGAAAAGTCCTCAATTATAGCTGCGGGCTGGAGGACCTGGTTCTGTGGGCCAGATCCAGCCCATGGGCCAGATGTTTGACACCCCTGATTTACAGTCTTGCAAAAAGAAAAGCCAGTAATCCCTTGGAATGATTACACATATTTTTTGTAGGGCTAACAAACAAGTTGGCAATCTTCATTAATATTCATTTCAATCCACTGTTTGTTGGCAAAGTCATGTTTGCATTCTCAGAAACTTTTTATACTTGTGAACTGGTCTCTTTCAAATCCTGCTTGAATTAAGTGGTAATATCTCTGTTACATGGCTGTTGTTGTATTGAGATAATAGCCAAAAGCGTAATAGAAAACCGCAGTGGAGCTTTACCCACACAACTTATTCTGTTAGAACCTATGTTAACTAGAGTGATGCAAGAGAAATTTAAGTTGGATATTAGAAAGAACTTTCTCCTTTTTAAGGCTAGTTAAACACTGGAACAGGTTACTCAGAGAGGTTGTGGAATCTCCATCTTGGAAATTTTTAAGAGCAGGTTAGAAAAATCCCTGTCTAGGATGGTTTAGTCAGCGATGATTCCTGCCTGGACTAAATGACCTCCCGAGGTCTGTTCCAGCCCTACTTTCCTGTAGTTCTGTGAACTAGCTGATGTTTTATTTTGGTTTGCTCCTTTCTTGACAAAACTAAAAAAACAAAGTGGTTTCAAGTGAAATCAGAACATTTCATTCTATTCTAAACTAAATGTTTAGATTGCTTTTTGGGTCAAATGAAACTTTTGGTTGGACCTAAAATGTTGGGGTTTTTTTGTAATTTATGGACACTTATAACCTTTTCAAGATGGTTAACATTTCAAAATGAAATTATCAGAATGAAGTGTTTTGAATTTTTAAAATATTTTAATCTTAAAATGATCTTAATCTAATCTGTTTTGGACAAAGTTATTTGAATTTGGGGAACATTCAGGAATTGTTTTGATTGGTTCATCCATGCTGTGGTGCATAAAATATTTGTTGAAAAAAATGTTGCCCAAACCTGGTATTGGTTTCTTTTTGATTTTAGCCTCCATAAGAAGAGCAGGATCCAAATCCTAAAACAGAGGAATATAAATATGAGAATAAGATTATGTTACCACATCCTTCAAATGAGAGAAAAATGTTCTAATCATCCAGTGTTTAGGGAGATAAAACACAACCAAATGTATTAAACCAGCAATAGGCTTCAATTATTTTCACATACCTGGTTGTAAGTCATGCTATGACATGGCACAAGAAGCAATCTCTCAGATCCTTAAACACTGGGAATAGTTAGTGACCATTATGTGCAGTTTCCTGAGCATAGGGATTCTGTCACCAGAACTAGTACTAGTACTGTGATATTAATTTTGTATGGATGATAAAGGATAAGGGGAGAGAAAAAAATGATGACAATATTAAAAAAAAATAAAAAAGCATTGACCTACGGTTGCTGTCCCAAGGCACCACTGATGAGGATGATGATGATGATAAGATTCTCAAGTTGGAAGTGGGGGAATTCTTAGCCTCAGGGTGGGAATCTATTTAGTGCTGTGAAACAATAACAGGGAAAAATATAGCCCTCTAAAGACAGAAATTAAAAAGCACAAAAAACCCAAAGCATGTGAACAGTCTCCTCTCAAGATGCACACTATTATATGAATTAAATAATAAAGCTGTTTGGAGGTTATCAGAGCCAAATCCATATCCTTCTGCAAACTGAAATTTAACCCAGGTGGGCCAATAGAACAGAATTGAAACCCTGGTAGGTAAAATTTAAGATAGATGTTAGTAAGGCTACAGTTCTTAAAAAACAGAGCACTGAAGATATAAACAGACAAAAATATCTCTGAAGCACTTCAGAAGCAGTAGGCCTCTGAAGCGATCCCACGAGTCTGCTAAGTTACTAGAAAGCAGATAGAGTCTTTGAGAACTGAGGTAAATTCTAATATCCTTATCCTTCTCATCGCAGATGTTTGAAAGAAACAAACATTTTGTCCAATACTACAGACAAGGTACTTCCAGAGGTTGAAGTGCCTAGAAAGGAATGACTTTGAATTGATCAAGTAAAGAAAAGGGTAACAAAAGTAAACTGTCCCCTGAGGCTGTGGTGCTGAATTAATATTTTGGTAACTCTTACTCAGTGGTCTGATTACAGTTACTTCTTGAGCCAACCTCTTTCTGCTGCCCAGAGCCAAGTTGAGAATAACTCCCTCTTGTGTAGTTCGAAGAAGCTGTTCGAGGATTTGAGAATTGTTTCTCTAAATTTTGCCTCTCGCATTTGATCAGCTGGTGTGCTGGTGGTTAGTCACTTGCTGTTACTGTTATTTTGCTTTCCCTCAGCACTGTAACCCTAGCCCTCCAGCTGCAGTGCCTGGCAGAAGCCAGGCGTGACTTTCCCTGGCACCAGGAAGGAGTTGTTTCTTACTGTATGTCAGAGTCCAGGGGATGGGAGACTTCTTTTTAGTTCTGGCCCCTCAGTGACTGACTCACATTGACTTGCCCTCCATCAGTCAGTGAATTTCCAGGGATGACCTAGAAATCTAAGGAGCCTTCAAGCATGTCAGCAGGATGCTGTAGATAGATAGAGCTAGCTTTGCGATTTTTATTATACATTCACCTGTGGAAGGAAACTAAGCATTTCCAAAATGAATATCATTAGAATCATGTTCCACCATTGCCTTTGCTGCTGTGCCCAATGGCTTTTCCACAGTAGTCAGCTGTTTGAAGTTTACCTTTTATTTAACAGCCTTCATTGGGAGGATTGTATCTTCTCACATGGCTACCTGTTTTTATCACTGTACCTCATGGCTACATTTTATTGTCTGTATTATCTGTGGGTCTTGTGTAGCTGTACAAGTTATAAACACCATCCTGCTCAGTCCTTAAGAACAACCTGGATCTTAAGTCTGGGTGTGGTTGCAGTGGGGGCTGCCATGACCTTTATTATCTGCTATTAAGCAAGTGGGCAGAAAGTAGGAGGAATTATAGCTCCCCATCTCTGGTAGTGTTGTTGAATGGATACCAGTGAGAGAGAGAACCATACCCACACACACACTGATACCCCCCACCGTACCCCAAAACACATCCTCCCACAGCCCCCCCACACACATCCCCCCCTACCATACCCACACCCCTTCACACCCACCCTCCCCCACATACCCCACTCACCATACCTATGCCCCACATACACACCCCCCACATCCCACCACACCCTTACACTCACTCCCCAACCACACAGCCCCCACATATACCCCCTTACCTCCCCACACACAATATACAAGAGTAAGAATGTATTTTGAGCTGTTATGCAATTACCTCTAGATACACTATGCAAACAACATAAATCAGGACAAAATATGTTTTAAATAAAATTAAAATAAATTATAGTAGATGTTTGATTTTTTTTTTTTTTAGTATATGATTTATTTTTTTCCACTTTCAAGCTGACAACCCCCACTCCCAAAAGGAGTACTTCTTGGGCAAAGGGAGGGACTTCTGGTGGCAAAGGTCAGGGGTTAGAGATGGGACTTCTGGTCCTAAGATGGCAACCAGGGGGTGGGGCAACTGTCAGGGGGTGGGGCTACCCATGCAGCCCTCAACAGCTCACTAAAACTCATTAAGCAGCCCTCCAGATGAAATAATTGTCCACCCCTGTTATAGAAGACTGACATTGCATTGGCCTTCAGCCCCAGTGCAAGGCAGGAAAGGAGGCTTCTTTGGGAAATATGCCTCAGAAAGGTGTTTCTGAGCTACAGTTAATTTGTGGAGCTCCTTCTGGGTCAAGTGTTTAACATGTCCGCTGCCTGAGGCT
Source organism: Alligator sinensis (assembly GCF_000455745.1). Taxonomy (NCBI): domain Eukaryota; kingdom Metazoa; phylum Chordata; order Crocodylia; family Alligatoridae; genus Alligator; species Alligator sinensis. Next base: position 1,312,952 of record NW_005842266.1, on the reverse strand, counting down.
GAGTCTTAGGTCAGACTGTGTACATGTGATTTGTTGATATTGTGCCTTTATTATGGTTGGGATCAGTAGCTGGGAGTGACTTGCATTAAGTCAAGATACCTCAAATGACTGGTGAAAATATAGTGTAGGAAAGGCTTGTAGGAAGTAAGTAACCAATATATTTAATTACACAGACGTTTTTGGATGCTAGTTCAGAATACAAAGGCCTAGCTATTTATTAGTGTAATTATTTTGGGGTTTTTTTTCAAAATGCTTTTTAATTGTTACATTTAAATATTTTTACACATTTGCCTCCTGTATATAAATGGTAAAGTTAACTGTGCTGATAAGACTTAGCAGACAAGGTATTTTCTAGAACATTATACAAGTGCTACAAACATACAAATACCCTAGTAATAGGATAGATGCACAGTGAAAATAATTGGCCTCCTGTTCTGAAGAGTGATCAAGACATTAAATGAAATACAGTGTTGCACATTGTAGTCAATGCAAAGCTATTTTTAATCAACATCTAAATAGTTTGGGTATTTTCAGAAAACTGTCTTTTAATGTGTGTTTTATTGCTTGGCTAGACATGGATAAGTATGTGTTTTCTTCCATTTTACTTTCAATGCACATGAAGCTTACTAAATCTTTGTAAAGTTGGACTTTGTTTTTGAAAATGTTTATATAAAACTACTATTCATCAACTGTCAATTTCCATTTTTCTGCTATGCATTCAATGGACCGGTTGGGTATGGATTCCATTTGCTAATATTACTATAGAGTGAGCTCTTCGGGTATGTATCCACGGACAGAATGTGCAATCTTTTTGCTGCTTGCCACCTTTTTGTTTTTGCTTTTTTTTTTTCTTCTTCTCTCTTTTCTTTGTAGTGTTGTTGGTGTTTTTGTGAGTGTGTTTGTGAGTATAAAATTGTGATTTTGAATTTCTTAAATTGGCTTTTCAAAAATAAGCATGGCCAAGTTATTTTTAATTCACATCTCTGTATAGCATTAAGTGTTTGTTTTTTCATGTTTATTAATCAAAATCACCCCCCTGCCCCCTTTCCTTCCTCAGGTGAGAAGCCATTTAAATGTGATCAGTGCAGCTATGTTGCCTCAAACCAGCATGAAGTAACTCGTCATGCAAGGCAGGTTCACAATGGGCCCAAACCTCTGACCTGCCCACACTGTGACTACAAGACAGCTGACCGAAGTAACTTCAAAAAGCACGTAGAGCTTCATGTCAATCCACGCCAGTTCCTTTGTCCCGTCTGTGATTATGCTGCATCCAAGAAATGCAACCTGCAGTATCACATAAAATCCAGGCATTCTGATTGTTCTGATATCACAATGGATGTTTCCAAAGTGAAGCTACGGACTAAAAAGAGTGAAGCAGAACTTTCTGAAAGTGCCAAGGACAAGACAGAAAAAGAACAAACAAAAGGCGAGTCAGCTGAAAAGAAAAATGAAAAAGCTGTAAAAGTGGAGAAAAAGGAGAGCTTATCAAAGGACAAGAAGTCAACCATCAGTGTTTGTGTAGGTCAGGTGACCACCAGAAGTCGTAAATCAGCTGCTGAAAACAAGGAGGCAGATGTTAAAAGCGAGAAAGGTGCAGAGAAATCATGTAAAACAAAGAAGACTAAAAGAAAGGCAGAGGTTGAATCAGTTTCCTTAAAGCAAGACCCTGCAAATGACACACAAACAATAGCAAAAAAGAAAAAGAAGGTAGAAAATAAATCACGAAACAGTCAGGAAGCCCAAAAAGGCGAAGTCACATCAGAGGCACCTAAAAAGCTAAACTCTTGCCTTAAGAAAAACAGGAAAAAGAAGGCTATGAAGAATAAGCATAGCAAAAAAAGCAGTAAATCTGATCAGGAAAAGATCCCAGATGAAGCAGCCCCTGAAAAGCCTCCCATCACGGAAGAGGATGGAAACAGGAAGTCTGACAGTACTAGTGATGACCAGCAGCCAGAGCAAGACCCTGTTGCTCCAACCCTGGCTGATGCTGACAGCCAGATCCCTGATGGAAAAAGCCAGATTCCTGATGGAGAGTCTGTCCAGGACCAGGTATTCCCTCCCCCACAGCCTCTGGAGGAAAATGTGGAGCTAGAGGTGAAAGATCAGGAAGCACCTGTTGCAGAGGAGGAGAACGAAGAATCTGTTAATGAGAAGGAAGTTGAGAATGAACCTGACCAAGAGCAAGCCACCTGCCCTGAGGAGTGTACCAGCACATCTGAACAAAACCTAGAAAAAACCCTAGATGTGCCAAATGATGCAGTTCCAGACTTGACACCTCCACCTCCGTTGGAACCAGAGCAAGCCTGCGAGACAGAACCTGTGACAAATCCAGATTCAGCTGATCTGACAAAGGCAGACTTGCCTGCGGAAGAGCCAGCCCCAACACTGCCAGCACCAGAAAAGTGTGAGCAGGGTCCTAAAGAAGCCCTGGCTTTATCATCTCCAGATAACACAGCAGTAAACGAATCTCAGGAAATTGATGAGGACGAAGGCATCCACAGTCACGACGGCAGTGATATAAGTGACAACATATCTGAAGGGAGTGATGATTCTGGGTTAAACGGTGCTCGGTCTGTACAGGAAGAAACCAGTAGAAAAGCATCACAGGAAGCTGCGGAAGCCACAGTTGCAAAGGAGAACTATGTGTGTATTTTCTGTGATCGTTCATTTAAAAAAGAAGGTGAATACAGTAAGCACCTCAATCGCCACTTGGTGAATGTGTATTACCTTGAGAAGGCAACAAAGGAGCAGGAATAACCGAACTGCAGTTGGGTAGCAAGTTTATCCTTTTTTTCTGTAAGATCTTATACAGCTTATGTACAGTTACTGTAGAATCTTTTTTGACATGCCGTCAGCTTTAATTAGTATCTGGCTTAATGACTTTTTAAAGTTGAAAATATTTTTGCCAACTTTCTATGTAATAATGAATTCATTAACAGTTGTATCTCTTGAGTAGAGGTGAGTAGGATGTACGAGGCTGTATTGTATTAAATCAGTGTAAGCCTCCAGTTTGTTAGTTCATGCAATTGTTTTATAAATGGAGTATTAGCAAACAGACTATAGCTACCCCAAAGTAAAGTAAGTCAGATCTTTCTAGAACAGTAGGCATTAGTTTCTTTTTATTTGTGCAGCCAGATTTTCTTTAAGTTTTAGTTTTTCATTATCTTAAGATATGGTGGTATGCTAAGTGTTTAAGCTACTCGGGTTTTTTTTTTACAGACAGGTTCTGTTTCATAAAGAGAGCACTTTGATAAACAAATCCAAGTTGGTTAGAGAGAAATGTAATCATTTGAAGATAATTATAATTCTGAACATACATTTCAGATCCCCTAATCGTGAGCAGTAAGCCAAAATTTGGAAGGAATATTTCCAGTTTTTGATTGGAGAACTTGTATCTTGGTAAATATATAAAGTAGTAACTGTAGCGTGTCTTTGGCGTTGTTGTGGGAGAGCAAGTTGCGGGATTGTTTTTCTTCTTTTGATTGTGCTTTAAGGGCTTAATATATTGCACATTGTTTTTGATTCTTACCTATGCATTTTTTAATTCTTTAGGAATAGAGTTTGGGGGGGGTGTGTGTGTGTGTGTGTGTGTGTGTGTGTACACACACACACACACACACACGTGTTTGGTTTTGTTCATGTCTCTGTTTCCCCCCTTTTTTCAAAATTTTCAGATTCGTTGCTTACCCTGGGCCAGTTTTTGTGATAATCTTTGCTGTTGTTTTTCTTGTTTTCATGGGGTATTATTGATTGTGCATGAAGTTGCTAAAATTATATACAGTTTGGTTATTTTTAAGTAGCTTTAAAATTGTATAGTTTGGTGGCAAAAGGATGTCGATACAAGTTCAAAACACTATTTTCAGTAATCACACTCATGACATTTTCATTGTATTTTTTCATGGAATTGCCACTTCTGGTATTGTAATATGTAAACTGAGTATTAATTTTAATTCATTTATAACTTTTGATTACCATAAAGTGAAATATTCAGTGTAGGGGGAAATGGCCTGCATACTTCTGCAAACCCTGATTCATTTTTTCCTTTTCATTTCAATGTGAGTAACTCAGTCTTCCTGAAGAGAACAAATTGTAGCACGGGCATAAATGTGGATCATCCATAATCCCACGCATCAAAAAGGCTAGTAAGCAACAAACCTGGAGTTAGAAAAACTGTTGAAATTCCTGTTCCTTATTCATTCAAGTTTAATTAACTAAAGTCACCTGACCTGCTAAGGTTGCTTAAAGAGAAAATAAATTGGTGGCTGGATTATAAACTCATTCCCATATGCAAGAGAGTCATATAAAGAAATTCTGACTGCAGAGATCCATCCAGATTAAGATTCAGATTATTTTCTTGGGGCACGCAAGCGCTAAACTGGCTAAGGGCCAGACAGTTGCCAAAAACACCCAGACAAGCAAAAACCCTCATCTTTGCAGCAAGAGAACGAGCATTTTATGTTCAGTTCCAAGGGGAAACTGGCTCTTGGGGTAAGCAACAGCTACTCAAGCTTTATAACCCTGAGTGTTCTCTGCCCTGCTTTTTGTACAGCAGTTGTGGGGGAAAATGTCATGCAGGCAAGTAGAGCCCCTGGGTGGTGATATCTGCCTGGATATTTTGTGGCAAGGATTCTCAATATGACCTTGGGGTGTGGGGAGGGACAGGATTGCAGAGTTTGCATTTATTTTGTTCGCTTCTTGTTTTAGTTGGTTCTGGGATCTGCATTTCATGGCATGCAGTATTGTAACTTGATTGAATAGAGAACAGAGTGAATACACTGCTTCTGCTTATGAGGGAGATTGGTATTGGGAGGCCAAAGATTTGAGGTGGGGAAAATCCCGCCAGGCAGAAATCAATTGTATAATGTATAGTGAGTTTGTATTTGATTAGATAGCATTCAATTTTTACCTTGGCTGTGACAATCATTGTCAACTGAAGATCAATTTGCAACTATATTTATGTTAAAACATTAAGAAAATAAATCTAGTTGAATCGTCTTCCTAAACAACATGTTGTAATAGTCTTAGATGCAGTTTTCTTGTTAACAGTATGTTGTCTTATATATAAAGTTGTTGGCATCTTTTGTAAGAGATTTGAACAGAGGCTGGGAATTCCAGTGCTGTGTTGTGGTTTTAAAAGATCACTTCATATTTTTTAAAAAACAGCGGTTGCTGTCTTGTGAGAGGTGTCAAGGACTTTAGCAATGTGCAGATACAGTTTTTGGGCTAGCTTGGTTTTTGAGATAAAAGTAAAAACATAGCAGTAACCTCAATGCCAATTAAATGATCTGCTGTTACATAAAAGCTAATGTATGTTTCTCCAAGTTAAAATGCTGTACATTGCTGGAGAATGGGCAAGCATAAACACTTGACCTTCACAAGAACTGTTTGAAAAGGATAATGCCTATATTAGGCAGTATTCCTTCTCATAAGATTTGAAACTAAAAATTAATGTGTTTAAGGATGAAAAAAAAATGTTGATTACATATATTAGAGATGTGATCTTTCTGTCCTGAAATACCTTAGATATCAGTATGTAACCATGTTGGAATTCCCATTTTTCTGTTTTGATTTTAATAGATAAAGATAGGAATGTGAGAGTATGTTAAAGTAAATCAGAAAAAGATGTAACGTGTCATTCATATCTAACAATATGCTTAGACAGTGCTAATGAATATTTGAAATAGGCTGTAAGACATAGTTAACCAACCTTGTGTGTTCTGAATATGTATTTCTCAACTCTCCCTTTAAACATATGTACAACATTGTGTTTCTTTTCCAAGAACTTTAAATTATTTTGTATACAGTTATGCCAGTACTAGCTTCTTCCCTGTCAAAAGCCTTCTCTTGGCAACAGTGCCTATACCAGTATTCAGCCTTTAAGTTGAGATTGGAGGGATTGCTGCAGGTTTCCCATACAGCAGTATCCCACACTGCCAATCCCATATAGAGTAACATGGTGTTTAGGGCCTTAATGTTTGTGAAAATACATGCTCAGACTGACTGCCACATGAAATAATCTCAAAAGTAGACAACCGGGAACTTGTAATCCATTGTGCTATAGTTGCTGTTTCTGGATTTTGATGATCTAGACTGGAATTTAAATCCTTAAAAAAAAATAATACGCAAAAAAGCCCTGACAGGTCATTTAGCACCCAATAATGTTTATTTCTACAGAGTAATGTAGCTGAAAAACGTTAACCAAAATCAAGAATGTTGGTTTTGTAGATACCCAGTTTATATACAATATTAACTCATCCAGATAGCTAATGGAATTGTTTCACATGTACATATGCTTTTTCCTAAAATTACATTAGCTAACAAACTTTTGTAAGCTGGCACAGAAACATTTTTATGATGTTTTGTTGCACCATGTTTGAAGCTTTTACAGTGCAATACTTGTATTTTTTTCTGAATTAAACCAAAGGTAATTTTTTCATGCTCTCTGTCTACTATAGTGCATGACAACCTTTTATACATTTGTAATAGATGTAAAACAAACCAGATCACAAGTCCTGTTTTTACTTAAAATATGTACAAGTCTTCTGTTCAAAATGTAGTGTAAAGTTGAACTAAATTGCATTATATTAACCCTTACAAGTGTATTTTCCTAAGCATAGTTATGATTAAATAAACTTTATTAAGGAACTTGTGGCTTTTCTCTACCTCTCATTAATGGCTAGTACATAATTTTGCTGTCTGTGAAAACTTCTGTAATAACCCTAATGCTGTTAGCAATAGCTGTATGAGGTTAGCCTCATTGTATGCATGGCTGGTAGTGTTCCACACAGCCATCCAGTTCCTTCAGCCATTGCCCTTCATTCGTCTCCCCCACTACAGAAAGTATAAAGGGCTCAGGACCAGAAGGTTACTTTAGTGTTGGGGAGCAGTTCAGAGGATGCCCTTGAAGAATTCCCAGAGATAGGGGCTCACTTGCTCAGGCTGTGCACAGGGACCGTGATTTGCTCTTAAATAAAGAGCGAACTACTGTGTTTCTCACATATGCATGCCCCTAGATACGGCACACACTTTGCTTCGGGAAGGCAGAATGTAGAACAAAATTTTTCCAGAGTCATGGCTGAATTCTGACCCCATGGCTGATTCCTGAACCTCCCTACTCAGGTAAAAGTTAAAATTTAACCCTTTTACAGTCACTGCCAAATTGGTAGCAGCTGAGCCAAAAACGACAGCACTGCCAATTTGGCAGTGGCCACAAAAGGGTTAAAACTGTCATACACTCTACCCTTCCCTCTCACACTGGGAAAAGAAGAACAGTCCTGGTAGCCATAACAGCTCCTTAGCAACTGTTGCCTGCTTCAGTTCTGGTGCAGAAAATCAGCTTTTTTGGAGGGCTAATTTTCTTTTTTTGGAAAAGATGCATGTTGTATGAGAGTAAATGTGGTAGTCAATTGCTCTTATATTGCTATGTCAATTGCTCTTATATTTCAACTTGATTTTAATGGTAGAAAACACGATCTAGATTCTTGCTATGTATTCCATGTCCTTGTATCATTGTGATTACAGATGGGGTTTGATGGGGCTTCCCAAGTATTCCAGTTATCAGCTTCACAGTGTTATATGTTCTGATAAGCACTATCATTGTAATATGCCTTGGGGACTTTGAACACGTGTAAGGAGTAGATACAGGATTGAGATGCACCCCCCCCCAAATATGATACATTTGTGCTCTAAAATGGTGAAATATGCACTTAAAATAGTATAAATGTGCACTTTAAACTTAATTATGTTAGCTTCAAAATGTACACAAAATAAAACCATAAAATAGAAATTTCAAAGTTCTCACTCGGGTAACCATCCATGTAACAAGTAAAACTTGTGTCCAAAACACATTCATGTCCCTTTTAAGAAACACTTACAGGTATGACCCAGTTAACATTGTTTCATTATTACATTGCTGATCTATTAGAGAACATACTCATTTAAAATCGCACAATGTTCGGTTATAACGTCATTTGGCCACTGCCTGCTATTAGGTAACTACTGTGACGTAATTGGATTCGCCTAACATTGTTTTGCTTAAAATTGCATTTTTCAAGAATGTAACTATGACGTTAAGTGAGGGGTAGCTGTATATTATGTTCTTTTACTTGCTTGTCCAATAGCTTGATTTCATAACAGGTAACTCACATTTTCCTAAGCTTTTTGGTGTTAATTTGTGGTGCTTTTCAGTCAGGGTGGGTTTATACCCAGAGAAAGACCTCTCAGCAGAAGCTGGCACAGCTGGTACTTGTTCTGGTAGTTCTGGACCAGTGTTGTCCAAGGAACTGTTCCCAGCTAACAGTGCTTCCTACCCAGGCTTCTTTTTCAAAAGTCTCTGCATCTTGCCATCAATGTATGTCAGTGGTGCTCAAACTTTGGCCGGCGAGTCAGATGCAGCCTATCAAGCCTGTGTGAACAGCCCATTGCCAGCATGAGTTCCCCAGCATGTCAGTGTGACTCCTGTTGGAGGTCCTACCTCTTGTCCCCCCTTGCTGAGTTCAGCAACAGATGATAAGATAGGATGAACATCGGCGGTATTCACGCCTTGGACTCTGAAGCCACATGAAAGTGTGGCTCTAGCCAGAACCTGCACTGACATGCTGGTGAGCTCAAGAGGGCTCACTGCACAGCTGAAGGGGGTGTGGCTGCAGACCCCTTGCCCCTCAGCCCACTTCTGATTTTAAGGTTCAGCCTGTTCATAAAAAAAAAGGTTGAACGCCACTTGAATACATCATGTAGAGCAGAGTTGAGTTTTTCTTCAAACTCCTTAATTTGGTCAAGGGAATTGTGAATCAAGAGGGCTCCAAATCTTGAGTTTCTTGATTGCTTACAGTAGAGCAGAAAAGGATGACTTGGTCATTGCCAGATCCTCCTGCCTATAGGGCTGTCGAAAGCACTGATGGAGGCTGTCTTGCTGGCTTCAGAACTTCTGAGACATTTTTTACAGCCTCAAGATCATGAATGTCAAATAGGCTGGATTAGCCAAGTTTCCCAATGTGTCAGTACAGGCTAGGGTGTTAGGGACATGTCAGGCTGAACTTCTTTGGAGTGCTGAACTGTCAGTAGCATCCTTATAAATACCTTTTTTCACACCTGATGTGATAGAACTGACAGCTGGAAACTCAAGTGCAATTTGTTCAGTAACCTGACTGAGGCCATGCACCAAACACATGAAGTGCAGTAGGTGTGGGTGGAATGCAAATGGGGCTGTTGCTGCTGTCAGTGTGTAGGCTGCAGCATATGAAAGTAGATGCAACTTGTTTTAATTGTTTGCAATAGAATTAGGCCATGGTAGCCGCATCTACATGAGATATTGACTGCGCAGTAGCTTGTTACTACTGCGCAGTAGCATCACGTGGCAGGAAACAATGCAATGCTACAACACAGTAGTAATGAGCTACTGCACAGTCAGTGTCATGATAAAATGGTTCGTCAATGTTTATACAAGTACTAAATGACTGTGCAGTAACGACTATACAGTCAGCATCTCCTGTAGATGCAGCCACTAAGCATAAAGGCATTTGTAAAATGTGCTATTCTCATATGTCGAAAGGGGAGGTTTACTAGGTTCAGTTGAGTTTCCCAGTCATCAAACTGGCTAATATAAACAGCCAGATTGTCTGTTGTCACACCTACAGCAATCACTACATGGCTTTCCCTTCTATTGTCACGAATGTCCACAACTGTAGAATTTTAAACTATGGCAAGATAGTGTGTCCTTATAGTTGGGTCATCTGAAACATGCTGATTTAAGCAGTGTTTTTCCAAGAAACCACAAAAAGATGGTTTATTTGTGCTAAGGATTGGTGCTGCACGCTGTAGCTCTACAGAGGTCAGCAGCGATATTATTAGGCTCTGAAGAACTAGGCTTTTGGCCAAGACAAGCGTATACTTTTTCCTTTTCTTTGCTTGGCAGCTAAATGGGTGCTAGTCTTTGTATGTTGCTGGATCTAGAATTTTTTCTCATATGGAAACTAGAAACAAATATTTTTCTTATTAGATGTGAAGTCAGAGTCTTTTGCAATTCACTGTTTTAGTACCCTTTGACTAGGTTGGCCTTTTGGCATTATTAACAATAAACAGCTAGCATCAATAGTCTCAAATAATTTAAGGCTTAGTTTCAAATAATTTAAGATTAGTTAAAAAAAAAAAATCTCACATAAGCAGCACTGTTCATTATCTACTGAGGCTCTCTATACCACTAACTGAGGGTACTGCTGTTACAGAGCTATATGGGACATCAGATATATACAAGATTGCCTGAAGTTATATGCACGTTCTTGTAAGCCTGGTGCCTGGGGGGAGGCCTAAGGAAGAAGGGCAGCCCCCTGCTGAGAGCTTCAAGGAGTCAGAAGTTCAGAAGGGAACAAGCACTCTGTCAGCATCTGCTGAAGAACAAAGGGATCTGAGTGGAAGGGACCAGGACAAGCCTAAACGGGGTTCATTTGCATTACATGTGCAATGTTTTGGGACTTTTCAAAGCTAAAAATGGCTGTATTGTAAGTTTTGGGGAACAATATACAAATGGGATCACATGCACGTGAGAAACTAGCATAATAAAGTGCAAAGTGTTTATTTTTTTAAACCTTTGAAAATAATGTTTTCCTTCAAGGTATGTCTTTTTTACACATTAATACCATCATTATGGACTATCCCTCTAATATGTGTCTGTATGCATTCTGAAACATACTTACTTGGAGCTGTATTGATGCAAATGGTGTTTTAGTCAAAGTCCTGATAGCCTACACACCCAGGAAAAGAACATGCGCTTAGATACAAATCTAGTGTCTAGGAGAAGTCCTTTACACAGTGTTCAAATGCAGTGCTATCACTGGCGTATGGCAATTTGGGCCTTCCCAAACCATTTCCATGTGTTGCTTAAGCAAAGCTATTCTGAAAGGAAGTGGCTACTTCAAGGAAGTAGCCTTCAAAGCTATTCAAGGAAGTGGCTGACTCTGAAGTCCTGCTGTCTCAGTGAGCCCCGGTGAAGGATACAGTACACAGCTGGGGTGGTGGAGCTGCTGGCTGACTGCATCTGGAAGGCCACAATCAATACAATTCAAGTAAATGAATAGCTCAGAATGAGGTGCTAAATTGGGATGAAGGTAAGAGTCTTCAAATGAGCCAATGTGCCACCCACAGAACTGCCAATGCTTGAGTAGCATCACTGGATCTGCCAGGGTGTCAGAAAAGATTTGTGAGGATACAGAGGATGAAAGAGAGGAAGCCATCACAGAGAGCAGTGGCTGAAGAAGAGCACAGCTTTGTTGTCCCCCAGAGAGAGGCTCAGCATTGGAGAAACTGCCAGAGAAGCTGTTCCAGATGGGGCAAGCCCAGCATCAGGCCTGGCTTTGAATCAGCTATTGGAATTACAGGGAACTGGTGGGTCAGCATCAGAGAAGAACATAGGAAAGGGAAGGCTACCCCTCTTTGAGTACACTAAACTGTGAAGGCCTTGCCTGGCTACCTTCACCCAAGCCAACCAGAGAAGCAGGCAGCTTCCCTGCCCCTGTGTGACCAGTGATTAATCTTCCTTTTCATTGCCAGTTTGAGGTTTGTTACAGGGGCGTGGCTGGGATCACTCCAGCTATGCTGTGAGTAACAGCCTCCCAGGGCCAGGACAACTCAGCCACTGTCCAGAAGCAGTTTTCCCAGGAGAGGCTGACTGTTTTCCCTTTATGCAGTCTATGGGGATAGTGAGCCAAGAGGGCAGGTAAGGAACAGATCTGGGGCCTCCAGTTAAAAAGCTACAAGATTTGAAGGCTTGAGACTGTTTTTCTATTGCAGCAGATGCTGTGATTGTCCTGTGTGAGAGGGTATAAAATGCCACCGGAGGGAGCTCTCAGAGCCACAATCCCTGCCACAAGCTGCCCAGGCATCTGATCAATAGAGGCAGCAGCATCCTTTGTACCATGGATCTGTGTTGTCTTCCCTCTGACAGGGTCCTGGGCCAGGTTGATTGTACATTCACTTGATGTAACTCGAGTAGATTAAAAATCAACTTTGCATTTGTCCCTAGCACCTGCATACCATTCACAATCTTTTTTTCCCTCATAGCCCTGCTCTGTTCTGTCAGACTAAAACTTGCAACTGATAGTCTGGTGACTAAACCGGCCTTATGCAAAATGTTACAGCATTTTTGGGAAATGAGTGAGTAATACACCAATGTGCTGAGTGAGCATCTAGATCCAGATGATAGCAGGCGCAGGCTTGTGTGCTGAAGGTTACAATGGTTTCAAACTCATAGAAAGTGAAGTACTGTATTTATGTCAAACCACTCAAGTCTGGACACTGTGTCAGTGGGACACAGAAGCCTTTCCTGGTACTTTTCTGTCCACAAGTCCATGCCATAAAGGGGTAGGTGGGGGCTCCAGCACCTGCTTCACATATTTACATGGACCTCCACAAAATAAATTTGCACCCATGGACTGCTTGTTTGCATCATGTTGGAGAGATGTCAGACAGAACCTTGGTTGTATGCTCATTAGACAGCACTTTCAGTTCATGTGCTGGAAGGCAGGTCTCTTTCCACAACAGTTGGATAGACTCCACTCCTCCCTTTGTGGGACTGGCTACTGGCAAAGGCACTGTAAGGGTGTTCTGCACTTCCTATCAGATTAGTTATTTATAAGCATAAATAAGGGTGAGGAGCTGTGATTCTCTATGGCTGATTTTTTTTTTCCAATTTTGGCATTGTGTGCCTAATTGCACATTTAACTTGCGTACAACATATGCTGGCTGAGGAAGCAAATGGGATTGTTCATGGGAAATGTCATTTCCAGAGGGTGAAAGAGAGACTGCTTGTAGATACAGCATAGAAATAAGCCATTCCTGGAGCTGGAAAAAATGGGCCCTTACTTTCCACCTGGGCGGGCTCCATTTAGGTTTAGCCGGACAGTTGGCTGTGGCTCCGTAAATCAGAACTGCCTAGGTCTGGCGCAAGGTTAAGTTAGATATAGACAATTCTAGCTTAGACCCCAGGTGTGAAGTCTCTCAAGGACCTTTGCTAGCAAAGGATGAGGCAGAGCCACCACAAAGGTCTGCACCAGTAGATAATTCCCAGCACAAGGGAACCTACTGCTGTCTGAGCTATCTTGAACCAGAACATCGAAGCCAATCTAAAAAAAATTTTTTGGAGGGGAAGCAGCTATTTTGTTGAAAAAGAAATTCCAACAGGGAATGCCTGTTTCTCAGCAGGGTTTTTAGGATGGTTTTGAAACTTTTTTTTTTTTTTGGCAGGGGGAAGGGAAGGCTCAGTAACAGAACACTGAAAAATCTTTGCCAGACACACACAAAATCTTGCTGAAACCAAAAATCTGAAAGCCCCGTACAAAAGTTTCAATGAAAAAATGTATCTTTGAGTGCTGGGGAATGATGCCTGGGCAGCTGCATAAACTAACTTAACAAAAGGCATCCTGATTCCCTGTAGTGCTGGTCATGATTCTTGTGTTCGTCTGAATGTAGCCATAAATAAAGTCACTCGAGCAAAAGGTGTGGGTAACAGTGCTGCCATGTTGGCAAGCACCAAGTGTATTTGGAACATCAAGTAAAGCTAGCCATTAATTGCCATCAATAGATTCAACACAGCAAAAGTTAGCTTAGATTCTAATGAGCACATTCAATACAGTCGCATATATCAGAAGGGTCAGATCTGAATTAGCATTGCATTTCAAGCTGATATCATCTGCATGTTTTATCTGCCTGCTCACTGCACAGATTCAATCGTGCTGAAATTCTCCTGTTCTCTGTATTATTGGTCTTGTCTGTTATTTCACATGACTGCTTTCTTTCCTTGGATTCTTCATGCTGTTCCTTTAGCCTCAGGACATGGCCTGTTTTGCATTTTCAAGCATTGAGATTGCTTGTTTTCCTGAATTTCTGTTGTCCATATTGGGCCTGGCTCTGTGCTTCTGGTGGGTGCTAGGCCTCATTACTCGGCTGATGAATCGCATTTTTTACTAAAAGGCACACTTGTGGTTTGTTTTGTTTTTCATTTTACTTTATTCAGGGGAGATGATTAAGCTGACGGCTGTATACACAACCTACCAAACATTTGTTCTTTGCTTCCAGGACAAGTTCTGCCATTGGGGTAATAGTTATTCAAGTCTGGAGATTATTGTGACACCGTCAGCACCTCTATCTAAACATTCCTATGCAAAGAAAGCTTTGGCAGTTCAACTATCCTTTTTGCAAAACAGTGGGTGTCAGGGTTTGGGAATGTAGCTGTTAGAGATCTTTGTGATCACTAATGGGAGATACACAGCTGTCACCTAACAGCTGCAATGCTGAAACCCCTCTCAGTCTACCGAGTTATTTATTTACTTCATTTCTAACATTGTTTTTGTTTTCCCTCCCCACATGGTCTAGTGCAGACTTGCTCGTTCTATGATCTGTCCGTGGTACTTGCTGTACTCATTTATAGACCCAATCTCTATGGATGAATTGGAAAGCAGGAAAGGAAGCTGATACCAGCCGGGATCTCTGAGCTGAACAGTTTAGCTGGTTAAACTGCATCATATGCAAACTGAGGCAAGACAGGGTTAGGCTCTTAGCATATTGATGCTTAACTTTTTTTAATCCCTGTTCCTCTTAAATCCTCTGGGTCCTGCCTGCCTCACTGAACATATTTCTGCATGTGATGTCACAGCTATCAAAAGGCTTATTGCAATCCAAAGAATTTGTGACATGTCCTATTATCTGAGGTGCAGACTGTCTGCTGTAGAAGGAGGAGGAGCACTATTTTTAACACGTGTTTCACGTTTTTCCCCCTCTGTGCCCCAAACTCTGTCTGCTTCGCTGCATTCCAGATCTGGGGGCTTATTTCTTGTTCCAAACAAGAGCCTATTAGAAGCGTTCACATGTTGCCAGTTACAGTGATCCATGAAATGACAGGAGGATTTTTCCAAAGGGTGTTTGTTTCCCCAGAAGTTGAGATTGTGTGTTGTTCCTTGAGGCTGGGCAGTCAGGGCTCAGAGTTGGCACCCACCACTCCCTCCCTCAATACCAACTGTGATTTTTCTTTATATCAAAATGTACATATCTGTGTTCATTGCTCCTCTGGCTCTGGAGAGAGATCACTCCTACAGTGGAAAGGGGACAGTCAGTGAGGATATTGCTGTGTGGGTTATGAAAGGGCTTGTAAAACTCAGCTGTATGCCTAATTCAGAGCTACCATCTCCTAGGAGGGAGTCCAGTCCATCCTGACAATCAAAAAATAAGCTATGCTGAGTACAGCAATGGGTCCTACTTCTGCATCTCCCCCACTTGTCCCCCCACTGACATGCCCTTAACCTCCATGCTATGTGGTTCCTGGGCTCACAAACAGCATGTGATTCAGGAGGTTATTAAGTCAGAAACTTCTCAGTTGTAGGCAAGCCAAAATGGGGCTGGGGAGGGGGAAGGGTTTGGAAACCGAGGCACAGACCTCCAAAGTGATCTGGCTGTGCTCACATGGGGAATCCTCCTGAGTGAGGAATGGCATTTGGGACCTATCATCTTTCCAAAGATTCTGGGTAAGTGACTTGACCTTTGCTGGAAGCACCTGTGTCAGGGTCCACCCAGACCCCAGGCCTCCTAAGTCCCAGTGCTTTGTGTCTTTACATTCTTGCAGCCTCTGCCTTATTTGTGACACTGAGAAAACTATGCTGTGTGGCTGCTCACTGGAGCAAATCCCTCTCCACAGCCCACGGGTCGGGGTTGCCCTTGGAGAGACCAGGTTTCCATTCTCAGTTCTAGTGAAAGAGGCTTTATGTTTTCTTGTTTGCAAAATGTGAGAGAGAGAACTGTTTAGGCAGGGAAGTGAAGCCTTCACCAATAAGTAACATCCTTGAAACACACAAACATGAACATCCATTCACTGGATACTTGAATTCTCA
Source organism: Alligator sinensis (assembly GCF_000455745.1). Taxonomy (NCBI): domain Eukaryota; kingdom Metazoa; phylum Chordata; order Crocodylia; family Alligatoridae; genus Alligator; species Alligator sinensis. The sequence continues at coordinate 1,297,080 of NW_005842266.1, read as the reverse complement.
GTATGCGAGTTCCCAGCCCAGACTGCTTGAACTTTTATTTGAGCCTAATTTGCATGAAATGAACTTTTCCACCCCAGGGGAATCTATAGCAGCTTTCTATTCTCTTGTGCAATATGCAGCTTCATTTCTACCTGAGAGAAATGTTACAATCTGTGCATTCTCCTTTGTCTGAGGAAGGGTGCGTGAGCCTGAAAGCTTGCAAATAAATAATGTTTTTTGCAACTATTTAGTTGGTCTAATAAAAGATATCACCTCTGCCAAGAGTTCTGCATATAGTTCCCAGCCCAGACATTTCTGTTACACAATACTGGTATAAGACTCCAGGGAGCTGCCTTTGGTTCGTTCCTTAGCCAGGAAAATGAGTATATAGTTAACAGGGTGTCATTTCCTATTTTCAAGACTGCAGTCATCCCATCACCCCAGCTTGCCACCATTAGACTCCACTGCAGCCAGAGTGGCAGGGGTTAAACTCCATCTGTGCTAGGTCTAAGTGGAGGTCTGACTGAACCCTGCTACTAAGCCATTGAAAAAAACCTAGTCTTTTTTCCCCCACAAATCTAGAGGGGGAGAAAAATTCTCCCTCAAATCTAGTCTCTAGTCTTTTTCTCTCCTCAATTGATCTGACCCAGA
>NW_005842266.1:1280037-1296419 GCF_000455745.1 Alligator sinensis | reverse complement strand
AGAGCTTGCTGTCTATAAGCCTTTAAAGTTCTCCCCCTGCTGCTTCCCTCCCTCTGCATCCCATCTTCTTCCTTTCCTCACAGAGGCACTGAGAGAAAGATGCATTAATGGCAGGAATGGGATCACTCAGACAGCTACTAGACTGTCAGAAAGCAGGTCGATTCACCATTCCTTGTCAATCAGCAACATGCCTCCTCCTCACAGCTCCCACTGATTTCAGCACTGCCCGCTTGCATACCGGGAATGCAAGCTGGAAGCATGATTTGCTTTAATCCTGTGAGACAGAAAAGTCTTGCTTTTGCCAGGATTCTTCTAGAAGTCAGTGTTGAAAAAATGAGCCTGTGCCTAGCATGGCTGGGGCAGATTCTGCTACTCAGGAAGGCGACAGGAACCAGTTCCCTGGGCTCCTGGATTGCCAGTGCCAAGTTGGATACATTCTCCACAGCAAACATTCCCAGGCTGCCCTCTGAAACAATGGGCTCTGATTGTAGGGCAGTTGAAACACACGCAAACATATGCATTCACGCAGGCACTCTCGCTCTCGGCCCCACCTCGCAGGGCCCGCTTCCCAGGGTCTGGCTGCTAACTCCATTTTGAGGAAAGAGGAAGAGCCTGAGAACACCCCTCTGCTTCCTGCTTATCCATTTGCAGTCTCCGGAGGAAGCGCCACCTTTGCAAGGGGAGGAAAACCTCTGCTGCCTGAGGGCTGGTGACCTTAGGGGAATGGCGACAGGAGACACAAAACCTTTCAGTTCTGGGTCACTGGTTCAGTGCAGTCTGCAGCCTCAGCCACTGTGGGACCTTTGAAGTAGGTGTGCTGGCCCAAGTCTCTCCTTGTGGGTACTGAGCACATTTGGGAAAATCTGGCAGCAAGAGGCTTCTCATGCATCTTTTATCATTTTTGAATCTCAAAGGCCATGTCCACATGAGCATGGATGTTTGGCTCCCTGGGGAGCCACTACTTGCCCCTGGGGAACGCCTGTGCCACGTGTGCTTTGGCGTGTGGCAAGTTACCCCAGGTGGGGTAGGGGAGGCTGGGAGCCAGCACTGGGCTGGCCTCAGTTGCCTTTCCTGGGGGTCCTGGTAGCTTTTGGAGCTGCAGCAGCGGTGATTCTGCCACACAGAGCCTGGCTAGCAGCTGCAGCGTGGCTCCAGGCAGCCCGGCTCTGCTTTTGAGCAGCACTCGCTGCCTGTGTATGCACTGTTCTGCTTTTTTCCTGTGGGTTTTTTTGACCCCTGGATATCCAAAGGTCAAAAGAACCCATGGGGAAAAAAAGGTGGAGCAGCACACACATGGGCAGCATTCCCTTTCAGCGTGGAGAACATCTGAACATGCGGTATGTGGTGCCGCAGACATGTTTGCGGCGCTGCATACTGCACAGCTGTGGTCTTCTGGATGTGGCCAAAAAGGGCAACAATGAGCAAAGATTTGGAACATCTCTTTTGGAAAGGTAGCTGAGTAACTTCAGCCCACGGTGGCTAAGACATCCAGTGGGTGAGGTCTAGACCCTTTAATGCCTACATGGAATCTTGTTCTCCCATCAGCCAGAGCCAGATTTGTTAAGATTTTCACATAGTAATATGGATGAGGAGAGCAACTTACTGTGACTTCCCCCAAGAGCCCATTGCAATAGCTCCTAATAACTGATTTCTTAAGAAGCACCCCTATGGAGACTCCCAGAGTAAAGCCCTGAGTCTTCTCCTAAAGAACGCCCTTGTTCCACTCCCCTGCCAATGTCCCATCCCCAGCCTTATGAACATGGTCTGTGCAGCTTATGCTTAGCAACACTGAAAGCTGAGAGTCCAAATAGAGTGGAACACAGTCCCCATTGCCATTGATTTGCTGGACAGCAGAGAAGGCTATTTAGCTTCTCCAAATATGCAAATCATACACAGCACCACCCTTCCTAATTAGCCTCTTTAGCTGCTGCTGGAGAGAAGAAAGTATTTTTGGATCATAAAGAACTACCCATGAGAACACCTGTCATTTTTCATCACACTGACATCTAGATATTTGAAATAAAAAGCAAAGACACATTATAGAATTGCAGTACATTTCCTTGAAAATTATGCTTGGAGAGAGCGGGGAAAAGCATTCATTCAAGGCAATAAGCTACCAATGTAATATTTAGGGAGAGACAAGAATAGACGAGCAAGGTCAAGAGAATATAACTTGGAAAGTTAGAAGTCTGCAAGTATTTCCCTCAATTTAAGGTAGTAACGGAAAATACACTGCACAAACTCCTGCTGGCCTTGGGGAGCTGGGTGAGAGAAGCTGATGGGCGCTCTCTCTCTCTTACAGTCCTTTCTTGATAAATTGTAACCTGAACCAGTAACACCGAAAGTGAGAAAGCCTTTCACTGGTGGCCTGTTTTAATCTTTTCTACCTCAGGATTTCAACTGTAAGTCTTTGGGTTTTACCCTCTATCCTGAGTAATAGACAGGCAATTGATGTGTTTCAAGTTGCCTTTCTGCCCCTACGGTTACTTTTTTAAAGCTTTTTCTTATGAAAGTGCATGAAAAGAAATAATAGTAAAGCTAATTAAAGTGTGGCTAGCAGTGAGGAATGCAGCACAGGGGGTCAATCCAGTGACCCACAGACTGGTTCATATGGATTCATGGACCAAATCTGGCCTGCAGGCTGTATGTTGGACACCACTGCTCTAAACCAGTGATTCTCAACTAGGTGCTGCTCAATATTAGCCCTGTTAGGTGTGCAAACACCCACAAACGATTCACAAGATAAATCTAGAGATGTCAGCTGGGACGCCATTTAAATAGGGAAACATTCTGAACCTGTTATGATCTTTCTGAGTTCTCTGCAACAGAAAAAATTCTGTTGGTTTTCTGTAATCAAAAAACACGGGGAAAACTAAGAGCTGACATTTTCCAGTGGGTGCACTGAGTCTAATGACGGGTGCCTCGAGTCTGGAAAAGGTTCAGACTCACTGCTCTAGAACAAGACTTCTCCAAACCAAGATGTCCATTAGAGTTGAAAAATGCTCTGCAGTAAGAAGGCTTCTCCCTCTTTCATACTGCAGATCATTTATCAACTTAAGTGGGTCTCTCTCAGGATCTAATAAACCATCCATTTCCTCTCACCTGCCATCACACGATGTCTTTTGGGCAACTATAAACAACAGCTCAGAAAGAAAAGCAGTCCTAGGAACATGTATGACCGTATTTTCAAAAGCACTTGGCACTCAGATCCAGAACCCCATATCTTGACCTACTGAAGACTGCCTCAACCTATCTGCATGCCGCTGGCTTTTACAGTACCATTAACTAGCTATCATCTCCCAAGAAGTTAAACATTATTTTGCCTTACTGGCACAAGGGTAAAACAGTCATGAAACCCATCCTATGAAAAGCATTTCAGAATAGGTATCCAGCCTAGTTTAATTCAACCATGACTCATAAAATATGCTTTCATATTTTTGCCAGGCATAATTGCTTCACCATTATAGCCAAATGTAAACCCCTTTAACTTACACATTTAGGAATGTAATAGCTTTTCTTGTATAAAACACATGTTTGAACACTGCAATGCAATGCTAGCAGGAAGATCCCTGCTTTTAAATGCAGATATAACCCAGAATAAAAATCCTATGGCATTATAAAAATACATTCTGGTAGCTAGTCTGAGAATTATTTCTTGCCCTGCAGAGCCAGTACACAATGGCTAACATTTTTCTAACATGCCTAAAGTCCCACTTTTCAAGTTAGAGAAGAGCTTACATCTTATTGAAAGTCAGTAGCACTTAAGGGCTTCTGAAAAATCCACCTACTCTAAGCAACATTTGGGCATGTCTACACAAGATGCTTACTATACAGTAGCCTAATAACACTGTTCAGTAGCGTGCTGGTCAAAAACCACGCTAATATGCTACTGCACAGTGCTATTAGGCTACTGTGCAGTAAATGTCACAAAAAAAGTGTGCCGGCACTACTGCCCAGTAACTGTAGTTACTGCTCATTCAGTTAGTACTTCATTAAGCAAGTACTAAACTAAATGTGCAGTAACTACTGCGCATTAATGAAGGTGTAGACACACCTATCAGGGTTTCATTTTTTCTTACTCCCAGTAACTTCCTTTCCAGGACTCAGTGACCAGGAACCAAAGTTACTCAAAATCTGTAGAATACCTTCTTACTGAATGGAAAGACTTCTTTTCCTTTGAATATGTTGTTTCAGTGCTGGTAGTTGTAAAGTAAGGCTGTATTTTGGAAGGAAATAAACCAGCTACACAAAACAGTCTCATATCTGATATGAGACAACTTAAACCTGCAAACACATCCTGGGCAGTGTGGGGATAAATGCCAACATTAAGTTGCAGGCAAGCCTCACCATGATGAGTCCAGCATATGGAGAAGATGCCCTTTGGATCATTACATTTTTACTAGACTTGCGGCCTTTAAGAAATGTAAAAGGTGCCTGCTTTGCATTTATTAAACTAGTTCTAGCAGAAGGATCTTGCCACCTCATTTTTCTGTTTTCCATATTAGGTAAGTTTACTGACCCATAACAGCCATGTGGATGCTTCTGGGGATGCAGGGTACTGCACTTGGGCAGTAAGAACCAGCAGCATACCTATAGGCTGGGGAACTCCCTTCTCGAAAGTACAGTGGCATAAGGAGATCTTGGGAGTCATTATTGATTCCAAAATGAACATGGGCCGCCAATGTGAGGATGCAGTCAGTAAGGCCAACTGCACCTTGTCATGCATCCACAGATGCATCACAAGCAGGGCCAAGGAGGTGATCCTCCCCTTCTATGCAACACTGGTCAGGCTATAGTTGGAGTACTGTGTCCAGTTCTGGGTGCCGTACTTTAGGAGGGATGTGGCCAGCATCGAGAGGGTCCAGAGGAGGGCCACTCGCATGATCCAGGGACAGCAGGGCAGACCCTATGAGAGGCTACGAGACCTGAACCTGTTCAGCCTTCACAAAAGAAGGCTGAGGGGAGCTGGTGGCCATCTACAAACTTACCAGGGGGGACCAGCGGGGAATGGGAGAGACCCTGTTCACCCAAGCACCTCCTGGAGTAACAAGGAATAATAGCCATAAGTTGTTTGAGAGTAGGTTCAAGCTGGACATTAGAAGGCACTACTTCAGTCAGGGTGGCTAGGATCTGGAACCAACTTCCAAGGGAAGTGGTGCTGGCTCCTACCCTGGGGGTCTTCAAAAGGAGGCTTGACAATTACCTAGCTGGGGGCATATGAGCCCAGCATTCTCTCCAGCTCAGGGCAGGGGGTCAGACTTGATGATCTACTTAGGTCCCTTCCAACCCTACATCTATGACTAAGAAGTGTCTGCTTATTTTGAGAGCTTTTATTTATTAATCCCTCTGTGGATCAAATGCTTTATCAAAACCTTAATTCCAATTCTTCTTATAGTGCAAGACCAAAATATTGTGTGCTTGCCTAATAGCTCATCTGTTAAGTGAAAGCCAGGAGTCAGTTCCTAAGTAGCATGTCTATATTTCTGCAGACTAGAAATCATAATGTGTAGCTGCACTAGAACCCTAGAATGAGTTATTTTAAAGTATTCCATATGCATTTTTCCAAACCCTGACAACCTGATGGCCTATTTATATATTTATCAGGTGGGATGTCTTATACTGTAATTGTATTAATTGACAGACGGATAAGATCTCTTACCAGAATTTTCAAAAGGAAACTAATAAAGTCCTAGAAACCAGATTTTTATTATGCGAACACACTTTCACAAATCAAGCATAGGAAAGGAATCAAAGTATTCATAATCACAAAGGTTAGCACCTACTCTTCATGTTTGAGGGCAACCATGTTTTCATTATTGTTTCTTATTTAACACCATAGTGGTTTCACTGCATTTTTACCTATGGCTGGTGCTAATGAGTCATGAGGCTGAAGTAGCCACAGAGGCACTGGGTACTAAACTGCCAGGCTAGCATCTTGTACTTTAGTCACACACTAACTGGCGACTTCTGATGTTCCTTTCTCTTGACTGGAGGCCTCATGTACATCCTGACTGACTCAGCACCTAGAGTTTTCGTAAACTGCTGATGACTGACTTACTGTTTAATCTGGTAGAGGTTATGTCTAAATCAGGCACTTCCTCTCTTTCCACAAGGCATCCACATCATCTTCCCAACAATGCCCTCTTCATCCAGTCAACTCAAGTGCCACGGAACCTTCTGTCCTCCAGGATCCCAGACTACAGCTTTCCACGGCCTCTTTCTTCTCTTAAACAGGAGCCACAATCTTTTCCTTTCTTGGGCTGACTATGCAGCACTACAGGGGACGTAATGTGACAGCTGGGAGGACCCTACAGTGAATGAATGACGCCATTTCAATACAGCATTTTACAAGGGCACCTGAAGGTTCACTGATCCAGTAAAACCAAAGAGTTTTCAATGAAACTTGGTTGAAGGCTCAAAGTCTTTCTTCCAGTTATAGTTACTGGTTCCAGGTATGAGGCATCTATCTTAGTCACTCATTTCTTGCTGCAAGCCCTAACATGCCACACATCTCCCAGTCAAATATCTGTCTACAGCATGGAAAGAGGGACCCAAATAACCTGCTGCTGCCGCCACTATAGTCATTCCTCCCATCCTGACACCAGCTTTCCTCCATCCAAGTTAGGGAAACAAGCAGGAGGTCAAGTGGCACAGGCCTGTCTGTGGAAAACAGAACTGTAAGCAGTCTGAATAAGGCAGGATATCTCAACGGGAAGTTTAGATGGCAAAACATGCAATACTATGAGTAGGACTATACATAGGCCTATGCAAACTACAAGCTTGTGTGCAAGGTCTTGAAAAGGTGCCTCAGGAGCCAGTCTGAAAACCAACCTTTTTTTTTTTTTTTTTGAAAAGTCTATACATAGTGTACATGAATGAGCAACATGAATGCTCATGTACATGAATGAGCAACAAAAACATCCAAGGGCTTCCTGTCTTCTGTGCTTAGAGATCAGATGTCCTTTTTTTTCTGCCGGTTAGTTCTCTTTAAGTTTTCCACTAAGGGTGGTGGCTTTTTAGTTCTATAGGCCACACTTCCCTTGATGCGTTTTCCTTTGATGTGAACTATATAGGGCAGAAGAGGTGGCCTGCGCACAGTCAGCCCCGTTCCTTCTGGTACATAAGCTCGCAGGTGCACTTTGTCTTCCAACTGAGCTGTTACTGCAACCCAACCTAGACAGACACCGAGACCAACAGCAGTGAGTTACCATCTCTGAGAAACAAAGAGATAACTGACTAAGAGCAAACTTAAAAAACCCCAAGCACCCCATCCTCAATCCCCACCAAAAATGTCTGCTTGCTGAAACAAGTCAAAGGATGTTTTTTCCCCCATGAGAGTTAAGCACCCAGCAGCTTCTATTAAAGCTAACCAAGAATAATAGGAGCTACTGAATGCAAGGCCCTTGGAACATCTTTGCCCCCAAATGCCTCGTTTATAACTACAAGGCAGCAGGTACTTTGAGAACAGACCAACTGTGCCAGGTGGGGCATAAGATCTTTCTCAGGTGCAAAGTCATATGATGCACCCATTGCCAAGTTACACCCGAAAGAAGTCTTCATTCTAGGCAAATGTGCATGGCTATACTTTGTATAGGTATACGTTATGGAGGAAATGTAAAGTTACCAGCAGAGGAAAGCTTTATGTCAGCCACTGCCTCATCAGCACCAATTCCTTCCAGCATAATGTCCTGAGGAACAAGTGGTGGGAATTCTTTCATGCGTTCTTCACCTCCCATAGGAACCTAATATTCAAACAAAGCAGAAGGGGTTTAAAAATGGAAAGAGAGAGGCTCCTTAAGGACCTCTGAGCAGAAACAAGGCAAAATACAGCAGCTTAGTCCTTCCCATTCCAATCTCCTTACATAATGGACAAGTTACACGAATAAGGGCTCCCGAGTAACATTTTTGTTAAAATGGCACTTGTACAGTTAAAGGTTGTAGTCTCCAGAAATGGATGTCAAAGTAATAAACGTATCACTGGGATATCAAAGTCACATGTGACCTACATACCCCGAGAAATCGTTATTACAGTAATAACAGCAACTGTCTTATTTGGATGTTAAGATTCAGTTCTGCCCTAGCTCAAAAAAGATACTTTAAGTTACGGATTTCTATAAGAGCACTAAAGTTTATGTTTAGTGGTCAATCTCCACAACTACATATATTTTCATAGAGGTAAGGCAAAGGCATTGTGCACTGTGTCAGGTACGTCAATACCAGCAGCACAAAGACAACTGGAAGAGCTCAGAGGCCAGCAACAAAAACTAAGCTTTCTCTACAGAAACCAGCTGATAATTCAGGAGTTTGGCATGAGTTAACAGTCCTGCTTCCAATTCACAAATAAAGATAAATGCTAGAAGAAGACAACCTGAAACTATTTTTCAGGAAAGCAGAAATGGTTGTAATTAAGGGATCTTGAATACTCACTCTCTGGAGCATTTGTTATAACGTTAGTGGTAACACACCAATAAAATGAGTTAAAAAACAGCAACACATACACAGAGGAAGAAAGGGGACCTTTTATAATGTAGTATGCTCTAGAAACTGGTAAACCCAAGTGAGGAGCAGATGTCTGTACTAAAGCAGACACTGCCTTGTCTCTGCCAGATGCCTAGATTGTGTCAATTAGCATGGTAAGACTAACACAGACAAACTCCATACTTTTCCAGAGAAAGCCTAAGCCAGGAGGATATTATCCTTTAAAAAAAAAAAAAATCCTATTCACACCACACACCAGACCGTATCTGATTAAAACAAACTCTGAATCCAACTCTTAAACTCCACATCTGAAGTAAAAGGCAATTCATCAAAGGTTAATTTTCTCTCTCTAAAAGACATGCAACTAAAACTTGTTATGAGTAGGGAACCCAGTGTTAATTAAAAATCTTAGAGAAAACTACAAACAACAATGCAACCATCCAGTCCTCCTCCCCACCAGCATGGGATTGCATTATACAACCTTTTCTGATCTCTCCCCGTTTAGTTCTGGAACGCTTAAACAATGGGACTGCCCTTATCCCCAGTTTTTCCTGTCTCTCAATTCCATCCCATTGCTCCTATTTATAGCCCTCTCCCTCCTGCACCCTGCAAATTCCTCTTCCATTGTGCTTCACAGACAGCTCTGAGTGCCCAGTTTTTCCTTCTGGCCTCTGATGTTCTGTCTGAGTTCATCAGTCCTTTCTGATATCTATTTGCATAGCACAGGATGCAGTGTTTCACAAGGTGCTTCACCAGAGCTTTAGAGAAAGGGTCTCACTCTCTCAGCTGTGATGCAATGCCTTGGCAAGTGTAGGCCAAATCCTATTAGCCACGTCTTTTCTGTTTGGGGGGCACTGCTCCCCAACAATTTGCAAACTTCTCAATGACAGCGGTAGAATTTGTTCAATCCCTAGCTGCAAGACTACCTGGCTAATGTATTTCAATGGGCTGCCATGGGACAGCAGAGCAGGGAACCGACTCTCAAGTTCCCCAGGTATCCCAACTCCTCGTGCCATGCCTGGGACTATAAACACAAATAGCCCTAGGTTCTGAATTATTTTAATTTTAAAGGGGAAAAATACTGTGTTGTGACCAATCATAAGATTCTTGTTTTCACTCCTGTCTCCCTGAGTCAGAGTAGAAATAAGGCAAGTGCTAGTTCATTCCCCCTCAGAAGCAGAAGAATGTTAAATAGGAAGAATCACTGAACAGACTATGTATAGACCACATGGGTGGAAGGCATGGCAAAGCCTCTGTTGTGCCAGGCCTAGGAAGCCCATAATGCCTGCCTGTCAAACTACAGAACAGACCACATGAGGAAACCTCCCTCTGCATACTTGGACACAACACAGATGTCCTCTTACCTTCAATAAATCATTACCGGAATGCTTCTGATAGATGACATCTGCTTTCTCCAGGAAAGTAACATGAACTGGCAGCAGGTGAGAAGCCATAACAGAAAACCAAGACGACTGTTCTCCCTAAAATGTAATAGAGGGGCTCTTGTTGACTATAATGAATACTGTAAAGATAGTTCCAAGATATTTCCCCCTTCTCCCGCACCCACTTCTTTCCTTCACTGTGCTGAAACCCTGCCATGCTAACATGGTTTTCCTCTCTACGTACACAGGCAGAACCATCACTTTTAAAATGCATCAGTAACACTATTATAACATACCACAGCTTCCTTGCAAAGGGTGGAGCTGAGCCTTCAGTGTTAAAAAGAGCCCTCTGCCTGGAGCTCCTGCAGTCAGCACTCTTATTTAATGGCTTGCCTGACCCATATCCCTTATTTAGCTGACTTTCTCAGACCAATCTCCAGATCCCATAGAAATCTCCCACACCTGGAGGTACATAGGGCTGAACGGAGGCTTCTGGGCTAGAGACCAGTTCCCCACATTTGCAGGCAACCATTTGTCCAAAAGGGTCAACAAAAAGGTTTATTTCAACACTTCTTGCACACCACAGCCACAAAGCTCCTGCTAAAAAACCCTACAGTGTGCCACTAGCAAAAAGCAGGAGAGTCAAGGGCATCACCAAGCCTTGCCAACTGTAGCAGTGGCAGAAAGTGAGTTAGGTGAAGGTATATTCAGATGATCTTAGGAGACGAATCCTACTCCATGCCTCAGATAGTGGCAAAAAAACTGGTCCATGCCACACTGACCCAGGGAAAAATTCCTTCCTGGCCCCCCTAGTTCACACTTGGTTTAACTCTAGGTGTGATCCCAACTTCTCCAAAACCAGAAGTGGCTGTGATGGGGTTAAAGCTTGGTCTGCAGAGTTTGCAAGAAGAGTGAGAATAGAGCAGCAGACTGCCCCTCCTCCATGTAGCTGGGAAGGAAAAGGCAAGAAGCACAGCACCCAGCAGGCATTAGCAAGTCCTCAGGCCTCCATTCCAACACAGAAATCAGTTCCCTCACTTAAAACACACAAGCCAATTTTGGGTGGCTAATTTTTGGCAAAAGGTACAGGTAAAATGCACGTAAATATAGTATTTATTATGGGAAATCCTTTTTATGCCCATGTTTAATTTCTGGAATAAGTGTGCAATGCCATAAGAACACTGACAACTGTTTTTTTACAAAGCTGAATAAATAAAAATTTCCATTAAGACACTTGGGGAGAATGTATTCCTGCAACATACACCACCACCCCATCCTGTGTTGCCACCAACCAGTAGTTATTTCTTTATCGGAGGAAATTCTAAACCAAATTTATTTCTGTTTGCTATTTCTACGATACTTAGGTCCTTTTTTTGCAAAAGGATGCAAATTATTGTAGTGGCAAGGGAATTAGTATGAATATTTAATGCCACTACAAAACCATCCTCCAGGAAGAATTAAGTGAAGCCACCTATAATAATCACATTTCTACATAAGATGTTTTACTCAAGATTACTCTGAATGAAACCAATTAAAGGTACTATATGGGGTGACAAAGTTCCTAGCTCTGGGTTACTGTGCGCTTTTTCCTCCAAGGCACTTTTCTTTAAAATGTTTCACTAGTGAGCTAGTACTCTTATGGGCTGCAAACAGATGTCTCACTTGAGGTGATTCTGATTGTCCTGGGTTTTGACCTGGATCAGAAAAGGAGTGACAGCCACCTACACACATAGCCCTTCCAAGCTACATAACTGCTCCTCTGCCAATAGGTGGCAAGCAAAAGCATGCAATCTCACAGGCTACCCCTAAAACAGGGGCAGGCAAAATATGGCCTGTGGGCCAGATTTGGCCTGCCAATTGATTGCATCTGACCTGGAGCTGCCCTTGTGGCACTCCAGGTGGAGCTGAGCCCTTCTACCTGAGGCAGCCTGCTCTGTGCCTGTCAACAGCTCTGGCCCCAGCCAGTACACACAGCTTCCCCACAGGGCTGCTCCTGGTGCGGCTGTGGCAGCCCGGGTACTTGGCTCCCCCTGCCTCCAGATGCTCTGCTCCGGGCAGCAGGTAATGCGGGGAAGTGGCGGTGGCAGCCATGGGGACCCGTGCCATCCATTACATGCCCAGCCAGGTATGGAGGGAAGCTGCAGCTGCGCAGCTCCTGCCCCAGAGCATGGGGCTCCAGTTCCAGAGAGGATGGAACGCAGCCGGGAGCTGAAAACCGGGGTGGGGGGCGTGGAGAGGAAGCAAATTGCACCGTCTGAGCAAGTTGTATTGCACACAACCCCATGCTTCACCCTCCCCTCCACCTCTTTCCCACCATCCCTGGCTGGATCCTGGGACCTAGTGCATGGGCAGGCCCCCCCATACACACCCTCTACCTCCACACAATATACAGGAGTAAGACTTTATTTTGAGCTATTATGCAATTGCTTATACACTACTCAAAAACACATAAACCAGGACAGAATTAAAAAAAAAATTAAAATATGTTATTGTAGGTTTGATTTTTTAAGTATATGATTTATTTTTTTTTTACCTAAAATTTTTAAAATGGTACCTTCTGAAAGATTTTGTGTGTGTGACCCTTGACAACTCACCAAAACTTAAGCGGCCTGCCAGCAGAAATAATTGCCCACCCCTTCCCTAGAATGACTTACTGTTAACTTGAATGCCTGGCAATTAACTTACAGACACACACAGTGTTAATGAAGCCCTCTGGAGGAAGTGTTAGCATATAGCATCTCATATACTTCAAAGGTACTTAAAACAGGACAATGGATCCTGAGAGAAATTGAATTTATTTTTTACAGCCAAGAGCAGAAATTACCAAAGAAACACGGAAGGCCTTACAAAAATAGCCTATTGATGAGGCTATTTTATATATATATTAACAAAGTATATACAGGATCTTATTAACAGAACATAAAGAACCCATTCTTTCCTTACCTGTAGGTAATCTATGCGCCCCAAAGCACCTAAAAACAAAACCATTCCAGGCTTAAGCACAAAGGTCCTTGGAACAATGGCCTTTGATGGCAAAACAAGCTTTACTTCTTTCTCTGTCAGAAGATTTAAAACCTGCAAAGCAAATTGTACAGCCATTACTCATGCTGGATGTTTTCACAAAAACAATGAAACCAAGACTGTCTTTATGGATAAGAGGGGACACCAAATACAGCTGAATGCAGACAGTCCAGCCAAAATGATCTCTCACAAGTTTATAGACAAGTGGGACTAAGTATACCGCTCACCCATGGCAAAAACATAGCTTGTATCTTTCTTAAACATTCCCACACTCTAGGATATAACAGCCAGTCTGCAAGATGGGCAGCACAAACTAAAAACATGGTTCAGTCACAACTTCGTAGTCAATGGACTGGTCTTGCACCAACTGTATTGCTTTTCAGCCTTTTGGCTCAGATCAAGTATGTACTGCTACTGGAATCATGTTGCTGTGACTTTGTCTAATACCAAAGACAGTGGAAGGTCCCCAATATGTTTCAACACAAATGCCATTGCTGGTAAAAAAAAAAAAAAATCTGCAGTGGCAGTTAGATCTCAGGAGTAAAACGTTACAGTGCACAGAGCTCTCACTGCCTCTTCCCAGGGATCTTTGTTAATTTCTTGGATAATTAAGTCACTGGGTACATCTACACATTCATTAATTCACTTTTGCTAATCTGCATTAAATTTAGTACCTCCATTGTGAGGTACCAGAAAAAGGCACATTAGCTTATTTTAATGTGCATTAGTGAAAACATATGGGTTTTTTGTGACACTTTAATGTGCATTAAAACAGGCTAATGCACATTAAAACGCATGTTTAGATGATGCATTAAAACAGGCTAATGCACATTAAAACTCATGTTTAAATTAGCCCAATATTATCTGCCATGTTTCCTGCTCAACCACATCAAACTTTGTTAATTTGATGAGCCTGCAGCTGGAGGTATATCAAATAACATTTCAGATTAAAAATCAGTAGTGATAACAGCCTTATGCTGATTCTGGGCTAGAGGAGGGTATTTTAGGTACTAACTGGCTTTCTACTGCAGAATACAAACATTTAAAATAGTTTAAAAATGATTAAAAGCTTGAAGGGCCTTTTGACCCATTCCTCATCACAACATACCCTGGGATTAACCTTTCTGAAATGATAACTGTAGCTAGTCGATCAGCATGTGTTTGTAAACTACAGAGAATGATTGTTTTCAGGACACTAGTCCCCCACACATGGGACAATATTCCTTTTTAAAACTCATAGCTCATTTAGAGATGTGCTTACTTTCTGTTGTTACAATTATCTAGAATGGGATGAATGATGATTAATTATTCTAATGTCCAATTTGAAAAATTGAAAAAAAAATTGGTTCCGGTCAAAATTAAACCTTTTCTAAGACCTGAAGAAGGATGTTTTGTATCTAAATCTCTTCCAACCATGCAATCGATCCATTACAAACATATCACCCACAAAAATCCTTGTCTTTAGCTTTGTGTTTCATTTTGTTTTTTGACAAAATTAAAAAAAAAAATCACCCTGTGTCCACCTGAAACATTTTGTATGACTGGAAAATTAACTGGTTTGCTTCAATTTTGGATTATTTTAACTTTTTTGATTAACCTTTTTTGTTTAACATTAAAGGAGACTTTTAAATGTAGTCAAAGGAGCAAAAAAAACAACCACCCCACAAAACCTGTTTTGGAAATTTTGAAATGAAGCATATTGACATTTCTGAAAGTAACCTTCACACTTTTCAAAGTTTCAACAATTAGCCCCATTATTTTTTTGGCAAAAACTGTGCGCTAAGTTAATGTGAATTAGTGAGGAGTTGAAGTTACCCCAAAACTCTTTTATTAGTGTGTGAATCTGCTGTTTCTCAACAAATATTTTTGCCTGACTCTACTTGTAAGAGCAAGGAGGATTTTGACTGACATTAACATTCTGTGCTTACTGTGTATGCTGAGCTCCAATCAGTACATCTGACTTATTTCACTAGTACAGCCTAGCCCTTTATTCCATTTTCCACAAATTATCAATGATGCTCAAACAGCTTGAGTCAGAGCATCCTGATTCCTGACACACTGCACTGCAAAACACTGCCTGAGCTGTACAGTGGCTGGGTTTACACAGGGGTGTCAAACTCACCCAGTGCCCCAGGCCAGAGCAGGACCACAGTGCTTCCTGTGGACCAGATCCACAGTGGAAGTGGTAGCAGGGGCAGCAATTGCAGTGGAGTCAGCAATGGAGGTTGTTGGGCAAGCAACTGCAGCCAAGTAGCCACTTGCTGTGGCCAAGGTCGGGCAACTGGTGGTGACAGCACAGAAAGCACCTATAAGGTGAGCAGGGCTGTGTTGGTACCATGTCTAATGGGGCCCTGGTGCCTGTTGCATGCTCTGACCCTTGCTAGCCATGCTCCCAAATTCCTTGGCCTGCACAACAGGCCAGAAGGAGGGGCTGTGTGGGTCATATCCAGCCTGCAGGCTATATGTGTGACACCCTGGGGTAGCAGAACAGAGTGCTTGGATCCATGCTATATTCCTAGCTCAATACAATTAGCAGCCATGGACTCCCACTGAGCTCCTTGGACAGGCCATGACTCGAGGTAGAAATCGCTGTATGGAAGGCAACCCCAAGTGACTGCCAGTGTGAAAGAGCCAACCGCATTTCAAGCTGGCTGTGACCCTTACTTATATGGGCTTAGAGGTTGCTGTATAGAAAGAATGAAACTTCTAAATGAGTTCTAAAAGTGCACCTCGACCTTGCTAAGACCCTCGCTTGCAGTATGGTTTGGCAATGTGGTTAATGCCTGGTTTTCCTGCAAATCTGTATTGAAGAACTGAAGGATCTTTTACTTGATCCAGCCACTATTTGAGTGAAGCTTGGTTTCTAAGTATTCCTTCTTTAGTACAGATGGGACCAACTTCAGTTTGAAAGATCCTGACAGCCTCCATAAAAGTCAAAGCTTAACGCTGCAAGCTCTGATGATACTTTGCGGTATCTGCCAATATATGGTACAACATTTGAGAGTTATTAACCCTTTGCTACAGTTTGCAGAAATGTAACTCTTTTCTCTTGTTATCTTGAAAAGCCTGATCATCATCAATAATTCTGAGAAGAAATCTGCTGGCAACATGGCTGCCAAAACCTCCCCGCACAAAAGTATATAAGAAGTAAAAACAGAATTTCTCCCTCTCCTAAAGAAAAATATCTGGTGTGCAGACAACCAGACTTCTTCTGCAGCTAAAAGGAACAGTGAATGTAAAGAGACAATGTTATCTGAAACTTGGCATGTATCATGCCTGCCCTGTCCCAGAGGGATAGCAGGGGTAATGAAATGCAGAAATGGCTGTAGAAAGTTACTGCACACAAAAAAGCCTATTCACATCCTGGCCTCTTACTGCAGACTTCTGGGGGGTGGGGTGGAGAAGTACAAAATGTAATCATTAGCTATTCACTATGAGGTAGCCCAAACCAGAGCTTAACCAGAGCCACGCTGCTTTCTGGAACACATTGAGCCTTTGAGG
>NW_005842266.1:1270696-1280027 GCF_000455745.1 Alligator sinensis | reverse complement strand
AAAGAGTGATTCTTATATAAGGCCCAATCTAGGCATAATAATTGTCCTTATTTTGTTCAAACAGGTGTAGATGGTGTCTCCACTAGGAAGATTTCTGGCACAGGTCTACCAGCACAGCTCTGTAGGCTTCAATCCTCTGTAGTACAAGGAAGCCCAAGGCATTTTAATATTGGCAAGTGCATCTGCATAATAGGCTGTACTGGTATAACTATTTCAGGAAACAAATGAAATGATAAGCCAAACATTTCTGCCAGTACAAAATCTGTGGATGGGCACCATAGGCTTCCAAATGGAAACCATTTTTATTAAAATGAAAGAATAAATTCCATGAAAACAATTTCCTGAGGTCTTAATTAAAAAATTGAGTCCAAGATTTTTAATGCCCGGCCTACTCTGAATTGGAGATTTGATTAGCTGAATTGAAATGGGAACATGTTATCCTAAATACTCCAGTTTCTAGACTTTGTCTAATAATAAAAAAGTTGTGTGTGGCTAAAAGCCTAAATATCTTTAAAAAATGCTAATTAGACCTGTGCAAATTTGAATGTAGACATGTTAATTAGCATTAGCTTTACAAGTGCAAATGAGCCAGGAACTGGGAGAACAACTGTTCACCAGGGCACCCCATGAGAAGACAAGGTCCAATGGTCACAAACTCCAGGAAGACCATTTTAGGCTGGACATAAGGAAAAATTTCTTTACTGTCAGAGTTCCCAGGGCCTAGAATAGACTCCCCCCAGATGTAGTACAACCAACTACTCTGGACACTTTCAAGAAACAGTTGAATACCTATCTTCCTGGGATCCTTTGACCCTAGCTGACTTCCTGCCCCTTGGGCAGGGGGCTGGACCCGATGATCTTGCGAGGTTCCTTCAAGCCCTAGTGTCTATGAAATCTATGAGCCAATTAAACAGGTTTACCTACATCTACATAATGGGTCTGCACTGATTTAACTAGACATATTTTAAAGTGATTTGGTTAAACCAATACAGTTTAAAACATACAAAAGCTTTACTCACTGTCATTACCGATCCAACTGTCACTCCAGGTGTGGACAATTATTTGGGCCAGAGGGCCACTTAGGGAGTTTTGGTGAGCTATTGCAGGCTGAGTCAGCACCCCCCTCAACAGCTCATCAAACCTCCCTGACTGGCTCTGCCCAGGGCCTGGCCCCATGCTATCAAAACCCAGTGATCCCATGGTCTCTACAGATGGCTGCCAGAGGCCCTGCGAGACCCATGCAGGCAGGGCACACTTGGCCAGACAGATGGGATAGGGCTGCAGGCAGGAGAGAGCAGTGTCTGGGAGCAGGATGGATGGGCAGGGCCAGGGCTGGGAGGCAGTGACAGTGCAGGGCCAGAGCCCAGGGCAGAGCTGCAATCCAATCAATCTCCACACGCTCCTACCTGTAGACCCAGCGCCCATCACAGAGATGTGCAGGCAGTGTATTGTGACTCTGTGCCAGGCCTGGGTCCTGGCCCCGTGCTGTCGCTGCCCCACAGTTTTGATCCCAGCCCTGGTCCTGGCCCTGCCCACCCATCCCACTCCTGGATGCTGCTCCCCACCTGACTGCTGCCCCATCCCATCTGCCTGAGTGCACCCTGCCTGCATGGGTCTCCATGGAGTAGGGATATAAGTATTGCAAGCCCAGCCAGACTGCAGAGCCCAGGTGAAGCCTTGCACGGGGAGCGAGGGAGCATCTGTGAAGGAGTAGCTAATTGCTTAATTCAGGGGTTGTCAACTGAGGGTATACATACCCCTGGGGGCACCTTGAAAGACCCTAGGTGCAGAGAAGCTGCCGACACTTCTGGTTTTGCAGCAAGGGGCCGGGCCACATGATGGACAGAGCTCTCAAACAATCAGCTGTGAGGGGTGGGGCCACTGGGGGCCTCTCAGCCAATCAGAGGTGTGGGGGGGCCCTGGCTATAAATCCTTGAAAATGGCAGCTGGCCCAGCAATCTGGTTGTGAAATTGGATGGCTGCCTCTAAGTTGGGTAGACCCCTACCTATGGCCAATCCTATGGCCAATCCTCCAACTCATTCATTCTGCACACAGGAACATACTAGGGCTATGCGAAGCTTCAGGTGTTGATTCGATTCGGAGGAGATTCAGCTCGATTCGGCAGCTGAATCTCTGAATCCAAATTGAATCAGGAGTCCAATCAAAAGGTCTGAATTGAGCCCCCCCCCGCCATCAGTAGCTGCCCCGCCCAGCCCCAG
Organism: Alligator sinensis; assembly: GCF_000455745.1. Classification (NCBI taxonomy): domain Eukaryota; kingdom Metazoa; phylum Chordata; order Crocodylia; family Alligatoridae; genus Alligator; species Alligator sinensis. The sequence continues at coordinate 1,277,807 of NW_005842266.1, read as the reverse complement.
CTCCTGGTTCTTTAAAAATAAACTCCCTGCACTCACTGGCTGCTGCAGCAGCTGTCAGGACTTCTGGGGGCTCATGGCAAAGACCCCCACGCAGCGTGGGGTATTGGGGATCGCCCCCCTACCTAGCAGCAGCTGGTGAGTGGGGGCTTTTTTTTTTTTTTTTTTTTTTTTTTTTTTTTTTTTTTTTTAGAGGTGGGGGGCGGGCGCTGGGCGGGGCAGCCATTGCTGGGGGACAGCAGGCGGGGGATGGGGCCTGTCCAATTCAGCGATTTGGCCAATTTGGCAGCGGCCGAATCTCCAAATCAGATTTGGCCAAATCTATTCAGGATAGTTATTCGAATCGCTGTCCCCTGAATCAGCCGAAGCAATTACTAGCTGCTTCGCACAGGCCTAGAATATAACTGTATAATAAAAGAGAACATTTATAATTTATCTATGAAAGCCAGGGTTATGCCCAGTTGAGACACATTGGTTATAAATGCTGGCTAGTCCAAATGTACATTAGGAACAACAAACCTTGTAAAATGTTCAGGGCACTACTATTAGAGCATGGCCAGTATGATTATTTTTTTTCTGTAAACAGGTCTTATTGCTTTACTTAAATACATATTCTAACACACTGTCACTACTAAGGGCATCTAATACATGTGCCTGACACTTGCTCCAGTGAGTTCTAATTAGAATGCTCCAGCAGCCTCCGCGTCATGTGCATTCAGTGACCCTGCATTTCAAAATGGCAGTGGAGGTACTTTAACTAAAGCTCAGCAAATTAATCTTTTTTTAAAGTGCCCCCACTGCCATTTTGAAGCATGGGACACTGAATACACGAGACACTGTGGGTGTTTGAATTAGAGCAATTCCCGAGACCTGCTCTAATTAAAAGGCCCCCCCCCCCACCCTGGAGCACGTATAAAGATGCCCTAAATGAATATCTGAAAGTAAGACTATTTTAGTTCGTTACAGTATGAAAAATCTCTTGAAATCCAAGTTGGCTAGGACAGCACTCCTCTCTTGCAAATAGAGACCGTCCCAAATGTTAACATAGCACTTACACAGTTTTCCTTTACAATCCCTGGCGTATCAAAACACCAGCGAGCATCTTTCACTTCATTGTATGTAAATTCCTCTCTCTCTTTAGGCTTGTTAATTGAAACCACAGGCTCCTCTTCCATGGTAAAAGAGAGTGTATCGGGGTCAAAGTCAATGACAGGTTCAGCTTTCTGTTGTTGAAATGTTCGCCCTATCCTTCCTAAATTAAAAGGAGAAATATATTTTAAAAGCTTCTTTCTTTGCATTCTTTGCATTCTTTCTTCCTTACAGACCTACAGAATAACTATACACTATGTAAGAAAGTAATTTCAATATTATGTGATTAATGGTTACAATTTTAAATACTTCCAAGCCAGAATATTTATAAGTTACTTTATATTTCTGCATTTTAATATTTTTCTTGTTCAGTAAAAAAAAGACAGACATTATTATTATTTTTGCCACAGCATTATTGCCAAAATCAAGTTACGGCAATATTGAGTGCATTTACATGTGCAATTAGCATGCCTGACTAAACCTTGGCACAGTTTGCGCTGAGTTTATTGTTCTCGGGTGTGCCAGTTGGCAGGGAATCCTGGGGCTCAGGTTGCCAGCCCAGGGCTGCTCTGGCCTGGCTTAATATGCTGCAGTGGGGCTGGCTGGGGCACAAGGGTGCTTCATTGTGGGGCTAGCCAGCAGGCAACCCCTGCATTGAAGCACCCTTATGCCCCAGCCAGCTCCATTAGTATCTACATGTGTGTTGTGGTGGAGTAAATAACTCCGCTGTAGGATAGTACTTGTATCTGGCAGTACTTTCCAGAGGAATTAATTAGTTTAATCCATCCTAAAAGCACTGCATGTGTAGATGGTGACATTTTACTATGGAGCTAATTAGTCAGCTCTGCAGTAAAGGTCTCATGTAGATTTGCCCAGTGTGTTACAGCTACCTACAGGGGAGCCAATGCGAGTTCCATTACACTCAGCATGGTACCAATACTTGTAATCCAGATTGTTTTTCATATTTAGAGCCTTTCTAAACAAGTATTTGACAGAGCTGCTCATGTGTATTTGACGATGTGCATCTTTGCAGAATAAGGCTTTCTTTTTGCAGCTATTACAAACTCCACATGTGTTTGTAAGAGATTTCAAGAAAGATTCTGCTTTCTACACTGAACTCTCTCTATGGAAAAGTGGTCTGTAGTTCAGGACTGCTATGCAACTATGATATTTTGAGGCTACGCCTCATTTATTTCCCTTTACTTGCACAAGCAGTCTTACTAGGAGTCTTTCAAATATTAGCTGAGTTACAGAACATGATCATAGGTATTACATATGCCAGAAATTAGAACACCTGTCTAATCTACTATACAGTGAAGTAATGCATCATTTGCATCTGAGATCAAGTATCAATACTTTTCCCATAAATAATACTCACCTATTAAGTAGCCTTGCTTTTTAAAGTAATTCAAGGTTTTTTTTTCATCTCTACTAAGTTGCTCTTCATTTTTTTCTGCTTCTGCTTTCAGTCTCTCCTTCCTTCTGAATATTCTGTCAGAAGTAGGGTTGATAAGTGGAAACTTCAGGAGGTTTAAGGTCGTTCCTAAAAAACAAAATCCACACCATCCAAATGTATGACTACACTAACACAACGCGAGTTCAGTAGAAAAACACACTTTGATATTACGCCTGAAAAAGAGGGAAAAAAGCTTCCTAACCATAAATGTTTGCAGGTTATATAACTGCTTCAATTTTCTGCACAAAAAGGAACAGGCATACAATGAGAAAGTTAAAGTCAGCTAACAGAACAGCTAATAGCTGTGCTCAGAAATGACCAGTCACACTGGCCAGGATCAGCTCAGTGAAATGTCACTGTGTTTGAAGGAAGTTTTCAGCAATCATATTAGTTGGACTGTTAGCAAACAGCACAGACAGATGATGCTCTTCAGTTATCATCATATTAGCTCACCATGATTAAATGCTGCCAAAACATATTTAGTACCATGTCACTTAATGTGATTGCTAGAAGCCATCTTCAGAAATAATAAATTTGCGTAGTGTAGACAAGGCCACTACGAACCAAACTTTAAGTCAAACCAAAACTCTTGTGGATTTTTAGGGACAAGAGCTGTTGAAGAGCTGGCTATAAAACAAATCTCATTGAAAAATGACAGGTGAGAGTTGCACACACATCTCTCTGCAACAACTACTGTGGCTCCAACAAATTCTGTGTTGACTTCTGTTATTAGTCCAGGAATGTGTTAGTGGGACTAGAAGAAAGGGAATCCTAGAACTCCAGATTAGTTTTGAACCCTTTCGCACTGTGGTGCATGTCATACAGAGATAGCACCCAAGAACCTGACATTTTAGCAGGAAGAATTGCCTGTGTGGGGGACCATGGTACAAATGCAAAAAAAAAAAAAAAAAAAAAAAAGGCAGAATTCTACGATGTTTATTTCACCATTAAAAGCTTACTTCTCCTGCTATTATCATAATTATTATTTATGGGTATTTATTTTTCCAAAATGGCCTATAAAGATTTTTGAATAAGTAATGGATCAAGTTTATAAAAAGTAAAATCTGACATTTCTTAAGAAACTCGTATTTTGCTTCCAGTTACTTTTTTCTGTAAAGCACTGTAGTTTTGTTGAGACTGTTTGTTTTTTTTATATTCATTAGCCAACACATTTTAAAATCCCAGCCTAGACAGTCACATATATTAACACGTATTAAAATAAAATTGCAAAGTGACATTTTGGAAAAAGCTGGGGGGGAGGGTAGGTCAACATTTTTGAAGGTAAATAACACTGACCAAGATATGACAGTTGGATAGCAAACCAGTAGCCTCTGAAATGAAAACAGTATTCCCTGCCAAGGTCTGGTCTCTGAAATCACTGATGAGGGTCTTAGCATGAAGGCAAAGGTCTGAATGAGCCTAAGAACAGAACTATCTTCTCACCAGGAATAAGTAGACATGAGACAAACTGCTGAGTTTGCAGAGTCACATCTGTGCCTCTCTCATTTACCCTATATAAAGTGCCTGAGCTCCCACCCTACCTAAGACATCAGAATATTTTTCTTCACAAGGGCCAAATCCACTCAGTAACAAAATCAAAAGTGGGGGAGCTCTGTTTCAGTGCACACTGCTTACTGTTGGATAATGCAGGCAAACATATTGCTTTCCCCCAAGTAGACTTAGCATCATGTGTTTGGCAAAGTTATATATAATATGCTCAAGTCTAGGCCAATGCCAAAAAATCCACATCACTAAAGGACCAGATATACATTTAAGGGTCTCTATCCTGACTTAAAACTACCAGGCTTAAAAGTTAAATAGAATACTCCATTTCTAAAGCTCTACAGGTCATCCTTCTTCCCTCCCTACCCTTCCATGCCACAGCAGGCCTGGGAAAGGAAAAAGTGGTGGTGATGGATCCTCAAGTGCTGCTGCCCATGAAGTCCTGGAATGAGGAAGATGGAGGCTCCGGTGACACTGCCTGGGAGAGGAGTGCATATGAAGAATTCCTGGAGATGCAGGAGGTGCTGACTGCTCAGTGTGGGAGCTGCAAAGTACAGAATCTTTTCTTGTGAATTTCTGGAGAAGCTGAAAGCTTCACATAAGCAGGCAGCATTTCATGTAAGTCTGTAACCCAATCTCAGGCAAGGCTCTTCAGCAAAAACTCCTGCAATAAGTCGCAGGCATCTTACTAAAGCTTATACATCTCTGATTTAGTTAAGTCTATAGGGTGCATCTCCACCTTCTGCCTTCAGCACTGTAAGTCAGACACATGCACACAGGTACAAAGGGACAGGACAGGGAGAGATCAAATACTGAATGACAGGCCAGGAACACTAAAATATTAGGAAGTGCCAGAATTAAGGTTTCTTGTGCAACCTTAATTCATTCCCCAGTGTGTATGCAGTACATCATAATCTTTAATTATCTATCACATCCTGTTTTTTGCATTGGTCCCTTGCCTCATTCACTGTCCATGTTAGATGATACCCACTGAATGGGTAGCTGTATGTTTCTTTGGTTACTTGTGCAGCTGTAACCTTTATTTATTACACAGCATCTAAAGCCTGCACTGAACACAGAATTACACATTTTCTCTTGGGCACTTCCAAAGGTAGTTTGCAAACATTTGTGAATCTATCTTCACAACAACTCTGTGAAAAAAAAGAGAGTAGTATTATTTCCAATTTACAGATCAGAATCTGAGGCACAGATGAAGGACAAGTAACCAAGTGTCTACTACTATGGATGTCTACTTTGAGATGGGTCCAGCTTTTTTCAGTCTGTAGCATTATGTAACACTTTCCATGCAAAGTTATAGCTAACTAAGGTGAGTGCCCAACAGTTCTGCATATCAAGGTCCTGGTAACTCAGCCAGGAGTGATGCATGATTAGTGTTCAACAGTGTACATTTTGGTTTAAGTATCAGTACTAGTATCACAGAGGAAGTCTTTAGATGGGATCCAGTTTTCAACTGCCAGAACCACTATGCCGTTCCTTTTCTTCTGTTTCACTAACTGGATACCTTCCAATTTCTAAAACAAGGGACCCAGAAATCACACAGCCACCTGCATCACTACTACACAACCCTTGCAGCACTGTTTTCCTTCCTGTGCACTGTACAAGGAAGGGGTCCATTTGCAAAAAACAAACAAACCACATAATAGGAGACAAACCTAAGGAGAGTCAGGATAAAAGACAGGCCATGAGCTGGGCCATATTATTGGGCTTTCTTTATGTTCTGAGTTCGTGCAGCATCTTGCACAATGAGGTCCTGGTAGGTGACTGGGCCTTCAACATAAGTTAGTGGCACACTGGGTCAGACTAGTGGTCCATCTAACCCAGTAGCATATCTCTGACAGTGACAGGAGTGGATGCTTTAGAGCACTGGTGTCAAACAAACTGGGTCTCTGGACCAATCCTATGTGCTGGCCCCAACCCTGCAGGCTGCATGTGGTGTGCAGGCTGGACTCCATAGCATGTGTGCTGTGGGCAGCACAGGGGGTCAGTCCATGGCACTACATGCAGCCCATGCCTCAGACCCTTGTGCTGCGTGCACTCCGGATCCTGCCTGTGCTCTGCAGACAGCGTGTGCCATGTGCTGGTCCTGGGGGCCCTGTGCAAAAGTCCCAGGGCCAACACATGTTGCATATGGCACTCCGGGTTGGACCAGCCATGCAGGCTGCACATGGCACAGGGGGCTGGCTTGGGAGATGCACTCCATACAACGCCCTTCTAGACCTGGACTCAGCATGCAAGGCCAGTCAACAGGACATCACATAGAGAGTGTTCCCTGTGCCAACCCTGTGCCACATACAGCATTCATGGCTGCTCCAGTGCTGTGGGCAGCATGTAGTAGCCCTGAGGCTTGCTGTGCATGCAGCCCTGGGGCTAGCATAGGGTGTGTGCTGCCCATGGCAGGTGGGCTGGACCTAATACTGCAGGCAGCACAGGGGGCCTGGGACACAGGTTGCGTGCAGCACCCCAAACCAACCTCCCATGCTTCCTTCAGCATGTGCCACAATTCAGCCCCAGTGGCCAGCGCATGTTGTATGGGGCTGGATCTGGTGCTACAGCCACTCCACAGGGGGTTGGTCCCAGCCTGGCCCATAGAATAGGTCAGGGATGCTCATCTAGCCTGTGGGGCCCTACAAGTTTGACACCCCTGCTTTAGGAGAGCACTGAACAGGGTATATCTAGAGTGACCTGTCCCATCATACCCTCCAACACATCTACCATTGGTTCAGGGAGGCAAGTAACAACAAAACAAATAGAAAATAAAACCCAAAGACAACTTGGCCCAGAAGGCCTTGCAGCACAATGGGACAACAGACACAAGTCCCCAGCTCTGACCTGGCCAGGGTGAGACGGTGGCTCTGTTGACCACTTCTGAGGCTCTGGATTTGCAGTAGTCGGACTGGAGCAGGGTGTTGAAGAGGGTGGACTTGCCCGAGTTGGTGGCACCCACAAGATACACATCCCCATTGCACTTCCAGGAGCCCTGCAGCTTGGAGATTAGCTCCTCCACCCCATAGCCCGTCTTGGCGCTGATCAGGTGAACGTCCACCA
>NW_005842266.1:1268071-1270665 GCF_000455745.1 Alligator sinensis | reverse complement strand
CTGCTGAACGCCTGATGCCTTTGGTGATGGGGTGGATGCCCGCCTGGGCACAGTTAAGCAGCAGCTGCTTTCGAAAGCGCTTCAGGTAATCACGTGAGTCCGGAGGCAGCAGGTCCACCTTGTTGCCTAGGACCATTATGTTGATGGTGGGGCCCAGCAGCTCGGGTAGGTCGGGCAGCAGTGTGTCGGGCAGGTCCAGCACATCGGCCACGTAGAGCACCAGTGGGGCACGGCCGTGGTGGGGCAGCTGGCGCAGGGCGGTGCTCACCAGGCTGTGGTACTGGTCCCGTGACACCTCCAGGCGCAGTGCCTGCTGGTGATGTACCAGGAGCCAGCAGCGCTGGCACACGGCACCCCGCAGCCCTCCCTGGTCCTCAGATTCCCCCAGCAGGGAGAGGTATTTCTCACTGGGCATGTAACCTGGCATGGCAGGGTCCTGGCAGTGCAGCTCTGCCCCGCAGCCCGAGCAGCTCACACTGCTGGTTGGCACGGATGGATCTGGCTGCCCCTTTGGCCTGTGCTGCCTCCGCTCCTGGCACCGCCTCTCCCGGGGGGGCTTTTTCGGCACCACCTCAGTGCCCCATGGCTTCTCCAGTTCCTCCGGCAGGTACTCTGGGAACACGAAAAGCTCCTCCTCGTTGCTGCCAGGCCCCAGGAGGTCCCACGGCACGGAGGCCAGCCCAGCAGGCAGTGGCTGGCAGCGCAGCCCGGGCCGCAGTTTGAGCGGGGTGCCAAGAGCTCGGACCCGGGCCTGGGCCCCGGCCAGCAGCAAGCGGCGCAGGCAAAGGCGGTGCATGGCCCACGGGCGCTGTGCCGGGGGCGGGGCTGGGCGCCCGGCTCCCGCGGCAGGAAGGTTCCGCAGCGGCTGAAGCCGCCTTTGGGGGCGCTGATTCCCCGCCGCCTGCCCTGCCTGGCACGCAGTAAAGGTGGAGGTTCCAAGTTGGAATCCCGAGTGTCCCCAACACTCGGGACAAAGGCGGAAGTTCTAAATTAGAATCTTGAGTGTCTCCAACGTTCGGGATAAAGGCGGAGGTTTCAGATGGGAATCCCGAGTGTCTCCCGGCTGGCAGGGGCAGAGCGCACAGGGCTGCAGCCAGAGATGCAGGGGGATGCACACGCCGGAGGGAGCTCGCAGGGAGTCACAGCGGAGCCCCCTCCGACATACGTACCTAGTGGGGCAGCAGGCGGGGCAAGAGGAGCCCCAACAGTGCACCCTCGGGGAGTTCCCCAGCAGAGGCCGAGGCTGCTCTGCCTGCAGGGCTCCGGGTGGCGCGGCCCAAATTTACACCCCCCTTCTCCTTCATAGAGAGTGGTATGCGCTAATCGGCGCGGAAAGTGAGCACAGCGCATGCGCGCATAGCAAAGCTTTCCCCTTCCCCTGTTTCTCTCTGGTGGGTGGAGCTCAGATGCTCGGTTTCTTGCTCAGCCGTAGTACCGACCCGGAAGTAACGCAAGGACGTAACGTAGCCCGTGGAACTGCGACCGGGGAATTAGCGCAGCCGCCGTGCTGCCAGCGCATGCGCACTCCCTGCTTGGCTGTCACGGGAGCCGGTGGCGCGCCGCTGCTTTCTTTGCTTGCCTTGTTCTGAGCTGCCCCCTCGCCCCAACCGCCGCCATGTACGACGCGGACGAGGGTAAGTGCGCCGCGCCGCGCTGCGGGCGGGGGGAGCACCGGGGCCTACTCTTGCCTCAGTCGGGGGGAGGCCTGTTCCGTTCCGAGGCGGGAAAGAGAACGTGGGTTTGCTCTGCGCCCCCCCTCCCCTCCCCTCCCCTCCCCGGGCGCATCGTGCGCCCGCAAACCTGTGCAGAACGCAGCGACTTCTGGGGGGGAGGTTGGAACTCGTGCACCTTCAAGGCTCTCAAAGGGCAGCCTCCCAAACAGGAGTAGAGCAGAGCTGACACTGCTTTGCTTCAGGGAGCTGCCACATGTAGTGTGCCAGATGCAATAGGGGCTCCCCACCATCCAAAGCCGCCCGGGGGCGGGGGTGCTCCTGCAAGTCGAGGCCACACAGGACCGGCCTAGTGTTTTTTCCCCTGGTCAAGAATCAGTGGCAGCAAGGAGCCAGTGTTTTCTGAGGGGTTGTGGCATCGGAAGAAAGAAATGCCAAAAGGTGGAGAGCTGGTGATGTTGAGTGGGTTGCCAGGGCTGGCAGTGTTTTTCTTGGATGTGGGCCCCTGAAGGGGCATCCTAGTTATCAGAAGCAGGGAGCCTCCAGCCCCTTCCCTTAGTCTTTGCATTGAGTTCAGACTGACTTACTGGTATTCACCTTTTACTGGTATTCACCGTACCCAGAGCTGCACAGCTTTGAAGTGCTGTTAAGAATATTCCAGACATGTAGGTTGTATTCAGAGGACACTGAGAGTAATGAGAACTGTTGCTTAACTGTAAGAAGCAAAGTAAATTGAAACTTAATGTTTCAATGCAAGCATGGCTTGTGGGGCCATTTTCCTCGGCACACGTTGGGTCCGGGGAGGCAGCAGCTGCTTGCAGCCTCCCGGCTGCAGCTGGCCCCGGCTCTGGGTAGCTGCTGCCAGCCGGGAGCCCGGGCTGCTCCCAGCAGCACGCCGCAAGCCCTGCTGGGAGCAGCCCAGGC
>NW_005842266.1:1253229-1268028 GCF_000455745.1 Alligator sinensis | reverse complement strand
GCTACAAACAGCTGCTGCCTCCCTGGCCCCAGTGGGTGCAGTGCTGGCACCTGCTGCCTCCTAGAGCCTGGGGCCGGGGCCGGGAGGTCAGCAGTTGTTTATAGCCTCCTGGCCGAAGGGGCAAGGGCAGCACAGTGGGGAGCATTGCTGGTATGTGCTGCCTCGCGGGGGCGGGGTCTGAATCTGAATCTGGGAGAAAGCTGAGGCTGGGGCTGGGGTGAAGAGTCAACAGATGTTTGCAGCTGGCCCAGGTTCTGGGTAGCTGCTGATAGCCACAGAGCCTGGGGTAGGGTGCATGGGCAAGGGTCATGAGCAGGGAATCCTGCCATGTAACCCGTACCCTCATTTTGTTTTTCTGGCATGCCGGCACTCTGGCACCTTCCAAGGTAGGCATTGTGGGGGTTTTCGGCACTCTAGCCAAAAAACGTTGCCTACCCCGGTTTAAGCTTTCATACTAAAAAGATCCTTCCATTGATTGCCTTTTCCTCCTTTCTATTAAGGACTAATGGACGAATAAAGACTTCTGTATTCAATTTGAAATACAGGGCAATGTAGCCTTGCCTGTTGTATTAAGTTCATTGGAAAGCTGTATGTAAATAAGTTATTTTTCTGCTAATGGATATCCAGTGTATGGAGACATGATAATTCTTAGTCTGATTTCAGTGTTTTGCTTTCTTGTCAGATATGCAATATGATGAAGACGATGATGAAATCACTCCTGACTTGTGGCAAGAAGCATGCTGGATTGTTATTAGGTAACTTTCTGAAACTTAAATAAGGCATTTTGGTAGTATTTGAGGTTGACCTTCTGATATGATACATTTCATCTGGAATTAGATGGAAATTCCAGAACTGCGTCTAGAATCATAAATGCTGTCACTTTAAGAATACAAGACCAGCTGAAAAGTGGTACACAGCTGCTTTATGTGTAAATTGCTAAAGATTAGTTGTTTTGCAATTCTGTGTCTGGTTAATGGGGGAGATAGTTGTGGGAACTCGGTGCAGTTTTTTTTCCTTAGGATACACTTAGTTTACACATTAGATCCTGTCCTGTGTCATGGCAATTCCTCTTGGAAGGGCCATATTTGAATACTCTGTTAGGAGACGAAAACAAACAAATTCATTTCATATTTCAGTGATTGGTTTTGAAGACACAGTACATATTTTGTGGATTTTTAAACATGGCTTCCAAAGTATCATATTTTGTTTAAAAAAAATAATTCTTGTTCAGTAACTGAATGTACATTGTTTTTTCCCCTAAGCTCCTACTTTGATGAGAAGGGCTTGGTCCGACAGCAGCTGGATTCTTTTGATGAGTTCATCCAGATGTCTGTACAGAGAATTGTTGAAGATGCACCGCCTATTGATCTACAAGCTGAAGCTCAGCATGCTACAGGAGAAGTGGAAGAGCCGGTAAGAGGAGACCTTGTAGAGTCTCATTGTTTTTCAGGTGTACTGACTAAAATAGTATTTACCTCAATCAGCTGATATTACTCTTTTCACAAGAATGGAAATGCTAGTTCTGTTTCATCTTTTAACTGTGTATTTCTGCAGTGCATAAAGTCTCCTGCCACTTGGAAAGTTACTGTGTCCCACTACCTTTTTTTTCTTTCATCAGAAGACCAAGAATACAGTTAAATGGCTGTAGCAGCAGGCTCTCAGTTACTGCGATGTCATACATTTGCAAGAAAATATGTTATTGACAGAGGACAATTAGAATGAGCAAGTAATCAAACGTAAGATTGAAAGGCTGGTCCAGAATCTTAATATTCTGTTGGTTAGGAACCTTCTAATTAACAGCTTACACTTATTTACGGATAACTTATACCCATGTGTTCTTGTAGGTTAGTATTGTTAGATGAAGGCTGAATGGGAATCAGACTGCTATTTTGCTAAATCGAGCAAGCCAATCAAACTTTCTTTTTCCTCTTAGGTGAGGTGTGTCTCAATTTCCCTGTGAGTAGAGAGCCTATGAGGAACAGAAACAAGATCTAATTAGTAAAGAAGTAATGTTTGTCTGATGTTAAAACAGATAGCAAGAGGTTTTGTATGTGTACATGTGGATCCCACTCATGGTAGCTAAAAGCTCATTTAAGTAAAGACTTTGGAACTGGCAAATCAAGCTAAGCGTTTGACCTAGAAAGCTGACACCAGAGGTTAGTTAGTGACGTTTAAATTGAGCCACTGTTAGCTGCCTTAAATAGTTCAGCTATTGGAAATCTGTCATAGAATGCTGTCAAAGCATTTTCTGGTGTAGCAGAGTAAGCTGTAATATTATGTAGAGGGGCAGTCCTAGTTTTAAGCCTGTGAAGCTAAACAGCCTTTGGGTTTGCTACCAAAGGCAAGTGGCTTGGCTCCTCTGCATGTACGTTTTGCCCTGCGTACTGCTACAGAAAAGTTATAGAATCAGAAAATTAGGGTTGGAAGGAACCTCAGGAGATCATGTGGTCCAACCCCCTGCAAGTTCTAGTGATACCCAAAGAGTGCAATTTTGTTTCTCAGGAAAAAATACCCACAGTTAAGTGGGTGTATTCATATGTAAATACAATACCACTTTAAAAATGGAATTAGGGTGTGCTACCAGAAAAGACAGGGGGATTATACCTAGCCCAGTATTGCTCACCATATCTCACCAGATTCCTCACAGTGATCCTTTGTGTTGGTTATGCTTGACTTGCATAACCAATTTCCATATGTCAGTGAATCCACTGCACAGGAAGTACATCAGCCTTCAGTTCCTGGCATCTGAAAATCATTACTGAGTTTCAAAATGCTCCACTTGGACCAGGGGTAGGCAACCCCTGGCATGTGTGCCAGTGTGTGGCGCGTGAAGCCATTTTGGTCGGAATGAACACCTCTGGGCGGATGGTGGGGGAGCCATGAGAGGCCGGATCCTTGTTGTGGCAGTGCAGCCCCAATCCCATCCCTGCTGTCAGCCCCAAGGCACACGTGCATCCACTGCCAGCACCAAGCCGGGCTAGGGCTCTGTGGACTCCCGTGCAGCTGCTTGCAGCCTCCTTGCCATCTGCTGCAAGCAGCTGGGGCTCTATGGTAGGTGGCAAGGGCCTCCCCAGAGCCTGGGTTGGCTTTGGCAGGCAGCCTGGAGGCTGTAAGCAGCTATACCAGGGTCTGTGGAGCCAGACACAGCTAGTTGCAGGCGGCAGGTGCATGCATGCCTCGGGATGGGTGGCAGGGAAGATCAGCTGGGGCCGCACTGCCACAATAAGGATTAGGCCCTTCATGGTTCCCCTGCTGTCTGCTCCGGCATGCCAACATCTTGTAAATCCAGGTTGTGGGTGTTTTTGGCACCCTGACTTAACCCTTTCTGCTGCCCCTAGCGTAATTAATAAAGTGCGTGTCTGGCAATGGGGCCACATGGACACTTGTACGAAACAACTTTTTCTTCAGTAACTCATTCTTGGGATGTTTTATACATGAAAATCCTCCAAAGCTTGGAGTCCTTGTCTTCTGCATTCTAATCTAGAAAGAAGCTGAGTGGCAATTATTGGCCCAATCTTTGTGTCTGAAGAGTGGTGATCTTGAGGGCATGCAGTATATGTGTCGCATCTAACAATTTCTTGTGGCTAGTTGTACGTTCACCATGAGTGAGGTCTATACAGACAGAACATCTCGAAGAATTAGTTGACTAATCAAAGATAAATTAATCCAAGCAACCATTGTCCTAACTTAATGTAGAGGTTGATGATATTGTCCTTGAACAACTGGAGCTTTATTTGAGAAACATGACTCTCAGTTGAGGGAAAAGGAATGTATTGCTTCAGGATCTTATTTCTATGAGGTTTAAAATAAAACTACAGTAGAATGATTTTCGAAAAATTTTAATTGCTGAAAGACGTATTTTCTCATACTTTCATTCAGAGTAACAGGTAAAGACTTCTGTGGAAAGCAAAGCCTTTAAATATGATTGGGATGTGTATTATACAGATACCTTTTTCCAAAAGGAAAATTGTATCAATTAGTAAGAATTGGAATATAAATCTTTTTCATTCATAAATTTGCTACTGTTGAGCTATAGCAAATCAATGTGAACAAGATATACATTTAAAAGAATCATTACATTCTGTTGTTTAATAGACCTTTGCATTTAACAGACTTAGAAACTGTCAAATCATTTTTGAAACGGATGGTCACAATGTGAAACCTGAAAGGTCATGGTTTTAAATACAGTACTTAACATATTTGGAACAGCGTCTTTCTGCCTTGTCTGTATTCCCAGGTCAGTTGAATACACATCTGACTTTGGCATGGGCAAACTAATAAGGAGAGTTGTTACTTTAGGCATGAAGAACAGGTTACACCTTTTTGAAAGCTGCCCCCCCCCCATTTCTCTTCCTAAGAAACTGCTATATCTTAGTATTAAATAGGTAGGATAGTTCATATGAGAGCTTTATACAGAGAGGAAATTGGAAGAGGATGCTGCTGCATAGAGGAAACCCCTTGGAGTTTTGTCACTCTGACCTCACTCCTAATGTGTCGCTGTCCTTGCCTGCAAGATGTTAGGGTGTTTCAAATTTTTGTCCAAACTCAGCAGTATGTAGTGTCCTCAGATGCTGAAGTGATAAGCCCTAGAAGAAGAATACAAGTATGATTAGAATATTACTGGCTTTGTGGTGTTGAGGAATCCCAGGAATTTTGCTTTTGAGTTGGAATTTTTTGCATCTGGTCGAGCAGTGGTAGAATTCACGATGCTGTGTGCTGCAGCTCAGATTTTTAAACTTTGTTTCCTTTCTGGTCCAATAAACGTGGATACTCTTTAGGAAATTATTTTGTTTCCAAGAATTAATTATGTGATTTCATTGTACAGTACCAGGCAGTAAAATATATCATTTAGCAAATGTATACCAATCCATAAGCAGAATCTAGAGATGAGGATGACCTCTAAGGTAGGGATGTAAATATTGATTTAAAAAAAAAAAACTTTTTAACCTCCTTTAATGATATAGCTTAAACGGTTAACCGATAACATACCTAGTCCTGGCTGTGGGGTGCAGAGCCCTGGGTCAGTGCCTGCTCTGTGCCACCCCACCTTGCCATCGGGCTGCAGCCATCTGTCTAGAGTCGCGCAGGGACACAACTGCGGCTGGGAGCCACTCCCCAGGGCCTTTGACAGGGAGGGGAGGAGGCGGAGGTAATCCCTGCCAGTCACCACAGCCTATGTGAAGCCACAGGCAGCAGCAGCAAGCCAGGATCTATCCCAGCATGCAGGGAGGGAGGGAGCAGACTAGCTTTGGGTACTAATTTCCCTCCCCTCTGCCTGTCCTGCCACCTTCCTGTTCCTGAGGCACCAAGCACCACTTCCCTTCTCTGCCAGACTGCACCTTGCACTAAACGTTAACCAGTAATGCATTAGTGGTATAAATATACTTTTTGTTTACATGTTTAACCTTTCACATCCCTACTTTTAGGCCCCCTAGCCTGCTTCTCCCATTAGTGTTCTCAACACAAGCTAGCGTAGGATTGTTTCCTACACTGTTTTTCCTGTGATTTGTCAGTTTATCATTCATAAATATCACTAATGCCCCCATCAGTTCTGACACTAATGCATGTTTAAATATATTAAATTGTCAGAAAACATTTCCTTGGCTTCCTAATCTTTCCCTGTGTTATCCTATTAGTTTGAGTAAATAACCTCTTATCATGCCAGGTTCCTTTTTACTATTTTAACTCTTCAGTTATTTGTTGGTGGTTATGTTTTTTTACCTGGATTTCCCTTCCTCCCAATAACTGAATCATGTTTAAGGCAAACTATGTTGAATTTTTCCCTATAAATAAACCTGTCCAGACTTCTCCGTTAATCCCAGCTATGAGTGTGCCCTACATCTTTGTGTTACTGAGGTCAAGGAGTTGTTAAAACTGTAATTTTGCGTATCGTGATTTAGAAGAACTAGTTCTTCCGAGTGTGAAGTGCTTCTGTATTGTATGTGTATTAAATGAACTCTTAAGCTCACACACTTGTTATGTGGTTTACCATACTGATTCAGATTGTTTTATTTTCAGCCACGATATCTTCTGAAGTTTGAACAGATTTACCTCTCCAAACCTACGCACTGGGAAAGAGATGGTGCACCTTCACCCATGATGCCCAATGAAGCCAGACTGAGAAACCTTACGTAAGAGAAAATGACTAGCCACATGATAGATGTTGTGTCTGTCTCTTATTGATTTTCTTGAATTTTAAGCATATTCTGTAAATCTAGGAATTGCTGTCTTACCTAAAATCTAGCCCAAGATATTTTTAAATACAAAAGATGTTTCAAATTCATGAGAGTACATAACACTAGCAGTATTTGGAATAACTTTTTATCAATGCCTTGTTTAATCCTTTTTAGAGCAGTCATTCTCAGCTGAGCTGACAGAGCACTTGGGTGCTGTGGAGTACTGTGCAATATTAGCACTGATGGATATGCAGACATCTAGACAATTCACGAGATAATACCAGAAATTTCAAATAGCAGTTCATAGCGTCAAATATAATCCGACCTGTTGTGGCCTTCCTGAGTTTGTTGCAACAGAAAAATTGCTGGATTATTTTTCTGCAATCAGAAACCTGAGTGAAATTATTTTTTGAAACAGTGTGCTGCTAAATTCAGAAAAGTTATGGAGGGGTGCCTTGAGTATAAAATGGTTGAGAACCACTGCTCTAGAGTATGTAATCTTGGTGTGGAAACACTGTAAAATTTTCTTTTCAATAGGTATTCTGCCCCCTTGTATGTGGACATAACTAAAACAGTTATTAAAGAAGGAGAGGACCAGTTACAGACACAGCATCAGAAAACATTTATTGGAAAAATTCCTATTATGTTGCGTTCAACATACTGCTTATTGAATGGCTTGACTGATCGTGATCTTTGTGAGTTGAATGAATGTCCTCTTGACCCTGGTGGCTACTTCATTATTAATGGATCAGAAAAGGTAAAGAATAATATTTTGCATGAAAAATTTGAGTGGGGAAAAAAAAAATTAGCATTGTACACTGAAGGGGCTTCTGCTCTAGGCATAAACATTTTTTCTCTCAGTGTTTTCCTGCAGTAGTGTGGAGTTCTTATTCTCCTGTAAAAATCCCTGAGCACTTATTTTACTTCTATAGACTCTCATGAAGTCCTGCTGATCCACCATTTTTGTCTGCTACAAGACCTGTTCCTCTCTGCCATCAGTTTTGAAACCGTTTTACCTGGAATACTACTGAATGTCTTGGCCACGTACATACAAGCTGGGGTGTGTGCTTACAGCAGCACAAATTTATGCCGCTACTTTTTGCTGCAGTGCACAACCGTGCTGAGGCACCCTGTGCCTCAGCCAGCCACCGAGTGACATATGGAGATGGGGGAGCAGGCAACTCAGGACTGCCTGCTCTCTTGTGCCTATATGCTGTGGAGCCCCTGTGCTGTCCCACCCTGTGCTCGAGCTGGCTGCTCCCTGGCTGGCTGGGGTGCAGTGTGTCTCAGCACGGGGGTTCTGCTGCAGAGGCCCCACACTGAGGCATGTGGAGCCACCATGTTGAGGCACCCTGCGCCCCAGTCAGCCGCAGAACAGCTGGTTGGGGCGCAGTGTGCCTCAAGACGGGAGGAGCCAGCCTAGGGCTGTCTGATCTCCTGGCTTGAGGCACAATGCAACCCAGCCAGCTGGGGAACAGAGTGCCACAGCACAGGGGCTCTGCAGCAGACAGAGATGAGCTACCTGCTTCTCCATCTCTGCATTTGTCCCGGCACATGCCACTTTGGCGAGCTTTGCATCGCTTTTCTTCTGGGGTTTTTTTTTAATTTTTTTTATTTTGCTACCAGGAAATCCCGGTGTGCAAATTTTGCCCCGGCACTGCAAATTAGCAGCACTGCGCACAATTAACATGCAACATGTGCAGCTTGCGGCACCACAAACTGCACGTGCCTGCACATCTGGATCCGGGCCTTGTGCTTTTTTTTCCCCACCCACTTTTTGATACTGGAGGTGGGTCTGCTTCGGAAGGTGGCCAACTAACTTCCTTGTTGTTTAGTTTTATGCATTTGTTTTAGTGACGGAAAAAGTTTTTTGCTCCAGTTCTGAAGAACTGACTTACAGGAGGATCTGTTCCTTTTTGCGTCTCGCCCATCAGTTATTGTCAATTCTGTTTTCTCTGCACCTGTGCAGATCCACTGAAGACCCCAAAACCATACAGCTGTTGTCTTGGATATAATTTTGGTTTGCAGAACCTTTTCTTCTGGTGTGATGACAAAAATAATCTAATTTGACCGTTAGGGCTGGTAATTAAGCATAATTTTTATTTGGTTATTTACTAGCATTTTGTTTTCCATATAGGTTCTGATTGCTCAAGAGAAAATGGCTACAAACACAGTGTATGTGTTTGCAAAGAAAGACTCAAAATATGCTTACACGGGAGAGTGTAGATCCTGTCTAGAGAATTCTTCTCGACCAACAAGTACAATATGGGTTAGCATGCTGGCCAGAGGTGGGCAGGTATGCGTAACCAACAGTTTAATAACAACTTTTTTGTTGCTTGGGCTTATATTTTCTCTCAGGTTTTTAGGAGTTATTTTTGCTGTGTAATAGCTCATGCTGTTTACATTTGGGTTTTTGCAAAAATTGTGTTGGATGTAACATATTGCCACCCACCAACCCTTACCTGAGAACATATTACTAAATGTTCAAACTAATGGGTTTTGCATTAGGAATAGTTGGAAAAATATTGAATTCACTTGCCAAATAGATGGAAGAAGGGTATGGTGAGGTGGAGGGGGAATTATTTCAGGTTTGCTGAAACAGGAATTTGTAGAGAATCTAGTCAGACAAGGTTCCTTGGGTGAATTTGGTATCTTTTATTAGACCAACCCAAATGGTTGGAGAATAGTTATTAAGCAAGCTTTCGGGTTCAAAAACCCTTCATCAGGCTAAGGAAGTTTCAGCAGTTGGTGTGTGCTCTTCCTGGATGGAATGAAAAGTAAAGAAGCCAGGGGCTGGGCTGGGCTGGGCTGGGGAGGGGAGTCAGTTGCCAGGCAGATTATAATGTATCAAAAATCCAATGTCTATGTTTAGTCCATGATCTCTAGTATCCAGCAAGTTGATGAAATGGAGCTCATAGGCTCGTCTCTGGGAAGTGTTGTGTAAGTTTCCCTTGAGGATCAGGAGAATCTAGTGACGCTTTGCTTGTACACAAACAAATTTACATTTTGGGTTTTGGAAGCTTTCTTTAAAAAAAGATAATGACTAGGTTCCTAAGGGGACTTGGGTGTCATTTGCAGAACTGAGATGATGCCCCAGTGCCTGTAGCTTAGTTAATGGCATGCCTACCTGAGATGAGAGTCCTAATTCAGGACAGGAAGGTGCCCTAATCAGTATGCTGTAGAGTATCTCTCGCCCACAAACAAATACCAAAGTATGTTACAAATTGGGCAGGGAGAGAGAAGCTCTCCTAGGATGATCAAGGGAATTGAGAACCTATCTAATAAGAAGCAAAAGGAAGGTTGAGGTGGGAAAACATGATTGTTTTTTGTAAATGCATAATGGGTCAGCATAAGGGAGAACAGCTACTGAGGCAAAAGAAAAATGTTTGCCTGGGTGCGTGTGTGTGTAAACAGGCCATAATTTAGTTTAGGCTGGAAATTAGAAGGGTTTTATCAGAGAAATGAAGTTCTGGAACTTCTTTTCAATAGTAGGAGGCAAAAAAAGGAAGCTAGATCTTAGGTGGAGCTGTGATAAGAAGCAGCTCGACTTGAACCCAGGAGGTTATTCCAGTCCTGTATTCCTTTTGATACTCCAGCTTGGTGGTTAGGGCACTGTTCCTGGGAGGTGGGAGAGACCTCCGTTCAAACCTGCATACTAGATCAGGTGGAGAAGAGATACAAGCCTGGAATTTCCTCACCTCAAATGAGTTCCCTAGCCAGTGTTCAGTGGGCATAAGGGAAGGCATTCTCAGCATCATTTTAAGGTTCAAAATTGTGGCTAGCATGAATAAGTGAATCATTTGAAATGACAGAAAAAGTTTTAAGTTTTTAATGATAAATGCATTCAAGGTTAATCTGTTTTTTTCTACCATTTAGGGTGCCAAGAAGAGTGCTATAGGTCAGCGCATTGTTGCAACATTACCCTATATCAAGCAGGAAGTGCCCATTATCATTGTTTTCCGTGCATTAGGTTTTGTATCTGACAGAGACATTTTAGAGCACATCATTTATGATTTTGAAGATCCTGAGATGATGGAAATGGTAATGTACATTACATAATGAAATAAATGTGTGATCACTCAACATTAAAGTATGTTTGTCTGAAGTGTGATTCCTTTTACTGTGGTAACAATGCCTTGTTCACACCTGGATTTTTACTGTTTGGATCTTACTTTTTTTTCTTTTATTATATTGGGTAAAATCAGTTATCTGTCGAAAACAATTTTGGTGCTTATATAAGTGAACAAATCGCTTGTTGGAGACTAGAAGAGACCTGGTTTATCTTCACTTAATCTGAAATCAGTGACTAAACTCCTGCTTTCAGTGAAACAGTTACAAGCTCCATGTGTGTTTGAAGTATGGAGTAGTCTAGGGATCTTTGTGACAGGTGAAAATCTATAATGTATGTGCCTCTTTCAGTTATGAAGATGACTGAAAAGCCATACTTAAATTCAGTAATGAAAACTTGGCTTTTAAAGTTCTATCGTTGATTGTGCTAGAAGTATCATAAGAAAGGCTAATGTTTGTAGTGACTCTTGTCAGGGTAGCTAATGGGCTGGATCTGGCCTGTGAAGTTGCTTTATCTGGCTTGCCAAGCTATTGGCAGGTCAGAAACTTTTGGGGGCATGGCTGTTGGTGGGTATGGCCTGCTGCACAATCCAGAGCCCTGGGGACCTAGTGAACATGGCAATTGGTGGCAGGGAGCACACACAAGCTGTGTAAAGCAGCCCTGAGTTGCCCTGTGCGTGCCTGGCCCACCACTATTTGTATGCTCCTGCCATGGCAAGTGACCAACTGACCTGAAGATGCCTGCTGTACTTCCCCCAGGGTGGCTGCAGGGTCCAGCCCATGAGGAATCCTGCAGTCTGGATCTGGCCTGGGGCCACAGAGTTTCACACCCCTCATTTAAGCCAGTACAACACTGGTAAAGGGGAGATGGTTTAATATACCAATTTTTCTTGTGACCAAAATTATTCTGTGGACATACCAATGTATTTTGAGGTCTTACTCTTGAACATATGAATAACTTGCTGTCCCGACTCCCCAAAGAAAGGTGTCACAATGCTATAGTTAACACTGAAAAATATTTAGAAATTGTATTTGAGCTTGCTTCAGAGCTAGAAATCTCTGAATAGAATTCACAAACTGTGCTTACGTAATTGACACCTTGAACCATCAATGGATGCTTTATGGTTTTGCTGATTTGTGTACTTTTAGGTCAAACCTTCCCTGGACGAAGCGTTTGTCATCCAGGAACAGAATGTTGCATTAAACTTCATCGGCTCAAGAGGTGCAAAGCCAGGTGTTACTAAAGAGAAAAGAATTAAGTATGCAAAAGAAGTCTTACAGAAAGAAATGCTTCCACATGTTGGCGTCAGTGACTTTTGTGAAACGAAAAAGGCCTATTTTCTGGGGTATGTCAGTTTGTCTTAAATGTTCTGTCACCCATCTGAAAGGAGCATGGGCAACTCTGGTTCAAAGTATAGTTTACTTATTTATGAAATACAAGAACTGGTTGACAGATTCCCCTGTATGTTTGCAGTTCCAAACTTGTGGCAGTAGATCCTTACCAAGTGTCCTTTGGTTCAACTACACTTTTCAAGCTAATAAGCTAGCAAAAAATAAATGACACAAGTAGTGAAAATCTGCTTGTGGTATTAGTGATATAAGAGGTAGATGCTTCACTTTTTTTGGATTGACAGTGTACTACTTACGCAGAGGATTGCCAAAAGGCCATGTAGTATATTTGAATATCTTAAAACTATTTGGGTGCTGCCATCTTGTTCCCATGCATATTGATGTGGAAGAGGAGTCCCTGACCCAAGAGACTTTAATTCTGTGCCCATGTGCAGCTGTGTTCAGTTTATTCGGGCCAGTATACTGGCTGTCTCGGTCAAGGTGCACTCCCAAAGTGGGGCAGGGTTTTTTTTAATTCTAATTTTAGCTGTAATCGTCTAACCTAGCACTGGATTTCTAGGGCTTGTGTTTATTAAATTTAGAACTGTAGTAGGTCATTTGATCTGGAATTGACAATTATAGGATATGGTCTTTTTTGTGTTGATTAAAAGAACTGTTCTTGGTGATGAATGTCTGACTAATTAAAACATCTTTTATTTTTATTAGGTACATGGTTCATAGATTATTACTGGCAGCTCTGGGCAGAAGAGAACTTGATGACAGAGATCATTACGGCAACAAAAGACTAGATCTTGCTGGGCCTTTGTTAGCTTTTTTGTTCAGAGGGTAAACAAAACAAATTCCTTCTTTGTATTTAAGAGTATCCTAATACAGAAAAAGCATTTTTGTGGAGTTTTTTTAATCTCATATAATAGTTATTGGAAGCATAAAATTGCCCAGACTAAGGCAAACCATTGGTTTGTCAAGGCAGATGCTAACTATTGTCTGAGGCAAGGTAACAAATTCCTCAGAAGGTGCAAGATGTTTCTTCGGAGTGACACTTACAGAGTAAACCTTGCATAAGAAAGATCTCAGCAGAAGGCACATCTTGATTGCCATATGCCCTGAACCATGAGGGTTGAGATCTCTATTTATGTTGTCTATGGTAACCAGACAGCATCTGTTATCCATATAAAAAACTTGAATCCTTTTTAAGAATCTGGCTAAGCAGGATTTGCCTTGTTTTCCTGTATTCTATTTTGAGGTATTCTCCACAGAACATTTTTCTAAACTGACTTTTTGATAATACTGTATTTACTTGAATGCAAGATGACTTTGAATTTAAGAAGACTCCTCAGTAATGAGATTCTGTACATGGAAAACATAAATTTGTTACATTTTTCCATGTATAGAATCTAATTTTTGGAGGTTGTTCCCCTTGCTGCTGCAGCAAGGCAGGTGATTGGCTGGGGGAGGGGGTAGGCAGGCAGGCAACAGGGGATATAGGTGGCTTAATCTCCTACTCCTAGTCCCCTGGTGCCTGTGTCCTGACACCTGCTCCCTCCCCCCTGCATGGTACCTGCATGTCCCCAGCTTGTACTCATCGAAGAGGAGGCTCCCCATGTTGAATGGGGGGGAAAAAACTTTGTTTTGGATTTGAGTAAATATGGTATTGAACTGCTGTAGTATTGGTTGCTACAATTATATTTTCTGGTTGTTTCTTTAACAGAATGTTTAAGAATTTACTGAAAGAGGTGCGGATATATGCACAAAAATTTATTGACAGAGGAAAAGATTTCAACTTGGAACTGGCAATTAAAACCAGGATAATTTCAGATGGTCTGAAGTATTCGCTAGCAACTGGAAATTGGGGTGATCAAAAGAAAGCTCACCAGGCCCGAGCAGGAGTATCTCAGGTAATGTAGTTAGGCAGGTGTTGTCTAGGCTGGGGTAACTCCTATACTATAGGGTTTGTGCTGTTATGAAAATGTAAAAACTTAGATTTCTAGGCAATAATACCAGCAAAAGTGTAAACACTGACCTGAAATGAGTGTGATGAGCTGAAAGATTTGCCCTCTGTCTTTCATTTCTTCTTTGAAAGGCATAAAGATAAAGATGGCTGTCAGTTTAAATAGTAGTTAACCCATCGTTTCAATAGCCATTCAGTAATGAATAAGGCAGAGTGATTAGAAATGAGTTTGGGGATGAAGAGTATTGCTTGGGTGTATGATTTAAAAACTCTCTATTGTATGCAGGTGTTAAATCGCTTGACCTTTGCATCCACACTTTCCCACTTGCGGCGCTTGAATTCTCCTATTGGTAGAGATGGTAAATTAGCAAAGCCCAGGCAACTACACAACACGCTGTGGGGAATGGTCTGCCCTGCTGAGACACCAGAGGTAACAATTCATTCAAACTAATATAAAGTATATTTGCTTTCATTTGTGTATGTCATTTAATAGCTAGTTTTCTTGCAATAGATCACTTGAGTTATTTTTAGTGTTTTCTAGGATTTCATATATCATCGATAATCTGTAGTGATGTCATAAGAATTTGTAATAAAGTAGTTACAAGTTGAGGTGCACTGAGATATTGATTCATATTGTATTGGCCCCAATGAAAGGAAAATTGACACTATTGGCCAAAACAAGTCAATTGCCAATGTGGCCAGTAATGTCACTGATGTATGCTGCATGCATGTATGCAGCTGCAGCATGTGCATGACCAGGAATGTAGCCTGGCAGCTTGGAGAGCAGTGTCTGGCCAGTAAGTTTGTGGGGGGGAAGGGGCTTGGTCAGGGGGCAGATCAAGGCCCCCACAGTGAAGGAGGGAGTGAGACTGGGGCAGGGGTGTGGGGTGGAGCTTTGGGCAGCTTGTCCAAGGGGCATGGGGGGCTTAAAGGGGAGGACAAGCCCTGGCTGCTGCGCACACCACCAGGGGAGGCATGGGGAGCATGTGCCCCCTGGATTTGTGCGTGAGGTGAGGGCGGGCTGGGGCCCAGGACTGTGCTGGCCTCTTCTTGGCAGGAGGGCTGGGCTGGGGCTGTGCTTGGGGTGGGTGGCAGCAGCAGTGGGAAGGGAGCTACAGTGAATTTTGGGGTGGATGTAGCCAGCCCACCCTTACCCCATGTACAGATCCAGGGGACGCATAGCCCCCAGGGCTGTGTGCAGTGGTGGGAGCCACCTATGGCTCTGCCCCAGCCCTACTCCCTCCGTCACTGGGGGGG
>NW_005842266.1:1204831-1253219 GCF_000455745.1 Alligator sinensis | reverse complement strand
CCCCCCCCCCCCCCCCCCCCCCCCCCAAACTTAACAGCTGGCTGCTGCTCTCAGAGCTGTGCGGCTGCATACAGGCAGTCAAATTGGTATTGGTCGATATGACTGGTTAATAATTGGCCATTGGTATCAGCCAAAAAAAAGGTGCACTCCTAGTTACAAGTCCACTAGAACTTCCTTGTATAAGGTTTTTAGAAACTCTGATCTTTTTCTTTTTTTGAAGACATGTTGGTTTGAAAAACAAACAAAACATTCTCTGTGTTTAGGGCCATGCAGTAGGACTTGTGAAGAATTTAGCCCTTATGGCTTACATTTCCGTGGGGTCTCAGCCATCCCCAATTCTGGAATTTTTAGAAGAATGGAGTATGGAAAATCTGGAAGAAATCTCTCCAGCAGCCATTGCAGAGTATGTATGAATTTGGGTTTCTAAATTAAACTTTTCATCCAAAAAGAGCTTTTCTAAGTATCCTTTGGCTTTTTTATTTCACAGTGCCACCAAGATATTTGTTAATGGCTGCTGGGTAGGAATACACTGCCACCAAGATATTTGTTAATGGCTGCTGGGGAGGAATATAAAAAGATCCAGAACAGCTTATGAATACACTGAGAAAACTACGTCGTCAGATGGACATCATTGTGTCAGAGGTAAAATTTCCACATTAATTTTGAAGTTCTGGCCGCAAAAATGGTGCGTAATAGGCATGATACCCCTTTGAAGGTGTCAGATACCTTTATCAGAAATTCTTAGTGATTGGGAAGCCAGTGCACATTTTAAGGAGGGGTCAGCTTTAAAAAAGTGCTCTTTTTCATGTTGGACCTCTGATACCGTGACCTTAAACTGCATTGCTTGACAAACACTGAAAGGCTTCCAGTTTAGAGAACTTCTTGTAAGAAATCCTACTTGCATGTGCTTTTGACGCTTACCCATCGCAACAGTTTATTGAAAGGCTCCACTGTGTATACCCATTGTTTTGCATCTTGCTCCCATAGGTCTCCATGATTCGGGATATTAGAGAGCGAGAAATTCGTATCTATACTGATGCTGGCAGAATCTGCCGGCCGCTTTTAATTGTGGAAAAGCAAAAGTTGCTGTTGAAGAAGAGGCATATTGACCAACTGAAAGAACGGGAGTATAACAACTACAGGTAGGAAATCTCCAGAAATACAAGAAGAGAGGTAAGCAGCTCTAGTTTGCTTTCAAACTTCTCAAAGTTTGTTTGAAACTAGTTGAAGCTGTAACCTCCTTTGAGTTAAACTGGAGGACTCTGCAAAGTATTCTGCAGCATGTTGCTTTTTGCAAGGCACTGTGATTTATACTATTGCTTTGATTTATATAATAACTGTTTTCAAATGAGTCCTTGTTTTTTGATGGTGCTAGTGAAATCTGTATTACACTGTATTTGGGATTTAAGGTATTGATCATTAAGGTAACTTGGTTGTTTAGTTGGCAGGATCTTGTGGCCAGTGGTGTAGTAGAATACATTGATACTCTAGAAGAAGAAACTGTGATGCTGGCAATGACTCCGGATGATTTACAAGAGAAAGGAGTTGCATATTGTTCAACTTACACCCACTGTGAAATTCACCCATCCATGATACTAGGAGTATGTGCATCCATTATTCCTTTTCCAGATCACAACCAGGTTAGTAACACCACTTCTTTGGTTGTCTTGGTTTTGAAATTAAGTAGAATAAATATAATTAGTGTAATATACTAGAAATAGAAATTAAAGGTACCTATTGCGTGCACAGACATGTATGTCCATGAAGAGTTTAATGGGTATGTTTTTACTTCTACTTTTCTTGTCCTTATAGTCTCCTAGGAACACATACCAGTCTGCTATGGGTAAACAGGCAATGGGAGTTTATATCACAAATTTTCATGTTCGTATGGATACGCTAGCCCATGTACTATATTATCCTCAAAAACCACTTGTGACTACACGTTCTATGGAGTACTTGCGATTTAGAGAGCTGCCAGCAGGTATGTTGTATATTGTTAGGCAAACCTAAAACATAAAATTTACAAGAATAACACTATTTAAAGGCTTCAGTATAACTTCCGGTGATTCATACTGTCTTTAGTGACCATCAACTTGAAGGCAGTACTACTGAGCTATTAATATAGATGCTGAGGACCAGGTGTACAGCGTCTTGAACAAAATCAAACCAGAAGCAATCATCTTTCGGGAAGGATGTTTCATATTGGTATTTGCTAAATCATCCACAAGGGGTCACTGTTGTATCGATGAAGGCTCTAGTTTGCTGTGTACTTAAGTTTGCATTTATTCAATATCAAATCTTGTTTTGTGCGTTTGTCATGAAGCTTTTTCTTAATAAATGGCAGAGCATTGTAAATCTTGAGTGAAGAAATTATTCCTGTATGGTCTGCGTGTCCTAATTGTCCTAATGTATTTACAGGTATCAACTCCATCGTGGCTATTGCCTCGTATACTGGATATAATCAAGAAGATTCGGTCATTATGAATCGATCAGCTGTTGATAGAGGGTTTTTCAGGTATAACTTTTGAACTGTAGAAAATTACTTCATTTGATTTTACTAAATTGAAGACAGTTCTTTCACCGTCTTTATTCAGCTGTGTAACAGACGTGCATATCTTTCCAAAGCCGCTGGACAAATGTTTACTGTTAAAGGGCAGAGTTGTACTTTTTGACATACTGCCAAGAAGGGGTGACAGCCTGTTCAAAATGCACAGTAACGCTTTTTTCCCTAAAAAGATTTTTCCAGTGTTAAAACTACCACAAGATGCAGAAATAACCTTTTCAGTAAATAAACAGGGATGTTCTTCAATGACATGCTTTCCCAACCAGCTTTTTTCCTACTCTTATTCTGTGGGTATGTCTACACATTCATTAATGTGCTGTAGTTGCTGCTAAATCAATGTGCAGTAACATGCACTACTGTTCAGTAGCACTGGCACACGGGGTTTTTCAGATGGTAACTGTGCAGTAGCTTAACGTAGCTTATTAGCACTGGTTTTGCCCAGCACACTACTACGCAGTTAATTAGGCCACTGTGCAGTTAGTGTTTCGTGTAGATGTACCCACTGTATTTGAATCTTCTTATAAGTGCATTTAAATGTAAGATGATTTGGATTTCACTGCTTTGATTCTAGGCATTATGACTTCATGGTATAATTCAGTCGCTAGCCTGTATGGAAGATTGTTTAAACCAAATTTTCAGACAAGCAACATCAATTATAGACATATAACAGTTGATAGGGGTATAAGCTTTCTGTGCTATAACTTGCATCTGCATGCTTCTTCAGTGAAATCATAGTAGCTTTAATGTTGTTTCATTTAGCATTAAAGTTAGTTGTTTAACTCACTTTTGCTAAGGGTACATGAAGATGCATCTTGTATCGTAATAACTGATGCACATTCTTGACTGGCTACTCTTCCACCTGGTTAAAAATGACATACCTTTTAGGGATGTAAAAGATTAAACAATTAACCATTTAACTCGGGGGTGGGCAATTATTTTGGGCAGAGGGCCACTTACTGAGTTTTGGCAAGCCATCGAGGGCCACATGACAGGCAGCCAGGGGCAGATAAATATTAATTTTCTAAATGTTTTAGGGGCCCCACGGGCCAGATAGAATGGCCTGGCAGGCCACATCTGGCCCATGGGCTGCACTTTGACCACCCCTGGTTAAATTGATTTAAGTGCAATGATAACTGGTTATCTCACTAGTTATTGTTTAGTGCCGAGGTGAGATGCAGTCTGGCAGGGAAGTGGGGGAGGAAAAGGGAAGCCATGCAGTGCCCCAGCGGGAACAGGAATGTGATAGGGAAGGTAGGAGGGAGGAAGGAGCGAGGAGGAAGGGAGGGGAAGGGATGAGTGGGTCTAGTACCCATAGACCAGGGGTTGGCAACAGTTTTGGGCATTGTGCTAAAAAAAAACCCCAACTGCTACTTGGAAGATGTTGGCATGCCAAGAGGCAGATGGTGGGAGAGCTGCGATGGGCCTGATCCATGTTGTGGTAGTGCAGCTTGAGCCTCTTCCCTACTGTCAGCCCTGAGCTGCACATGCCAAGCAAAATGCCTGTGTGTCATGCTCTGGCACGTGTGCTGGGGGTTGCCAGCCCCTGCCAAATGTGAGTGACATCTTTGAAGATAAGATTGGGAGTGTACACTTGTTACAATAGCACTTGTGTGCTTGGTGCCTCTGAAATATACAAATAAAGGCATAGCCCATGCCCTAAGAACACTTGCAAGTAAAAGGCAAGGAAAGAGATGCACCTTGACTTGTTATCAAGGTGGTTGTGATCTGTTGCAGTAGTTTTTCAACCTGTGATATGCAGACCCCTCGGTCTGCAGACTAAGGGGTCCACGAAAGATGACTGCGATCGATCAAGTATGTGAATACCCACACTTACAATTCAGAGGTGACCATACCTTCATTTGAGATTTTTTAGGGGTCTGCAAATGATAACAGGTTGAAAACCTCTGATCTATAGGAATAACAGGGGCTTTTTTAAAGGTATATAGGGCATGCTGAGGTCCCAGGGGCCAGCACATACTCGTAGGCAGCTTGGCACCACCTGAGAAGAGACTATAGAAGTCATTGTAGTGTTCTGCATTATCAGTAATCTCTGGGGAGGTCTGGTTTATCAATAGCAAGTTGATGCTTGGGACCAAAGTATTCTTTCTTGCTTGTGTATCATTATTGGTAACTTTGGTTATATGGTCTTGTGAGACTTGCGTGTGGTTCTGGTGCAGTTGAGATTACACAACTTAAAAAAGCAGTGCTGGTCTCAGTACTCAAGATTCTTTATAAAACTTTATTTCAGGTCTGTGTTTTATCGGTCATACAAAGAACAAGAGTCCAAGAAAGGCTTTGACCAAGAAGAAGTTTTTGAAAAACCTACACGTGAAACTTGCCAGGGTAAGACATGCTGACAGATAGAAGAGAAAAGGCTGTGATTAGTACTCACACTTCACTAGGCAGAGTTGTTTGTTAACATTATTTGACCCTTTATTGCACCAAAAAGAATAAAATGGATGAAATTTCTCAGCACAGTTTTTTATCAATTGGTATGTTTTGAGTACTCCAGAGCATCTATATTGAAGTCTACAGTTGATAACATGGTATGAGTTCACAACACTAGAGGCTGGGACAAAATACAAATGTGAAGTCTGCGAACACAATACTTACTCTTGTGTGGAACTGTTTTGAAGGGTGTTGCAATCTGAATTTAGTTGTCTTTCTTCAGGTATGAGGCATGCCATCTATGACAAATTAGATGATGATGGTTTGATAGCACCTGGTGTACGTGTGTCAGGAGATGATGTCATCATAGGCAAAACAGTAACTCTGCCAGAGAATGAAGATGAACTGGAAAGCACTAACAGACGTTTCACAAAAAGAGACTGCAGCACTTTCCTACGAACTAGTGAGACTGGCATTGTAGATCAGGTCATGGTTACTCTCAATCAGGAAGGATACAAGTTTTGCAAAATTAGGGTAAGTGCAGGTCTGGGTGTCTTCTGGCTAACATTTTTTTTTTCCCTTGTGGAGTTTTTTTTTTTGTTATTGATCTGCTGTCTTTCGTCACCTCTAGGTGCGTTCTGTTAGAATCCCGCAAATTGGTGATAAATTTGCTAGTAGACATGGTCAGAAAGGAACCTGTGGTATCCAGTATAGACAAGAGGTAGTGACTTTTTTTTTTTCCTTCCTGTACTTGTATTTTTGATTTTACACTGGAACCTCCTTGCAAGAGTGAATTGCTTGTGGTTACTTATCCTTAACATAGAGCTTTAAAATTTAGTTTGAATTTTATGCGCTTCCAAACACACGCTCCTTCAAGTCTGTATGCATTTCTTAAATACACATCTTAGTCCAAACGGCATTTTGTTGAAAAACTAGGGGTACTGAGTACCATTCTCTTTTACTTTAGGATATGCCTTTCACATGTGAAGGTATCACGCCTGACATCATCATCAACCCCCATGCCATTCCTTCTCGTATGACAATTGGTCACTTGATTGAATGCCTTCAAGGGAAGGTAAGGAGAATGATTTGCTTCATGAAGTAAAATATGAGGAACCTCAACTAAATTTCCTTTATCTCTTGGAAAAGCTTGTTGTCCTTGTTTGTTTGTTTGTTTGTTTGTTTGTTTGTTAACACAATAAAGGATGCCAGTTGAGTTCCCAGTTAATAAGCCAGTAGAAAACCAAAAATACAGTAGCCACCAAGGGTGTTTGTTTCCTGAAGACAAGTTCAGTGGGTGAAAATACAGTGTGCTTTTCATAGTAGTTCTTTGTGGCTTTTATTTACAGAACCACTTTACAAACATAACTAACCCTAAGAAGTCCTGTAGATGTTCCTTTACCCATGAAACAAAAATGGGTAACAGTTAGGTTAATGAGAGTGCTTTTAAAAACTGTATCTGTAAACCTTTGTTTTTACATAAACAGATACATAATTTTAAAGTTAAGTTA
Source organism: Alligator sinensis (assembly GCF_000455745.1). Taxonomy (NCBI): domain Eukaryota; kingdom Metazoa; phylum Chordata; order Crocodylia; family Alligatoridae; genus Alligator; species Alligator sinensis. The sequence continues at coordinate 1,246,757 of NW_005842266.1, read as the reverse complement.
GATACTGTTCTGAGCATTGAGTCATTGTATTTCAACAGTGAAAAGTTTGCCTTTTCAAGTAGTTTTGAGTCTAGTTTGATCACTTCTTTGGGTGCACATAAATGTGTCTTGCAAGCAAAGATCTCTGTGAAGTTTCCTGTTTTTTCCTCCCATAGGTATCAGCAAACAAGGGAGAAATTGGTGATGCTACACCTTTTAATGATGCTGTCAATGTGCAGAAGATTTCCAATTTGTTATCAGATTATGGCTATCATCTGAGAGGAAATGAGGTATAATGCTCAAAATGCCAATTCTGCATCTTTCATTCCTTTTGATAAATTTCTTTCTTAGTATGTATAGTTAAACTGATGCTTCACTAGTTCTGCTTGTGCTTACTTTCAGGTTCTTTATAATGGTTTCACTGGTCGCAAAATCACGTCACAAATCTTCATTGGTCCTACTTACTACCAGCGGCTGAAACACATGGTAGATGATAAAATCCATTCTCGTGCCAGAGGGCCAATTCAGATCCTTAACAGACAGCCCATGGAAGGTAGATCACGGTAAGAATATTTATTGGCTTTTGATTTGATTAGCTTCCACAAAGTCACATGCCTGTGTTGCTCAGATGGGAGGAAATCGGCTGCATCAGCTGTGCACCTATGACTTAATTGGCTTATTGAATAACTGTCTGTGTAAATCAGATTTTGGTGTACTTGAGTTTGGACAAGTATGGCATGACTTAAGTCATTTGTAACAGAATATCAGTATAGAGTTATGCTTTGGCTGATGATTGCCTGAGCACTGTTGACATCTGTTTAAGCTTTTTTTAGCCATGTGACTGGGGGCTTCAGCAGTTATGCCTCTTGATGTCCCCCCAGGAGTCTTGGAGAAGGTGATATATGCCTAGCTTTCTGAGTACATTCCCCCCTGCACCCTGCCTATCACACTGTAGATGTTCATCTACTGAATGGTTGCTGTATTTGTAACTGGAAGCTCTGCTTTTTAACTTCATGGCAAAATATCCTATCACTTTTCGCCCGCAGTGATGGTGGCCTTCGTTTTGGAGAAATGGAGCGTGATTGTCAGATTGCTCATGGAGCAGCTCAGTTTTTAAGAGAGAGGTTGTTTGAAGCTTCAGATCCATACCAAGTTCATGTTTGCAATCTCTGTGGAATAATGGCAATAGCCAACACCAGGACACATACGTATGAGTGCAGGGGATGTCGTAATAAAACACAAGTATGTATGGATTTCATCTGCTAAGATTGCTAGCAGTTAAGCAAATATTTTTTTAAAAAATGGTGATTGGTGGGGTAGAAGAGACAATAACGGTAAAACGTGCAATAAATGCAGGCTTGTTTAAATAATGATAGGGCATTCTATGAGTTTGAGTTGATTTGGATGCTTCCCTCTGTCCTAGGGAGTTCTGACTGTTTATAAAATCCTTAAACGAAATTTCCAGCCAATGTTGCGCTGGGCGAGGGTTGTTGTTTCCATATAACTTAACTAAAAGAGAACTAAATCTCAGCTTCTTGAAAAAAAAAATAACTGATACAGTAAAACTCAGGAAGAACATCAATTCCATTGGTTGGCCACTCCGCTATATTCATTCAGAGCAGTCTATTAAGTTTGGGTTATAAGGAAATAACTTACATAAATGTCATATTTAAGGTGCTAATTTCTGGTTGGAGTTACTTGCATACTGCTCTTGTAAATCTAAATTAATGTGCTTTGTTATTATTTAGAGCTATTTTCTTAAAGGAGTGATGGAACAGATGAGTAAAATTATTGAAGGCAGTTATTTTTGTATGTACTGCTGACTTCTGAAGTGCAAGCTATTGCTTTTGTTGCTACTAATGAGTTGCGTGCAGAAAATCTTAACTACATTTTAATGCAGTTGATAAGGCAACATTTGTGTATACTCATATTTCCTTCTTGTTAAATGGTTATGGAGACAATTAAGTTTTATAACATGGTGGTTCTTAAAAAATAATCACAAGCTTTGAATTTTAAATATGAAATCCTGTACTTAAGCATAAATTTCAGACAGTTGTTTACCTTACCTCAGTGTTTTCTTGTAGCAGTTAAACAGAGCTTAATTTTCTAGCAATATACAGTCAATATACTGAATTAAACTATCTTAAACAAGAATGTAAGATAGGAGATTTCTTACTCTATAGATTTTTAACCTCTTGAAAAATAAATTACAAACACTGTTCCTGTATTAGTCTGAACTCTGTAGACACTTAAATAAAGGAGTGTTTTACTTCTTGCCATGGAGTTTGACGAGTTGTAGGTTTCAGATTTGTCACTGAAGAGTGGTCAAATTTAACTTTGAAGCACTGGACCAATAATTTGTAAATTGTTCCCGCTACATTGTGATTTACCGAATTGGTTGGTCTTCACTTGACTACTTTATAGTAAACTTATTTATTTTCTTTCCAGATTTCCTTGGTGCGAATGCCATACGCCTGTAAACTCCTCTTCCAAGAGCTAATGTCAATGAGTATTGCACCGCGTATGATGAGTGTTTAGCCTTCAGAAGGTTTTGTTTTAATTGACATTGCATACGTGGAAGCTGTGGTTCTAATGTACTTGCCGTTCAGCATCCAAAATGTTTTAAAACGGTGCATGTTTTGTGTGAGAGCCTAGTTTGTATTTCCTAATGCCTTGTTTAATGATGTTGAGCTTTACTTTTTGTAAATAGAAATAAAAAGATTTGTAGTCCATTGTGAATCCTGTTTATTTGTATGTTTGCAAAAAGTGTGAAAGCAAAACAATATTAGAAGGCTGAATGAATGGGGACAGGGAACTGATTATTGCGCTGGAAAAGCCTAGTGACTGCAGCTTTCCAAATTGCTAACTTAAACTGTGCATGAATGATACAGTCCTCTGTGTCACAGCTCTGCACCATCATCTGCAAAAAGAGAAACAATAGTTATGCTGTGTCATAATTACAAGAGAATAACATTGCAGATAGTACAATATCAATAGTAGTGCCTTTTCTGATAGACTTAAATGGGGAAGTAACTCATTGCTGAGATTATTAGAACATTTCCCAATGGCTAAGTATTTGGTCATTTAGACTACTTGGGTGTTATTGGTCATGAACTGTCAAATACCCTGTCAAAATCAATAGCCCTTATTTACTTCCTTTCCAATATTTGTAGACATTGTCAGCTCATAGCTTATTGCTAACATAATGAAATACCTTTGCTCTCGTTTTAAGTTCTTCCTACTTACAAGGTGAGGAGTTGCAGTATTTTTGGCATATTATGTAAGGAGAAATTAAAATACCTAGTGCCTGCTTTGAGGTCATATTATCAAGGCTGTTCCATGCCATAATCTAGCAGTAGCATTCCCCTCAAAAAGCAGTAAATGCTTATCACATCCTTGACCTGCATAAGTATTTGCAATTCTGTACTTCTTTAAGAGTGAAACATTGAGTGCACGTGCCCTTAGCACTTGTGTTTAACATTCACAACAGGGAACACATACTGTGGCTAAAAACCAGAAGGTTTAGCCAAAGTATGTAAGTTATGTTAATATTTGACTTGAACCTCTTCAGTACATAATTGACACTGGGAGTTGTTTTATGCTCTTGTTCCACTGCTGGGAACTTCTCTTTTTTTAACGCATCTTCCAGCTGCTCAGGGCCATTTCATTCGAGTGAACTGAGATTTCATTGAGTTTCTGAATAACTGGTGTGTGCAACAGTGATAAGGCCTGGCAAAGAGGAGGAGCAAGGCTATTGGGATTAAACCTATTGGTAAAACAGCATTGTGCAGTTCTTGAAAGTGTTTTTGAAGCCCTCTCATACAATTCTAAGGGGAAAAAAACCCAAAACTGTAGGTCTTCTCTGATAGCATGCTAACTGGAGAACCACTGGAATTACAGTTAGAAAAAGCCCAAAATTAAGCTAGTGGGGGAGGGAATGTATTTTTAGTTATGTTCTAAATCTTTCTTTCCAATACCTAATGTATTCCTCTCCCTGTTCCACTCTCGCTTATCTTAAAGATTCAACCCCACTGCAGCCTCTAGTGTAAGAGCTTAAACAATTAAGATCTGCAAAAAGTCCTATATGGAAACTGGGTAAGGCCGGATTTGATGTTCCTGCTATTTCTAATACTAAATTCCTGCAGAAAACATAAATGCAGCCTTTTCAGTGTCTTTTCACTTCGTAAAGGGACTAAACCCACTTGGAAAATGCTTTGCCCCTTTGAGTGAAATGCATGTCAGCACTGAGAAAATGGTGGTGCACTTTTGAACTAAAACACACAGAAGTTGTTTAAGTTCAAAAGTGCACCGCTGCTATTTTCTACACACTGATGTGCATTTTGCTATTTATACAACTGCATACAATGCAGTGCAATGTGCACCAGCTCGGGTGCGGAGCAAACCTGAGTCTGCTCCGAAGTGGCGGATCTCCAGTGTGTTGCAGGACAAAAGTGTGTAGAAATACCCAATAAGAACAAAAAGAAATGCTGCACCTTCAAACAACACCCACCTTTTGTTATAGGTATTTCATGTAGGGCATCAGCAACAGTGATTTTTGCAGAGGCTGTAGCTTCTCCCTTCGAGTTTGATGCATGACACTCATATTCCCCAGCATCTTCTTTACTCAAAGGAGAGATCTGTCAAAACAATCAGAACACATTCTTTGTTTAGCTTGGACTTTTCATGTTAATGCATCATTGTTGGACTGTGTAATAGCATTAAATTATATGTTAAGCAGACCTAATGGGAATGGTATTATGAATACTGAGTGATAATTGACCTCTACCAATCAAGAAGCACATATCAAGAATACTCAACAGTATGGAAAAAAGCTCATGCTTGCAGAGTAGTACAGTTTTAAGTTCTGCATAACAATGACTTTTAATGTAAAAAACACATTTGCTATTAGCTTTGGCTCAGCTGGGATAAATTAGTGTTGTCTGTACTGCTTGCTGGCTGGATTTAAGTGAGCAGTAGGTTGTTTTAACTCAGCTTGGATCCAAACACCCTGTACACTGACAGGATTCTGTTTAGCACCTGTCTTGGAGTGCATCCAATCTAGTCCTGGCCTCATCCTGCTCCCATGAGGGCTTTTACAACATGTCAGTAAGAAGTTGCTTTATCCTGGCTAGCCAGACATTAGTATTTTCCTGGTTTCAGAATGTGTTAAAACCTTCCATTACTGAGGGAGGCAGAAAGCACATTAGTTCTAATGCTCCTTTCCATAAAAGTGTATTGTCAGTCTGCTGGCACCTCTCCAAAGTCTCTATCTGTTTTGGCATGCAGTGCCCTTGAGCTGCATTCCCTAGTCCACACCTCATTCTGCGGCTTGAAGCAATCACTTGGTGTGGTCTGTTACTGACAAAGATCATCTACTTGAAAATCAAAATGGATCTTCTTGCCTGATGTGTTGTAACCTCCTCTCCTCTGATCTCTCTGCTGCTTTCTTCTTGTCTCTATAGATGACTAAATTTTTTGTGTACTCCCACTTAAGAAACAAGGGCAAGGATTTCTTTAAATCTTAATGACTAAATGTTTGGGGATGGTTCTTGAAAGATTACATTTCTTGAAGGTGCACACCAGAGGAAGAGAGTGGAGACCCTCTGCAATGCCCAGGACAGATGTCTTGCATGGTTGCATGGGATGTTCCTGCCTTCAGTGAGAGGTTGGACTGGATGACTTCCTGCAGTGCCTGCCAGCCCTCTTTCTTCTAATTCTATAGGAGTCCTGAGTTTGAGCTGGGGGACACTGAACTAATCGGACATAAAGGTCTCTGGTCCCTTCCTCTGAAGTTAACTTTCACTAACAATTCCAAGTTCTTGGTGGAGAGCATCTCTCCAGGTCATGTAGGGCTCAGTTCTAGGAGGCACTTTCTTAAGAGCTGTATGCTGGTCTGGCTGGGGAGAATGAACCAGCAGGAGAGATGCAAAGTGGAAATGCTGCTTTTGAGGCCTAGCTACTTCTAACACCTTTGCAATAGCCTCCTCATAAGGTGGGACAGCATGGTCCCAATCTCAAAAGGTCTTTTCCTGTGTGTCCTCTTGTCTTCTAAGGACACCTTGTCCCCATGGCTGACAAGCTCCTACTGAGATACCAGCTGGACTGGGCTCTACCTGCTGACTGCAGTATGCTTTGGATGATGCAGGAGGAGTTCTCTCTCATGTAAGTGTGGGTTTCTCACAGCTTGGGCTTTGTATGCACCTGGTTATCCTCTGCATTATTCTTCCACAGACTTTGTGCAGGTGTATACAACTGCAGGAAACACATAGTAGCTGAGGACTAGGCCTTGACGCAGGCATTTAATCCTGTAAAATGCAGGACTTTGACTGCTTTCACTTCAAATTCACAGAGCTCACTTTTTTTCCAACTTCAGGAAAACTACTGAGTTTGCCTCCATTTTGATTTTTCAGTCTTATTTCTCAAGCCTTGCCTCTGTGTCGCCATAAGCGTATGGTCATCTCTGCACAAGTACTCACCAGCACCCAGCCAGTCACTTCATGCTTTTCAGGCCCACCACGGGTCTGGATAGCCAAGTTCTCACGGTCCCCAGGCAGGAGCTCCATCCGCTGGACACCGTATTGTCCCCGTATTATCTGGGGCAGCAGAAGATAATGATAGCAGCTTGGTCAGAGGGTTGTTTTCAGGACTGTAGTCATAAAGATTTAATCTACCCATGCAAGTTCTACCACTACCTTGTCTACAGTCTGGACATGGTTCTACTGATATATAGATACAGGGTATCCTTTTTTCCCTACCAGACTAGCTGCCCCTTGTTGAGCACCCTGATAAAACTGCCTCCACACTGAGGAGAGGTACTGATTTCTTTCTCCTGGAAGGGATAGAGCAGTACAACTCTCCTGAGTGGACCAGGCTAAGGGTGAGATTTCCCATGGCATTCAACAGTGATCCCAGCCTTTCCCTCCTGAGGTAAAACTCCCATAAACTCCTATGGGAAGACTCAGTTCACTGCTGAGTACTTCGAAAAAGAATCCTACTCTGGAGGCTTGAGGCAGTGCCAGGGGCAGAGGGGAAAGGTCTCCCCAGGGCTCCCACAGCTGTTGCTGCTCAGAGTGCAGTAGTGTTTCCTATTCCAAAGGCAAGAGTGACCAGGTTTTTCCATTCAGGACCGCTCCCACTGCCCTTATTGGTGGTTTAGCGGGGAAGTGGGGACAGACTGTTCTCCATGGGAGCTGCCCTAGGTGCTGAGCCCTCTGGGAAATGTAACCACCTGCCTCTGAAACAGCAGAAGACTTGCAGCGCACAAGCTGTTGCAAGAACAGGGCCCAGGCCTGGTGACATTCCCAACAAGAGGGCTGTGTGGGGGAGGGCAAGGAGCAGGAGAGTAAAACCCAACTGTTTGGGCTTCTGCTGCATTCAAAATGTGGTCTCTGAGTAGGCAAGGGAAGGGCTTCCTTGACAAAGACTAATGTGGCATTTTTCTAGGCAGGGGTACAGCCCAGCCACACACTGAAGCAATTAATGGAGTTGTAAAACAAGGAATAAACCACAAAGTTATTCTACAAAAAAAAAGTAATAATTCTGTGGCCATTCCTATCATGCCATTAATTGAATGTGTGGCCAGGTGCAGCCCTCTGGCTGGGTGCTGTCAATTGATCTGGGCTCTTAGCTGCTGGGATACTCTATGTGCTCCTGCAGCTGGAAGCCCAGCTCAGCTGATGGGACTCCCAGTCATGGAAGCACATGGTGCACCCCCAGAGCTGGGAGCCCCATCAGCTGAGGGGACTCCCAGCTATGGGAGCTTGCTACTTGCCAGTGCAGGGATCGTGATCCTGGATGCCCCCTGCACCAGCAATAAGGCATGATAGGATCTGATGCTCGATCCCACAATCAGGCCTTCTGCCAGGCACATGTAGCATGGCAGGAAGTGTGAATGTATGAATTGTGCATCAGGTTTCAGCACGCCTTTACCTACATGCCTAGCAGGGGTCTTACAAGAAGGTGCACATTGTGTCGGGGACCAAAAAGCCAAGGGCTTTTGTTACTAAATATGGTCCATGCTCTTCCAGCCCTGAGAGGGGAAGATGACTGAAGATCTGCCCCATTAGTCAGATGCCCCATTAAGCTACTGATGTTAAGCAGCTGCACAGTGGTGTCTCTGGGGTTACATTGATAAATGCTATGACCATCATGATTATCTTGTTTACTGAAAACTGAGGCTTGATTCTGTCCTTCCTGCATGTTGCTCCCAAGCTGGGTTCTGGGAATTGTCTGGGTGTACTGGTAGATGCAGGGGACGGAACGGGACTCAGTTGCCTTCTGGGAAGCAATCAGTGTCACTTCTCCATGCCAGGCTGCAGTTGGTGACACTGGGGCTTTCAAGTTCCATGGAAGATCTGCCCAATAAAACACCCACAGACTTAGTCATCTGAGGAACACCAGGGCTTTGTATGTCATGGGAAAATATCCCCAGCTTGTCCAATACCCAGGTTGTCTTAGAGGGATTGCTATGGTAAGCTACCTGTTTTCTTAGGCCTGTTTTGAATTTGCATAAAGGAGGGCAAACCCTCAGAGACCTCCACATACCCTTGGGCTTGAGAAACCTTGGGAAGCCCTGATGAGGCGCAGACGGTGGCACTGAAATGAACATCCACCCAAAGGTTGATGATGATCCCAGTACTGTCAAAGAGAACAGCCTCTCCCTGCTAAGGTACCAGGCTCCTCACAGGTACTATGGCTGGGTTCTCATGAAGGCTCTGCAGCTGAAGGAGCTTTTCTTATGAGCGTAAGAGCCAAAAAAAAAAATCCCAGGACTTCAACACTCTTTAACTGCACAGCTCAGAAGCAGCACTAACATCTGCCTCCAAGCTACTAAGACAAAACAGAACAGTACATGACTACCGTGACTGTGACCTGTGTGGTCACGTCCAGTGTTTCCAAAGCTACTTGCAGACCAGAGGTTGAAACAAATAACCAAGGAACATTCTTTGGAGGCTCTGAATACCAGCCTGTCACACTGTAAGCAGCCTAACGGCGGTTCTTTTATCAAAATAAACAACGTAAAAAATGCTGGGGGGAAATCAGCTTTAGAAAAATTATTTATGCAGGAAAAATTAAACAAAGCCAGATGTTTTGGGGGCGGGAGGGGGAGGAAAAGAGATTTTTCTCAACTTGTGTTTGCGCTGGTAGAATGCACTCCTCCAAGGCATGCTTGTCAGAGGCAATGTTTGTTGCAAGATCTTCTCTTGCAAACTGCTGGTTCACAACCTGCCTCTGAATGCCTTATCTCTGCACATGGACTGCTGGAGGGCCAAAGGGAACTGGCTTTGGTAACACAGCAGGTATGTTTCCCAGGCCAGGCCTCCTCACTCCAGGAGCTTATGGAACTCCTTCCTGTATTAGTGACTGGCTCTCTCTGTTCCTTGCCTCCCTGCCCCAAGGTGTCTAGAATATGTCACCATGGCATTAACTGTGCTCTACCTTATTCCAGATGAGCACCGGGGTTGGGATTCCCAGGACTTCACAGCTCAGGTAAATCTGCGCTCCAGTGACATTCCAGATATCCTTGGGGGGAGTCACAATGGAGGGTCCTGAAAGGAGAGAGCTGTTATATCTTCATGCTTGTTAGCCAGCCACATTGCACCTGGGAAACCGGTGGTTTCTAGGGAAAAAATGTTAGCCAAAACTTCCCAGATTTTTCTGGGAACAAGTGCAGGCATCATGCTTTCTTTGGGTTCTGGCAACTTGTCTTCACTCTAGCACCTCCACCCCATGCTCTGGAACAGGCATTTTGTCTTTGTTAGCAGAGTGACCTCTGTCAGGGACGTGCCTCTTGCTATTTCTCTGGCTGGGCAAAAAGCCTAGGACCAGAGTCAGGTAACTACAGACTGTGTCACAGTACATGAGCAGGGAATGAATTCTGGTACTTCTGAGCAGGACCGTCCCTGTGGGGGGCAAATTGGGGCAACTGCCCCAGGCCCTGCAGTTTGGGGGGCCCCGTGGACCGGGGCAGAGCAGCAGAGGCATGGAGCTGGGTGAAGAAGCGGTTCTACATCCAGCCACCCGCCACCCCCCACGCCCTGCGGTGGCAGCTTCTTTGGATCTGGGGCCCATGGGATCGGAGCAGGGGCAGGGCCCCACATGGGCTGATTTCCCCCGGGGCCCAGACCCTGCTCGGGTCAGCTCTGCTTCTGAGTGCTCAACTATGCAACTTTCACCATGTTCCTTTCCTGTTTTGTATATGTAACGCTGCATACATATGTCTAATTCATCACTGTGTTCCTCCGGTTTCACATTCACATACAATCATTGTTTTCGATGGAATTACAGTGCACGAGTGGATTGGGCGAGGGGGGAATGATGTGGATGCATCCCCTCTTTGATTCCTACTCCACCCAAAGTATAAACCAACTGCCCTGTGCCAGCAGCAGTGGCATTTCTATTCACAGTGCTGAGAGAGTCAATTAACTTCACAGTTCATTATAACCTACCTGACTCCTGCTAAGGTCTCTATACTCCACAGGTATTAACAACCCTCTCTTTCCTTTTTAATGGCCCTGACATTCTTCTAATTAAGCTATCCTTTCTTCTGAAATGTTGCTGTCTGCTAGGTTTTCCTATTTCACAGCCCTTCAGACTGTTTTAGCTCTAGCTAAAAACATTAACTCAGGTGTGGTAATATTAACTCAAGTGAACATTAACTCAGGTGTGGAAATAACTGTCAGTGAAATATGGGGTGCACTGTCAAGATGCTTATGAAGGTTAGATTTTTTTAATGAATCTGAATAAGAGAGGCACATATCATTCTAATGACTACAGGATTAACAAAACAAAACCTTCTGATTATTTTTGCTTAATTATACTGAATATATAATACAGCAAATTAATGCATGTTCCAATAAAGTGACATTTGTTTTTGCTTCAATCTTAAACTGAATAATACAGTCCTAGGCCCCTGGCATGTTAGTAAAGCTTCTAGTTTGGTTTTTTTACTAGGAAAAAAAGTGTGTGTTGTGTTATGTGCTGATGTACCACACCACCTGCAATTCCCTTTTCAAAATCCTAGGTCTGTCCAAGTGCAATAAAGCTGTAGTAAATCTGACACTTGTCTGTGGTGCTCTGGTTGTTTTGCAAAAAACTTTGCTTACAATCTGTAGCATAACTGGGGGTGACTGGGGCAGCAGCCTCAGGGGCCACCTTTGTTGGGGGAGAAGGGTGCACGAAAATAGCTGTGACCACAATGGCAGCTGATTAAGCTGCTACTATTCATACCACAGCAGCCTGCACTGCCCCAGGAGCTGCATAGCTGCCACAGAGCTGCCCTGATACACCTCTTCTTGCCATCCTGCTGATTCCCAGAGGGTGCTGCCCTGCTCCCCTCTGTTCTGCAGGGTGCAATGTTTATGTGACCAGAGAGACCCCACAAACTCACTGAGTTCAGGAGGGCTAGATCAGCTGCAGTTGCAAGACAGCTGTGTTGAGACCCACCAGCAGCTGGAGATCGTCTCTCTTGACTTCAAAGCAGCTGATCTGACTCACTGCAGCTGGACAGTTGGCTCATAGCTTCCTTGAGGCCAGATTTGACTCTTAGCTTTAGAACGGTAAATCTGGAGTGATGCTACTGATGTGGCTGCTGGGACTCTGGGCTTACAGTGATGTGATAGGGGCTCTGCGGCAGGCCAGTAGGGGGTGCTCCCGCGCCGACCCACCCAGCTCCCTGTACCTGACCAAAACCAAGCTGCGGATGCCTCCCCAGGGGTGCCAACTTCTGGCCAACCCTCTTCCTGGAGCACACCCACCAGGCTGGGGTAACTATTGCCACCACCCAAGCTCCGGTCTCTGTTGGGCCCTGCAGACCTTGGGGTTGCTTAGCCCCAGCAGGATATATCTCGGTGCTTCTTATAGCCAGAAGCATAGAAAGTAGCCTCCCTTAGTCTGCCGAGCAAAGGGCACAAAAAGGCCTACCTAATCCCCCTCAAGCATGTACAACAAGGCTTGCTATAATGGATGGCTTTATTGGGTAGAGAGGGTAGGCATGGGGAGGGGTACAAGTCAGAGTAATATCAAAAGAATACCCTGAGCAAACGGAAGTGGCTTGCTAGCTTTTTGATACACTTCTAGAACACTTGATCCTAAGTTACTAGCTACATCTCGGGTAGGTTACTCACATTTTCATCTAGAGTCTAAAAGAGCTCCAGAGGCCATTTGCTTGTTCCCAAAGATGTCTGCTGTGTTCCAAAACATGTCTGTGTTTCATTCCTCATGGAGGAGCACAACACCTGTTGTGACCTCATCACTAAGTTCCCACCAGAAGTAAAGCCACTGGCTGCTGACCAGCGCTTCCAAATGACATCAGACTGAGCAGGTGAGTTGACTAACCACATGACCTGCAAGGGCGGGAACCTGAGACCAGAGGAGGAGCAGGTTCCCCCTCCCAGTGGAATTGTTATAGCCTAGCTAGTCACACCGGCAGGTAACAGGGGGGGTTGGGCTGTCTGCTTACCTCAGTGAGGCAGACTGGGGCCTGATTTCTCCACAGCCTCTGCTCTGCAATTGGAGGGGAAGAGGGAATTTGAGTCGGCACATTTAGAGATCACAGCTGGCTCTTCAGGTGTCTTTGGGCTCTTGCAAGACAATGTGTTCTCAGCTCTACAGGACCTGTGGCAGGTCAGAGCCCTGCTGCATCTGCTCCGCTGCTTTGGTCCAAACCAGTAAATGAGCAAGGGAGGAGGGGAGAGGCAGCAGTGTGCACTTCTGAGAGCAGACCAGGGGAGGAGGGCTGGCTTCCTGTGAGAGTTTGGCCCCCGTGTTGGCAGCAGAAAAGTGCCCGGTTGGCTCTCAGTAGAAGCTGCTGGGTGCTTGAGCCCTCTGGAAAATGTTACCCTGGGCCTATCTGGGAGCCTGTGCATGGGTCTTGAGCTGCTTTGAAAATCTGGCTTTCAGTGCTTACCCCCAGGCTTGGAAATGTCTTAGGCACAATCAGTGCCCAGGAACGGGAAGAATAGGTCTTTCTGTCTCATTCCCTTTTAGGAGGGACTGTGCTGTGAACCAGCTATTAGTATCTCAAAATAGAAAGTGAAATCCAAATGAATGTGTCATGTTCATTCCTGTTCGCTGACAAGACTAACAGGCTCCATCTTGAGAGGATTTTTCTTTCTGTGCCTGGTAAGAGGCAGGCACAGCAATAAGAATGTCATGTTCATTTTCCTGAAATAAAATGTTGTTGTTCCTGGTAGGAAAGCAGGAGCCAGACTGGGACCAGTCGCCTGCTCCTGTCAGTGGCCAGTGCAAGATGCTCCTCAGGAGAAAGGGTTGTAGCTGGCAGCTGCAGACTGGCCTGTCCCCTGAGCTGCACCCATTTGCAGCAAGGGGACACACTAAAGCACTTGTGTGGGTTTTTCACATTTGCTTTTCTAGCCCTAGCTCCAGGTCTCATTATCTCTGGGATCCCATTCTTCCCCACTGATAGTGGATGCTGAACACATCAGGGATGCACACTGACTAAGAAGGAAGACACTTCTTCACTGTTTTTCCCCCTCTTAAATATCCAGGAGTCCATCTGCATCTAGTGCCATCTGCCAGAGCCCCACAGAAGTCCATGACTGGTGATAGCTGCCCCTAGATGGCCCTTGTTTCAGTGGGGAGAAGTGGCAGAGTGGGGCTAGCCCATCCCTCCCAGGCCAGGCCAGGGTTGCTCTCTGCTCCTGTCTGGAACCATTTTAATGGTTCCAGAAATGAGACATCCTTGCTTCCCTTCAGAGACTCTTCTCCCATGCCAATGAGCTCAATTGTCTTCTGTGTCACACCCAGGCCTCTGGCTAAGTTTCTTTTCACCGTCTTTCCATCTCTCTCTGACAGGGGATACAATGCTACCCTGTGGCAGAGGGATGGGCTGCGTGTGTCATGCACTGCTGGGATGATGCCCAAAGGATGGGGCCAGAAAGGGCTGTTGAAGTCATCACCAGACTGCCTGGAGTTCTCCTGCTCCAGTGGCTTTGCTGGGTGCCAACACCCTTCAGCTGTTCTTTCTCCACAGTGGGTCTCTTGTCTTTCTCCTTCTCTTCCCACACTCTGGCCTCTCTCCTCCCCACCATGGGATCTGCCACAGATGTCCTTTATCCTTGGGACATGTTAATGGAATGGCCAAAGCAGAGGCCTGGAGATGAGGTGGGGCTGGGTGCTGTGTCCACATGCATGTTTTGATTATCTGAAGTCCAGGGATGAGGGGATGCAGGGAGTGCCTCAGGTTCTCTCTGTGCTGATCCACAGCAGGCTTCAGTCTGTTCTGGTCCTTGGTACAGAGCTTCTCTTCAAGCTGTCACAGCCTGTCCTTTCAGTCTGAATGTCCCTGCTACGATCCCCAGCACAGTGGTTTTCCAACATGAGTGTTAGCTGCCCCCACTCTGCTCTGGGATTCTTTTGTATCAACTCTGTGCAGAGATATATGCTCACAGAAGTTGCAGGGTAGGAAAGGGAGGACTGGACCTTTGGTTTACAACAGGAGTTACAGCAGGGTGGCATGTATGTATGTGCGCACTGACCTACCTACATAACAGGTCACTGAGCTCCAGTGTTCAAACTCCCTTATAGTTAACACCAGTGGCAAGTGTTTGCCACCAGTAATCCCCAGGTGTCTCTGAGCAGCTCTAGAGAAACAACTGGATTTGCACCTTTTTCTCCGACTACAGACTATGTCTCAAAAAGAAGGCAACTTTCACAGGCATCTCTTGAGCAAACACAGCAGTGACCCTAGACAGGACCAGTGACATGGCATGTGCTGTCTGGCCAGTCATTTCAGCAAGTGAAATGAGTATAATCTGCCTCACTTCAGCATGGTGTGGACCCCAAATTCAGCCCCAGCATGGGAGGGGCATGCCTTTGTGACCTCATCTGTAGCTGTGCAGCCGCTGGAATCGGTCTGTACAGAATGCCAAGTCTGCAGTGCATGCATGCATTCATGTGTGTGCATACATGTGTGCACATGTGCGTGCGTGCGTGCGCGCGCGCGCGCGCACACACACACACACACAGCACAAGAGAGCAGAGGAGAATCAGGAGATGGCTTGCAGTAGCCCCTATTTGGGGGGGAAGAGTGCCCCCTCCCCCCAGCTTGCTGCTCAAAGGCTCTGCACTGCCCAAGACCGGCTGAAAAAAATATTTGGGGCCCCCACAGACCTGACCTGCTGCACAGAGTGGACCTAGGGAAATGAGGTTGAAAAATCCTCCATGGGGTGGTGTGTTCTGCTCCTGGTCAGAAAACGGCCATTTCCTGTTGTTCTTTGGTCTCTCAAACAACAGGGCGCCCAGCACATCCCCTGAAGGACTCTCCTGCAGCAACTGGCTCTCATCACAATGGGAATTTTCCATCTGTGCTAAGTTTAGCATCTCTGGTCACCACCCTCTCGTGGTCATGGCCCCTGGTCACACACAGTTCTTGGCACTGCTCCCCTTTGGTACAAGGCTTGTTCTCAGAGAGAAGTGCTGGGCTTTTCACCATGGGTTTGGCTGTAACCAGAGAGGACCTGGCTTGCAGGAGCTCCCCTCCTCTGACCCAGAAGTGTCTAAGCAGCTCTTACCCCATGCATTTCCAAGTGCAGGGAGAGGACCTACTTGCAAGGCACAAATCTTCACTTTTACCTGCCAGGTGACACTCCTGACCCCTTCCTCAGCAGAGCAATGGCCACTTCCCCTCCCTGCTCCTAGCCTTAAACCTCCTCCCACATTCCCTGGTGGGAGTCCAGCTCTTTGGCTCTGAGCAGGGCCAGATCCAGTGAGAGCTCTCTTGCACTGTCCTTGCCACTCCACAAAATACCAAATTAGTGTCCTGCCTCCCCACCCAGAGCCATGAGTGGGCAAGGCTTTTGGGATCAAAGTGTGTGCATGGAGTGGTGGGGGTGTTGCTATTTGGCTTTCAGAGCTCTTAGCTCTGATTTCCCCCAGTGTTCCTCCAGCTGTACACCAGGGCAGTCACTGGTCTTACACCAGCCTAAAGTGGGAGTGCCACTGGGGTGAAAACGGTCTGGTCTTTCAGCTTCTTTGCAATCCCAGCACTGCCCTGGCTCATATTCAGGCCAACAGCCTGTTGGATTCTCATGTCCCAGACACTGCTCCTCATAGTTTGATCATAAGTCTTATGATATTTGGTGTTCCTCTTAAAGTGTCAGTTCCTGGGAATTACAGTGCCCATAAAAAAACTGAAGCAGGGACTTTCCTGAGGGGGGTGAAAAGCTTGCAAAGGTGAGTCCCTGACAAGTCAAAAACCCAAAGGCAAATACAAATGGCAAATGAAAATAATAAAGATCTCATGATTTTTAAGCCAGCGTTATGATTTCACCACGGCCCAACCTGTGATTTTCAAAGCTTGGGCATGGCAATATTGGTGGTTACATCAGTGTAACTCCATTGCTGACAGCCTAGCCAATCTAAGCTCACAAGGTGGTCAGCAAGTGGAGAACTCATACTGTGGTCAGGGAGTAGAAAAACAGACCCAAGGTCTTTGCAAACAGGAGGACCTTGAACCTGTTTCTCTCCCCTAGTGGGGGCAGAAGGCCAGTAGCTTGCAAGGAAGAGTTTCCTGCCTTGCCTACCCCTGTAGCATCCGCCTCCTTCAAGCCTGACACTGGCAGACAGCCAAGTAGGACACCACACTCCTGCCTGTGATGATCACTTTGCAAGAAGGCCAGCATAGGCTTTTGATATCACTCTCTGGCAAAATGAGGGTGGGAGAGAATTACAGTTTTAATCCTCCCCAGAGAAAAGCATGATCCCCTTGACTATGTCCCATTCCTCCCATGGCCGCAGCACCCTGGGTAAAACAATCTTGATGGTGAAACCTAGGTGCTCAGCCCCAGCCCCGGCAGGCAGGTGCCCTCATCGCTTTGTTTTATATAATGGCGTTATGGCTGCGATGCAGAGTTTAGTCTACTAGGAAAGCCTGTGCTCAGGAGGCATCTGCCCTTGGCTGGGAAGCCTGGTTAGGGAATGGGATCTGTGCAGGTCACTGCCCTTTATCCTCAGTTACTCGCTTCAGTCCTGAAGCTGGGAGTGGAGGGGGCATCCCCAGGAGACTCACAGATGGCGTGAGAAGCATCAGCCCTTCTGCACCAGAGTAATTTATACTTCCCAGGGTCTCTTGCTCCAAGAGCACTGCCAGCCCCAGGCACCCAGAACTTGGGAGTCAGATCCCTACCCCAAAAACTGAGGACTGGCCTGAAAATCCGTGTGTTCAAGACAGAGAGTCACACTGGGTCTGGCTTGATTTTTATCCAGCATAGGAAGCCTTGAGGTAACCTTACTCCAATCTTGGACATGCGCACAAAGCACCATTTGCCACTTCATTGAGAGAAGGAGCTCTGCTGGCCTCTCCAGCCAGCTACCACCCATTTTGCATCCTGCTTCCACACACCTGCATCTCCTCTCCTTGCCTGCCCCCTTCCACAGCCATACCCTTTCCCCTCACAGCACCCTTCTCACTATCACGTCTCTTCTCCTTTTCCCCATTCCCTCGCATCCCTCTACCCCTTATGGACACCCCTTGTGTCCCTCCTTTCCTTCCCCTTCTTCTCCCTACATCTACTCCAGCCCTCTCCTTGATACAGCTGAGGTTATGATTTATCCCTTCATGTCACAATGGAGTTGGCAGTGAAGGTTCAATCCTGGGAAGACTTAGGTACACAAATCACTCTATTCTGGGAAGAAGCCCCACTGACATCAACATGACTATGGACTGGAGTCAAGTCACTCCAATACACAAGGCCTGGCAGGCTGTGGGCCCTGAACAACAGTGAGCACAACCCTGCCCTCACACTTAGTGAATGTCTGGATCCTAAGGCCACTCCCATGATGAAGAGTCATTCAAGCCGCTTGCTAACAATGCACAGCAATGCTTCAGAAACTCTAATTCCTGGGGCAGAGAAGACCCAGACCATCCCTTTCTGACCTCATTGAAAGGATCCTGGTGATCTGCCTTGTGTGTTGTATACAAAAATGTGGGGTGTGTAAGAGCCACACAGAACGAATGACAGGTCTGGCTGCAGAGAGCAAGTTCAATGTAGAGAAGAGCACAGCACACCTCATTGTTGCCTTGTCTTGTCTGTTAAACGTGTCTACACACACATTAACATGCATTAGTTAATGCATATTAAATCTCGTACCTCCATTGTGAGATACTAGGAAAATACGCATTAGCAGACATGATTAATCAAGTCCGCTGGAGTGTGGTGATTACTGTGCTCCAGCAGCCTCTTGCATATTGTGTATCAGCGTCTCCACGCTTAAAAAATGGTGATGGCGGTGCTTGAAATAAAGCTTGTCAAACAAGCTTTAGTTCAAGAGCCCTCACCATCATTTTAAAGTGCGGGGACACTGATACATGAGACACTGTGGCGCTTTAATTAGTGGCTCTCAGAGTGGCTCTAGGTCATTGATCCTAGTCCTGTCACCTATGGCCACAGAGAAAACCCCATCTGCATCCTCTCTAATCATCCTTCATGTATTTGAAGGCTGGTATCAAATCCCACCTGTCTTCTCTTTGCTAAATAACATAACCCTAGCTCTTTCAGCCTTTCCTCATAAGTCTTGCTTACCGGGCCTCTAATCATTTTTGTTGCTCTCCACAACAAAGTGCAGCGTGGCACCTGGAAAAGATTTCTTTCTAAAACCAGCACTGGATCATACTGCAGATAGCTTTGTTCCTTGCGGGGCTGGTAGTGAGGAGAGAAGAGCAGATGGCTCTCATTGGTGAGGTCATCTTTCCTGGGTGACACCTGGAGCTCAGCTTTCTCCAGAGCTACCTGCCTACGTTGTATTAGGGTGGAAGTAACAGATGGAAAACACTTAACAGGCCACCTAGCTCATCCCCCTGCTGAAGCAGGTTATCTCTAGTGTGCTGGTTTTTAATAGCTCAAGAAGAGGTCCTTCCACTCACCCTGGGGAGACTGCTTCCTACTCATTTACATCACAGCCGTCTTGCAGGGTGCTCAATGTTTTGCTCATACGGGCGGGATGAGCAGCTCAGTTGGTCCATGGGCCAGCTAAGGCCCCATAAGCCAGGACAGGCTCTGTGCTGCCTCCTAGGGCCCCACGCTGCCTCCTTCAGCCCCATGTTGTCTCCTGGGGCTGGCCCCTATGTCCCCAGATCAGGCCCTGGGCCACCTTTGCTTATGGAGCCAGTATGCTAACTGGCCTGTGGGGCTTCCCACAGATCCAGAAATTTGGCATCAGGAAAGTGGCAATTGCTGCTACCACTCCCCCCCCGACCAAATTTCAGACCCCTAGGGACTCCTGCAGGCTAGATGGCATGGCTCTGTGGGCTGGACCTGCCCTGTGTGTTGGGCATCCCTGTATTAGAGTACTGCACATACATGGAGATCCTGTCCCAAAGGGCTGACAACCTAAGCAAAGATGGGAGGGGACACAGAAAAGAGATGGACTTGCCCCAGGTCAGGAAGCAGAGCTTGGAATGGAACTCAAATGTCCTGCATTCCCCAATCCAGTGAACCAGACTTCCTCTCCATGTTGCTAGGACCTCCCCCCCTCCCGATTTTCTGCCCAAATTATCCCATTCTTCCAGGTTCTGACCAGGAAGAATAGGATAATTTTTTTATCTGTAGCAATGGGGGCTAGAAGCTCCCTTTAAAAGAGAAACAAAAAACAAAAGCACCAACAGAAACAAAAATGGAGGTTCTCAGGTCATCACAGGACTCTAGGAGCTAGGGCCTAAACACCCATCAAGTATTTGAAGGCATGTGATGAAATCCTGAGAGTTGGCAATGCACAGAGTATTTGAACAGGCACTAAGTAATGTCTGAGAGACTGGATGATTGCACAGATTAGCGTTCATCTAAGATATGAACAGCTTGACACTTAGCTTCCTTAAGGATAGCACTTGGATGCAACTTAGTCACTTAGTAGAGTTTATTGCTTGAACTCTCCTGCCTTTCCCCCATTCATTCTGAACCTGATAGTGAGCTAGTAAGAATGCCATCTGCTACACAGAGTCTGTATCTGGTTAAACCCAGAGTTTGAAAAGAATGAAAACACTATCAATAGCAATGCCATTAGAAGCTAGATGAAAGCAAAGACACAACATGTCAAGAAAACAGCTGACTACAGAAAATGCAGCTGGAGGCTATATTTTTACATCACCTGTATATTGTAGGTATACTGTTTATGTAGACAAATCTGTTTATGTGAAGAGGCAAATCTTACATTCATCTGCTTGCTACTGCAGTCAGTGGGATTGTAAGCACGTAACTGAGGGAAAAATTGGGCCTCTGGACTAAATTCATCCATGGCATAACTCTGAACAGTGCCCCCTGGTTGAACAAGCCCAATTGTCTCCTGCCTTGTACCTTGAAGGGTTCTTCTCCAGCTCTCCAAAGTGAGCCCCAAATGGGTATAAAATGCTACATTTGTTTGGTAACACCCACTGTGCACGTGTGTAAAGGACTCCAGGAGCTGCAGGCAAGTAGAGCACATCTGCAGTTCAGCATAACTCGTCTGGACTCTTCACCTAGAGACTGAGGAAATCATTTACCACACACTGAATGCCACAGGGACCTTAGCCTGCTCTCCAGTCAAGCTTCCCCAGCTCCAGGCAGCATCAGTTAAAATTAAATCAAGGAATAAAAAAGCAATCTGGGAATTTTCTTTGTTCTCAGGCTGGATTCAGTTTCTGTTTTCCTCCGGTTGTGTGTGCACTCGTGCACTCCCAACAATCTGCATCTGAAAATAGACTCTCGTATTTCTCAAGCTGCCAAGAAGCTGTTTTCACTTGGAAATGACTTTATATGGAGAAGGAGAATCTTTTGCAAACAGTGGCAGCTAATTTTATGTGCATTCAACTGTTTCCCTTCAGAGCAAGGGAGTGCAGCACTATTAGCTCAAACCCAGGCAGCCTTAAAAAAGGTGGGGTGAGGTAGTTTCCAGACCTGCCCCTGGAGTCCATCTGCCCTCCTCCCCCCTGCTTATATTGAAAGCTTTACCACCCCGTTTCCGTGTCTCCAAGGATATTTTCTCTCTCTCATTGCCATGTAAGACCTCCACAACCAGGACTGAGCTGCATTGCAAGCTCTACAGTGTACCACGTTGGGGGTAGGAGAGGGGGATGAGGGCTGGAAGGCAGATGTGTAGTATGAGGAGGCCCCCTACTCTCTTCCCTCTACAGAGAAAGCAGGGAGGAGAAGCTAATGCCAGGCTGTCCTGCCCTTCTGACAGAGGTGGATGGGTGGGTTCACAGTGTGCAGAGCTCAGCTCTGACTCACCAGGGAAGAGAATAGGATACAGGGGATGTCACCACTGTTGGTAAGGGCACTAGCGCAGGCTGTTCCCCCCACAGCAAGGGGCTGGACCCAGGCTACATTTGAGTCATGGCAGAGCAGGGCAGCTACAGGCCATCACTTGGGGAAGGGCGAGGCACGGGCTACCTTTACTCCTGCCCCATAGTGGAGAAGGAGCAAGGTGAGCAGAATCTGCTCAGTCCCATCAGGCAGTCACCCTCATTGTGGGGTCTGAGGTACAAACACTGTGGGGGGGTCCCTGATAACATCTGCTGGGAACTTCAAACAGGACAGCAGTTTCCAAGGCGGCTGCATCCGTTGAACACTGTGGAAATTTCATAGATTTCATAGACATTAGGGCTAGAAGGGACCTTGGGAGATCATCGAGTCCAGCCCCTGCCCCAGGGGCAGGAATTCAGCGGGGTTCAAAGGATCCCAGCAAAGTAAGCAGCCAAATGTTTCTTAAAAGAGTCCAGAGTAGGTGCTTGCAGCAAATGGCCAACGATCCTTTGTGGTGACCCTGTCTGCTTTCCTCTGCCCTTGGGTCTATAATATAGGACATAGCTGACCTTTCTCCTGGGGATGGGAGGGAACGCTGCGGGTCAGCCTGGTCACCACTGTCCCCAGCAGGGATTTTGCATGTGGAAAGGGGGCCATGGGAAAAGGTAGGATTCCCAGGATCCTGTGCCGAGTGCAGTAATAGACCCTGAACCCCTCTCACTTTTGGCACCCCAAGCCCCTTCTGCCTTCCAGCCTGCTCCTTGGCCCCACTCAGCACAGCACTCACAGCTAAATGGGGCCTGGTATAAGCACGAGCTGCAGCTTGCTGTTGTCCTAGAGGCCAGCTGCCCGGGGTGCTTGCTTGCATCTTCATGACCATGACAGGCCAGCACATGGGATCCTCTCTCTGCATAGAGGGAGAGGTGCTTTGACCTTGTCCCTGGCAGGACTTCCTTCAGCAGCAATGGACGAACTGCTGAGAGGCAGAAGAGCATTCATAGGGAGGCATTTGGGGATGCCACAGGCCATAAGCGAGCTGTATCAGGCATCTGAAGGCCTGGCAAAAAAGGCTTTTTCCAAAAGAGCAGTGTGCTAGAGAAGATGCTGCATTGCCTTTGTCCTGGTTGTACCTGACAGAGAGAGAGAGCACAGCCATGTATCTCCACCCAGGCTTATATCACATGGGAAGCTGTAACAGGGCAGCCTGGCCCTTTAAAGATTAGCCTCGATCTGGCCAGCTCTGTTTCACTTGCCCTGCCCATTGCATTGGTGGGTGCTAGACTTAAGTAAGAGAGCACTCAGCAGCTGGCTGGGAGGGGCAGACAACCTGCTCCCATGGGGAAGTGGGAAGTCTGGTGAACTGGGCACTGGAGTCAACTGTGTCCTGCTGGGACCCTGGTCTGCAGCACAGGAGCTGACGGTGCAGCAGCTGGGGTGGATGCTACTGCTGCTGGGGCCAATCTGGGGCAGGGAAAGGGGGGGCTCAGGGAAGCCAAAAAGTCTCTAGTGAGGTTGAGGGGGCCAATTATGTGCGCCTTGGGAATTCCAATGCAGGATCAGGCCCCTCAAGGCCCAGGAGCACCTGCCCAACTTTCCCTTCCTATAGAGACATGTCCCAGGGAATCTCAGGGAGCCCCTCTGTAGATGGGTAAAATTGGGGTTCCCCACTTTCAGAAACTCACCCCAGGATCTCCAGGAGTGTGTCTCCATTAAGTGGGGAAAGCCCGCATGGATCCTGGCATGGAGACACAGGACCCAGGGAATCCCCAGTGCCTCATGCCTCCACACTGGGACTTGTGCCAACCTATGTTTCACAGAGGCAAAGGTTGGTGCAAGTCTCAGTGTGGGATGGGGTAGAGGCATAGGGTGGCACAGGACTGGGGGAAGCCCTGGTTCCTTGAGCCTCCACACCAGGACCCGCACTGACCTGTGCTTCTGTGTGAAGCATGAGTCAGCACAGGACCTGGCACAGGTACAAGTGTGGAGGCATGGGGCACTGGGAATTCCCTGGGACCTGCATCCACACAGATGAATAAGTCAGTGCAGGTCCCAGTGTAGAGGCACGGGGTGCCAAGGTTTGCCATCCTGTGCCTCTGCATAGGCACGGGTCTGTGTGGGATCCAGGTCCCGGCAAGGAGGTGCGGGGCAGAGAGGGACACAAGGAATTCACGGGCAACAGGAATGCATCACTTGTTGTCCTGCACTGAGACCCTATCTAATGTGGGACAATTGGCGACGTGTTTCTCTCAATAAAACAAATCAATTGTAGTAGGACATGTCCCACACAGCTTGGTCTGCTTCTTCTGATGGCATCTGTTTTTACACTTAGGGCTTTTTATCCCAATTAATTTTGTGAGGCTGGAGGGAGATGGTGAGGGCAGACTCCATTCTGTCAATTTCATTCTGCAGATGGGAATATGAGGTCTGCTGACACTGGGGGCAGATGGAAAAACACCTGGTAAGAATGACTTGTGAGACTGACTGCACAGACTGGGGCAGTTATTTCTCTCCCTTGGACAAAGGGAAGGACACAGGTGTTTCCCGCTGCCCTGCAACACAGCTCACACATATACACACACATCACGCTGCCAACAGGGCTTAAAGCACATCCAGTACTTTGCACAGAGAACAAAACCCCATACTAAAATCCCTCCCAATCCCTGCATGTCTTCAGCTTTGATTTCCATGGGAGGATAATGAGCCTGGCAGGCAGTCCTGGAACTGATTAGAATCGTTTGGGCTTGCTTACAGATCTTGATATAACTGTTTACAACTGTAAGCCGGGGATCTGTGTAGGAGGGCAACAAAACTATGTTTAGGAGCAGATGGAGTTTCAAAAAATAAAATAAAACAAAATCCCCAACAACTAACAAAACGTGTCTGCAACACTTAATGGAGGAGAGATGCATGGCTGCAGTTTGTGTGAATTGCAAAATATTAGCATCAAAGTGATCCTGCCCGTGCTCCACAAGCTGAATCCCACAGCAGGTGCTGTGGCCTCCAGGTTAACCCCAGTTTTAAAATTTCCTGGAAGTAATCACCCAGTCAGATCTACTGGGCACACTCGGCAGGGGTACTGCAATCTTGCAATGAAACTTGATCGTCGCCAGCCAGCAACAGACATTTGTATTGCTCGTGGCTTCTAAAAGGAGAAAGTGAGGCTGAGCTGTTGCACAGATGGCCCTGGTACAGGGCCTCTACACTGTGGCAAAACTTGCCCCCTCCAAAAAGCTTAAGCAGCCAATGAACAGGACCCCTTATTTCCATCTCATTCCTCCTCCTGCTGTTGCTGTACAAAGACTGAAGGCTCAACCCATGTACTGCATCTACTGAAGAAACATCAGATTCCTGCCCTTTTTATACACATCATATTGAGCCTCTGTTCGTCGCTGTGTTTAGGGAAACAACTGCCACAGCGACAAGCTGGGTTAAACTGTCACAGGATACACAGGAATCATTATCAGGCTCCATTTACCACATTCCACGTACAATCGCAATACTTAAACTATTATTCTGTTTAGAAAAGATGCAGCCAATATATCTTGGTTTGATGGCTAGTGCCAGGGGCTAACTGTGTAGCAGTCTTGCTGAGTAGTGTTTGTGAAGTGCCACAAACGTGAGAATGGACAGTTATCAGAAGAGTGTTACTATTTTACATGATCGAAAAGATTAATCAATTTAATTTACTTCAATTAACAAAGTACAAAGTTGTTCATGCATCATGGATTACAGCTTCATGCCTGGCACTTCTAGCAATTCCCTTTACTGTCAGGGGTTGATTGTGTGCACTTTCAGAAATGATTTTGTAGCCTACACTTTCAGTGTACAGCATCTCAGCTGGCTCTTGCCTGCAAACTCTTGGGGAAGGCTCTACACCAAAGTAGGGGTTCCAGAGATAGCCCTAATTTTCCACTACTTGCTGAGCAACTATAAGCAAGTCCCTTTTCCTTTCTGTGCCTTGGTTTGCCTCCTACTCTTCTGTCTGGGTTTTAGATCCTTAGCTCCTGATTGTTGGTGCAACTGTCTGCAGCATGTCAGTGCCTGGGAGCACCAATGTGAAGACATGTTCGACTTGCAGAAGTGTGTAGTCAGAAGTGCATGCCCAAACACTGAAAACGATCATCTGCATGGTGCACACCAAAAAGTACGCAGCATCCTTTTGGTGTGCAGCATGCACAGATGAGAAGCTGTGTCCAACTACCTACAGTACCATGTACCTTAAGTATCTAGGAAAATGGGGCCCTGAAATGACTGAGCACTAGATGAAATGAAATCAGACCTGACTGAAAGTTTATTTTTTCCCTGCAGAATATTGTGCTGTCTCTGTGTGTGCATGTGTGTTTAAAGAAATCTAAATGTTGAAACTTTCAGCCAAGTGTCAAAAAACACATAAGTTTGAAAAATGCTTCCTTTCTCTCCTCTAGAGACAGGAGGTACCACAGTCTCTCCTCTGGGAGCATCAAAGGACACCCTGGCATACTTCCTTTCCCTTAGCTCCCAGTCCCCTGGGGTTTCTGGGAGCTGCAGTCCAAACTACAGTCAGCGCGGTTCTGTAGGACTGCTCCTCCTGCCATCACACACTCCATCAGCCATCATTTTTCTTATGTCCCCTTTCTATAAATTTTGACTATTAACAATGGAAATATGTTTTCACCAGTCTGCGAGTGTAACATGAAATCAACATTTATTGATAAAAATCAACTCCTGTAAAAGAGTTTGAGTTAACCAGGCTTCAGACAGCTGAAGTTAACACTTGTCTGGGCAATGTAACTAGGCTATTGGTTCCAGAAAATCATTAAAAAATCAAATTCAAATTCGCTTCATTTACAGGCATAATTTCATTTAATTTTTCTTAAAGGGAAACTTGGTGGGCCACCTGCTAGTTCTATGGGTAATAATTTGATCGTGCCTTCCAGTGGATAGGGCTGATACCTTGGGCTTTCCACACCCAAGGACTCTCAGAGAAGTTAGAGGGAGGCCTCCTGGCAAAGTGTTTGCAGCAATGGATCTCAATTTTGGCAGGCTCTTCCCCAGAATCTGTTGCTGCCTACACAGTACACAGAATCTGCATGCTGAGGTATGGGCTGCTGGCTTCATTCAGCATAAATGATCTGCAATATTGCAAGCATTAGTAGTCTTGGCTGTTGTTTAATTCCATCTATCACTTCAATATTGTCATTTTTAATGGAACAGGAAATGCCTGCAGATCATAGACTATGGCCTAATTCCAGGAAGCTGTAGGAAGGGGGTGGAACATGTCCATCCTGTCACATTTGGCTCAGATTTACTCCTCACTAAAGGTTGTGCGTTTCTACCACACCAGCTACTCCCATCTGAGCCTGAGCTCTAAGCAGCTTCTGTCTCCTTCTAGCCTCACAGGTAGGACTTGCTAGTCTCCCACAAAATGAGCGTGGCTGATATACGTTGCTCCCAATAACACCTCAAGCCCCCTTGGCTGTCAGTAACTGTGCTGGAAGGGTAGGGAGGACTTCCCTGCTATCTGCTGCATCTAGGACTGCTCCTTCTCTGGGCAAGGGGTTTTGGCAGGTGGAGGAAAGGTTATGAAAAGGTTGCACTAATGTGCCTTCTGAATTCCCGTGAGGTTTGAGGGGGAAAGATGCTTCTGCTTGAAAGCAAACCCTGTCTGGTCTACACCATTTCAGCTTACAGAGCTTGGATGCTACGGAAAGGCTTTGCAAGGTGAAGGAGATGAGATGGCCACAATACCCGTCTGTATTAAGACTGCTGAGGAGTGTGCCTGGAGGCCTGCCATTGAAAGCCAGCTAACAACTGAACTCTGTTTTGCTGGTTCTGAGGCTGATACACCTGTTGTGCACTGTGCAAACTGCAGCAGAAATAGCAATGCTTTGCTAGCAGGCAGATGCCATTTGCTAATCAGCTCTCCCCCTTCTAAGACCCCTTTTGTCAAAGAGGCCTAAACCTTTAAAGAATTTGTAAAGCTTGCAGTTTTAGGGCTGGAACATGGAGACCAGGAATGAGATCTGATCATATTTATTCATGGTGAAGTGAGTGTGGCTTTCAGAAGTCCATCCTGATTAGAATCATTACACAGTAATCTGTGTTTTGTATGTTCCTCAACCAACCTTCACCCAACAATGGATTAAACACATTCTTGAACACAGCACACACTTTCCAGCAGTAGGAATAACAAGCACTAGGGGAATTACTTGAATCCAGAGTCATTTTTATTCCATAATGTTTTTTTAAAAGCTGGCTTACTGAAAATTGTTACAAACAAAAAAAGGAGATGCTGTTAGTGGGAATGACTCAATGCTCTGTAAGCAGTCAGTGTACACTAAGGAATGGCCATTACTCTGGGCTCGAGGAGCCATGCTGAGTAATGAACTAGAAACATCCTGGACTCTGAAATGCCTGGGAACACATTAAACAGCCCCTCTAATGATATTTTAGTAAGGTAACCGTAAAAACCTGAATCAGACTGAGCTTCAGTGAACCAAAACTTTTCAAAACAACTACATGGCCATGAGGGGAGATAAGAACCTAGTTTTTAACAGTGGAAAAACAAAAAGCAGTAAGTGCATGACTGCAGGTCTTGAAGCTATCTATGCCTGACATATATTGGAAAAGTATGGAATTGTTTCTAGGAAAGAGATCTTGGATATTATACCTTAGCCTATGTTGTAAAAGACAGAAGAACTCGAGTAATGATAACAGATTGATGCAGTGATGTATAACTGACAATTTTAAGAAACAAACTGCCCCTGAATTCATACATACAGGTGACACGGTTAAACCAGAATGCCCCTTCATGGCAAAAGGATTAGTCCACAGTATACAGCCATTATTAGCATGAAGATTCTGTAGGCAAGCAAAAGAAGAAATGTCTTTACTCCAAGTGGATACAGAAGAACAAATAAGATACATGCAATAGAGTAGTCTGGCTCTAAGAGGTGGCTAGCAGTATGTTTCAATTTGGTGGTCAGATTCTTAATCTTATCTGCATGCAAGCAAGTGCATATATTTAATGTTAATACTGGAAATATAAGCACACATTGATCAGTGCAGTACATCCATTGTTAGCTTTGTGCCTGAGATATACATTCCCTTTTGTGAGTACAAGATATTTAATTGGCTAAATCTGTATTTAGGTGGCAAAAAGTAGTCTGATTTTCAGAAGTGCTGAGCATCCATCAGCTGTCACAGATCTCAGTGAGGCTGGCGTTGTTTTTAAGTAAAGATCTAAGGCAGGAGGTTCTGGAGAAATGCAGTCCTTTCCTCCTGACCACACACTGAAGCAGGCCCTAATCCTTTGCTTTTAAGCAAAAAGTGGAAAAAGAAACTTTCTAAGATGGGGGGAGGGAGGGACAATGTTAAACCTCCTGCACTAAGATGGGAGAAGAAAAAATGCTAAAGGAATTTAAAACTACGTCTTTAATTAAAAGGACATGCATCCAGAATGAGAGTCCAGTCAGTGCAAGCTTCAGTCTGATGTGAACCAAACCCTCCAGAGTTTTAAAGATCCATCATTGATATTTGCCACAGACTCACAAAAGAGTGTTAGCAGACGCCTGCCTTCACCAGAGGCTTTGCCTATGAATCTCAGCCTTTGTTTCACACAAGGGATGGGTAAAAAAAAATCCTTGGCAAAGCACTGTCAGTGGCTGCATTTAGAGAGAATACACTGGCAAATATGCATTTATGTCCAATTTTCAATTGACCTGTAGGAACTGATGGTTTCTTACATTCCAGGACCAGCCTTATGAAATGTGGAGACAAGCACTTTGTGACAGTCAAACCTAACTGCCAACAGGAGCAGAAGTGAAGGAATTCAGGGGAGTGCCTAACTATTAGCCCAATGAAACAAGATTCTCCTCAAACCAGTATAGCCACTAGTTGGTCACTAGGAGCTGGCTGCGAGTCCAGCACTATACGAATAGATATACACATCCCACTGCAGAATCTATGAACTTGGCAGAAAAGCCTGGGATGGCAAAGCACATATGCATGTGTTTAAGTCCCACCAAAGGCCTACTTAGCTCGTGCTTTAGGTTAACAGAGGCAAATGTCAGCACCTTTACAACTCAGTTCTTGATCAAGTGCATTGCTGAACTGGGACTAGAACACCTTGAATGAGAGATTAGTCATGTCAGAGAGGTGAGAAGTGCTTTTAAACAGAGTGTTTCCTTCTGCATGGGCTTCCAAGAGGAAAGGTGTTTTCCTACTCAGATCAGCACCTAGTACTAGGCAGGTTTGAAACACATCCATGCCCTGCTAGCACAAAGACTAGACTTGTAATAGGGTGACAAAGCCATATCCACACACTGCAACATCCTCTTGCCTTTTCAGAGGACACTTCAGTACTGTAGTAGTAGTAGCACCACTTGTTAGCAGCCCTGGGGGAGGGCAGAAAAGTTCCTAGTCTCTGAGTAGGTCTCCCAGTATACTAGGTGCTGTACACACAAAACTCTCGCCTGCAAAGATCTATCCGTTCCCAGAAAGCCCTTGCTTCTGGAGAGGAAAGAAGTATGCCTCAGCACAGGAAAGCAAGTAGCACCAGAGCCCTCATTCTGATCTCAGTGCTGTCAATCAGGAGTGACGGTTGTGGGTACACAGCTGTAAACCTACTGGCCATGAAGTCAGAATCAGGTCCTGTGTTAGGGAAGGAACATCTGCTTGGTTGTATTACTGACCTGTGTCCCTTTCACAGGCCCTGCATATTTCCCCTTTGCAAATGAAAACAAATGTGACCCCTGTACAAATATTTACAAGGAGCAACTTAAATGCAGAGGCCCTGAAGTCATTTTCTCTATTAGTCACATCCTTATTAATAATACTGTCTGGGCAGGATCCTGCAAGGTGCTGGGTATCTCCAGTGAGGGGTTGATCCCTGTAAGTGCCCTTGTGACTTCAGTGGGGAATGAGACACCTCAGGATGGCTGTATCAGCAGAAATACATGGGGTTGGGGGGGAGGGTTCACAAAGCCCCTTGCTATTTAATGGTTTTTGGAAGTGCAGGCATATGTCAATTAACACAGGGCCAAAGGACACAGGTACTGAGCTGGGGTTTCCACTGGTCAAGAGTCATGCCTCTCATCATGAGCAAGTTCTCTGACACATGGGTACTAGCAGTGGGGCAGCACCAATCTGAAATGCAAACGTTCACTGCGCTGTCAGCCAAGAAAGGCCCATTATTTGATAAGTGTTTTAGAGACAGCAAGAGGAGAACCCCTAAGGATTACATTTCCAGCTGGCTGCTTGGCAAGCAAAGCTGGCAAAGTCTCCTGTTAACCAAACGGCCCACGCAGCTTGCATATTTTCTCCCAGTTATCCTAGTTTATTAGAAAATGGCACCGGCTCAGATACAGTAAAACTGTGTTTGTTCTAATGAACCAAAAGAATTGGTGCACATTACCTCAGATTTCCAAAGAGTCAGCACTACATTTTACTATCTCCTCTGTCTCAAGGGGAGGTGAGGAAGGAGCAGTGTAATTTAAACTATGTGGTGAAAAAAAAATCCCCACCCCACCCCTTGGCTGCTTGGGCTTTCACCCCTCTCATCATCACTTCTTAGTTCTTTGCAGTGCCCTTCTCAGGTCGGGCCCAGAATTCGAAACTCAGCACCTACCATTGGGTCCAGATTTGTGCATGTTCTTAGCTCCCATCTGTCCTCAAGGCTGAGGCCCTCTGGCATCCAGCCATAGCGATGGCACAGAGGGAGGTCAACAAACCCTCAACTCCCTGCATGAAGGGGAAGCTAATGACCTGCAACCCCAACACTCAGCATTGGGCCTGGACAGACCCATGAACAAGGGACCAGGATTGGCCCACACAGAGCAATGCTGGTTAGTGCTAGCAATACTTTCTCTGTGAAACAGCCAATGGAAGCAGCAGGGAGTGGGTCCCTCACCCTTCCCAGTCTGATAACAGGTCTGTGCCTGTTTTATAGTTGGTAGGGTTGGAAGGGACCTGAGCAGATCATCAAGTCCAACCCCCTACCATGGGCAGGAAAGAATGCCGGGGTCAAATGACCCAGCAAGGTGATTATCCAGCCTCCTTTTGAAGATCCCCAGGGTAGGAGCGAGCACCACTTCCCTTGGAAGTTGATTCCAGATCCTGGCCGCCCTGACTGTGAAGTAGTGCTTCCCGATGTCTAGCCTGAACCTACTCTCGGTCAACTTGTGACTGTTATTCCTAGTTACTCCTGGTAGTGCCTGGGGGAACAGGGACTCTCCTGTTCCCCGCTAGTCCCCCCTGGTAAGTTTATAGACAGTCACCAGATCCCCTCTCAGCCTTCTCTTGTGAACATACTCAGCATAAAACCTCCCTTTGCAGCAACTCCCCTGGGACAGGATGTGGGTAAATTCCACTGTCTGCCTAGAGCCAGGCTGTACTAGTCCCTGTGTGCTAGCTAGGTAGGGTGTTGAGGCCAACTGGCTTGTGTATGTCTGAATTTCATGATCCACCCTAACCCATCATTACACAGCGCCTCTCCAAGAGGCTCTAACGTAGTCCGGAGGGGGGATTTGGAATGAGGAACACAATTCTCTACACACCCCCCCACTCCAAAGATTCAGTGAATTATGACCCCCACAGTTCCCTCAAACTCTTCAACAAAGTAGAAACACAGCAAAATGAACCCTAGTTCCTCAGCTTTGTGTCGTGCTTGCCTGTTTTATTCCAGAAAGAATGATATGGCCCAGACTGACTTAGCACAGCTTCAGCACTCCTGTTTCTCGCAAAAGTTTCCAGTTTCCTTTGTTTAAAACAGGAAACTTCAGCTGCTCTGGAAATACATTTTCTGCACAGTTTAGCTACTTGAGCATAGAGAATACAAGATCCAGATTAGATGGTTTTAGAAAACCAGCTGCACAAAGACAGTCCCAAGGACAAGGTCAGGACAAATTATGCAGACTTGGGAGCTGGGCTCCTTTGTTTTGTTGTTTAATAAGTAAGAGATGCACAAGTCATCCCCAAGTGGAAGGCAATATCTTTGTAAGCAAAAGCTTTGGAAAACTGTGCACCTATAGCTGCATGATGATGAATATGGAAAGTTCAATCGGGCATGTATTTTGCCAAATAGCATTTCAATGAACTTCTATTCTCCTGGAAATAAATCCACGATGAAAAATATGTGCATCTTAAGAAGTATTTTGCATGTTAAATCTTATGTAACCCCCTCTATAATAAGCTCTTTGTTTCCAGGCTGCTTTACAAGGCCTGAAAATAATCGCTTGTGAAATCCAACATAAGTAGTCAAGTGGCATTGCCTATGCCTTTCAATCACTGGT
This sequence comes from Alligator sinensis, assembly GCF_000455745.1. Lineage (NCBI taxonomy): Eukaryota > Metazoa > Chordata > Crocodylia > Alligatoridae > Alligator > Alligator sinensis. The sequence goes on along the minus strand of NW_005842266.1, from coordinate 1,214,272 downwards.
TATTTTGATATACACTACTGTGTAAATTGATCTTTATCACCAAAAAAATTGGCCATGTAGCAAAAATGCAAGTACATATACAAGACTTTTCTCTTTTGCTTTGGTGAGAAGGGAACTGAACATCTCCCCAAAGCAGGAAAATGTAGAGGATGCAACCCACATGGTGCCTGCTGTGGTATGAGTGGGGGAGGTAATTTAATTTGCTTATCATGTTAGTGCCATGCTGCCCAAGGTAAAGCCAACTGAGACTAAACCTTCCTCAACTTGCACAGCAAGCAAAGGGGTATCCCACCCCATGTAACCCTGTGGGCATTTAGAGGGTCCACAAGATGCCTTTGCAGTTAAACAAAAGCAGGGTCCCTGCCACTGATTGCCTGCAGGGGTAATTTCTATATTTCAGAGGTGTTGCAGAATTGAAGACAGGAGGCAGTGAGGGAGGGGACAAGCTGTTTAAGGTGGGGGGAGGGGGGGAAGGCTGGATGGAAAACCTCCTTCCTTCCACATCATACCCAAGGCTAGGTTTGGGCACACAATGGCTGTTTCAGTGAAACTCTGGGCTCTGCCCAATGGCAGGGGGAATGGGAAATGCGTGCCTAAGGCAACTGGGAGCGAGTCACGCTAGCACATCCTCTCTCATCCATCTCTCATCGTGCCACTGATCTCACCCCATGCTGGCTGTTTAGCAATAAACAGCTCCTTCTGGAAACCCAAGCCTTTCTACTACTATCACAGCAGAGCTGTGTTCCTGCCTGCTCCTGAAGCCTTGGCATGCTCCTCAGATACAGACTTCTCCCCACTGTGGCTCTGCTTCCACAACTCACAGTCTAGATCTCCCTTCTTGCCTTTGCCACTTACCCTCTTGCAATCTGCCCTCTACCAGAGTCTTTCACTTTCATCCTGCCTTTGTATCTTTCCCCTGCAAGCAATTCTGTGCTCTCCTTTACTGCCAGATAGGAATTTCTGAGCCCTATGTCCCCACTTTGCCTCCATGAGTGAACTATGCATACAACGCAGTGATTGTGGATAGTGCCCCAGCAATGCTGGTGCGGGCATGGAGCTACATCTAAACCATTAGAGGGTCTGAACAAACCTGCATGCTCTCAGGAAGTGACTGGTTAACACACTAGGCAAAGCCTTGTGTCCCTGACACGTGCAAAGCCCCTCCTCCTTTCAGACAGCTTCTCCATCTGCAGAATCTCACTCAGGGCACAAACCCTGCAAACTGCTGCACTCAGTCCTAACTTTCACTGAAATCACAGAGAATCAGGGAAACTGTGGCCCTAAAAGAATCAGACCCTCAGAATGCAAGTCTCCCTGCCAGACAACACATGAAGCTTTGGGGGCTCCAACAATGCTGTGTAGCCAGTACATCTATAGAGCTGCCTGTTCCCTTTAATGACAACATTAGCTCCTTTTCAAAGACAACAGCCTGTATTTCCTCTTCTATTTCCCCTATTTTAGCTCTTAAATGTTATCTATGTTGACATAAACAAGAAAGAAAGAATAAATCTCAAACTGTGATGTAGCAATAACTGTAATCCAGCCTTTCTGCCACAAACATGCTTTTCTGGAGTGCTACTCTGAGACTCAGGGGACGCCTGTTGATGCCCCAGTTCTGGGAACTCTGTGACCTGGCAACAACATCTCAGCAAATGGACAAAGCCAACACAACGAGGTTCAGTGTGCTATCATGAGGATGTCTGAACTTTTCAACTGCTCTCTTCCTGTGGAAAATACACAGCAACGCCTGCCTTCACCCTGAAGGTGTGAGAAGTCACTGTATCACATCCCGGGCAGGAGTTTTGTCTGGCCTGTTTCCTCAGTAGCATGCAGTCTTCCACCTTGCTTCAACAGGAAGAGTTTGCTCCAGTTTACCTGTGATAGGAGTCTCAGGAACTCTGCTGTGGCAATTCCTCATTATACTTTTGCCTTTGCCATTGACATCAACCCATCAAAAAATCAGGAAAAACAAGTCTCCTTCCCTTGTGGGCACAGGAACATGGACAAGGGCTGTCTCTTATGTGAAAATCTTAGAACAGTAGCTCTTCTAGCTACTCCAGCATTGCTTGCATCACCGAGATGCTGTGGGCAGCCTATCCACCCCATCACCAGTTTGACAGCATGCAGGCCATCCCAATAGCGGGCAAAACACCCGCAGATGCTCCAGTGTTCTGCAAGTGTATGATGCACCCCAACTCTAGCATGCCAGACCTCCACCATGAGCTGTAAAGAAGTGAACATCTGGACTCCATGGTGAGAGTGATGATCCCATGGGAAGCTCATCTGGCTGAAGGACAGCCAAGCAAAGTTCCTTGCAGCACCACAGCTGGCAAAACAGCCACCTCCCCTGCTCCCATCATCCACAATGCTTGGTTATTAGCAGTCTTCCTTTAGAGTGCAGTCAGGACGCCAGATAAGAGGCTCTTCTGTAAGCTGGCTAGTAGAGAGCAGTTGCACTGATTAGCACTACAAGCTGCCATGTAGTTTTTAAGCCATCCATTCCATAACAGCAGAAAAATGTCTGAGTCTGCCTTTCTACAAACATGGGCCATTTCCTGAAGGGTCATCTTTGGCCTTTCATTATTCCTCCTTAGCTGATTCCCCAGCTCATCTCTCCATGGCAACTCCTGATTTTGTCTCTGCAGCAGCAGCAGAGGTGACAGCAGGAAAACAGCTTTCACCCTGGAGAGGCTATGGTCAGCTTTCAGTTCTTCCCAAGACAACTGATATGGAAAAGGTAGGTTTGAAACCCCCCAGGCTGAGGAAAGCCTAGACACCAAGTCTAACCATTGGACTGTGCCATAAAGCTGGGAAGCAACGCCAATCACCACTCCTTTTTTGAACAAAAATGACTATGGTTGCTGTGCTCTAAGCATGCCTACAGGGCTGAAAAAACTTAAGGAGCGAAATATTTAGGCTGGAGTGAGCAGTGGGCCGCTCATACCAGGGTGGTTCCTGCCACATGTAGTAGTCTAGATTTCAGTATCTAAGGAACATTACAGATCAAAACATAGGTGCTGAACAAATGTAGGCATCTAGATGGTTTTGTGGTCACTGGGGCAGGAGTTTTCTGGGCTGATATTTGTGATTTGGCAATTTACATTCTGGCTAAACTCAGTTTAGCTGTCTAAGGACTTTCTAGGTAAGGCCCTTCATACTGCCTGCTTGCTGATTTGCAAGGAGGGATAATGCACACAAGATTACCATGACGGTCAGTATGTCAGAGATAAGACATTTAAATGTTGCAGACATGGGGGATGGGTGTCATCCTAGAACCATCAGAGGCACAGCACTTCCTGGACATACTTAGCTAGCCAGAAAAACCTCAGCAAGCCTGGCTTTTTTGGCTCCAAACAGCATCTGTTGTTTAGGAGCTCAGCCAGTGTAAAAAAGAAGAACACAATAATTTCACACTGGAGTGTAACCACCTGTTGCAAATTGCTGAGAAAATGTATTCTCAGTATCATCTTCCAAACACATCTATTCACTTCATGCAAGTTGTCAGGTCACTGGACAACAGCAGGGTGTTTTCTCCAATTGCTACAGCCAGCTTCTGATTCTACAAAAGAGTAAAAGGTCTTTATCAACATGAGGGGGCAATGTTTGGACACAGGTTGAGGTTGAATTTGCCTGGATTTGTCCTCTCCTACTTGGGGCTGATGGCAAAACATCCAAGAAACCCGTACAGGCTGGCAGGCTGTCCCATCAGCTACTGGCGTGGTTGCAGCAGGGACGTATTTAGGACATTCCTGATGGCAGAGGGGCAGGCTGTTGTTCCTGTGGTGGCATAAGGATGTATTGCCTCTGTAATGGAAGATGGCATGTCTGCCCCAGTTTGGTGCCTGGTCAGCAGACCAGATATCCACTGCCTCCCAAGTGAAAAAAGCTTTGACACACAATGCAACCCTCAATGCCCTGAGATCTGTATGTTTAGCAGCGTGCTTATGAAAGGCCACATGAAGACTGCAAGTTGGTGAGAGATGGGACATGCAGGGAGGGATTAATGCTCAGTATCACGGGGAAGATGGATAGACTGCAAGCTCTCCAATGGCAGTGACCTGGTCTTTTCTACATGGGTTGTAAAGAACCATTTTACTAATCTATACAAGTACAGTAAAGTAGTCAGCATAACCATATGGCTACTCTTGCTTTCCTGTTCTCTTCTGGATTCACAAGTCCAAAAACACATTCTGTTTCGCAAGAGATTCTTGGCCTCGATTGTGGGAAGGAGAAGGACTAGGTGGAGGCTGATGACCCTCACACACTTTGCTTACAAAAACATCTTTCCAGCACTGTGGGATTAGAGCTGCAGTTCTGACCTTGGGATGTGCCTTGCACAGTGTCACTGGTACATTTTTTCCCCTATCAGAAACACTCCACTGATCATAGAAGCTGGGGGCAGCTTAGTAACTGGCATTTCTATCAATGGCATGGTTAAGACAATCCCTTTTTCAGAGCATTTCCTCAAAACAAAAGCTTCAAGCACTTTATAGGGGCAGCCCTGGTCTTATTATGGCTAATTTGGAATACTGTAAAATGCAAAACAAGGCATGCTTCCAGGACTTCAAGAAAGACACTAGTTATGCAGGGCTGCATTCTCTGTTCCCGGGGATTTTTAAAAATGTACAAAATAATTTCACTGAAATACTCCCATTTAGATTTAAACAGGTGGATTTATGTTTGTAGATAAAGCTGGATCAGAATTCCAGTGGCTTTCAGGCGCATTGTATTTGTAGGTGCCCAGCACCTCTAGAAATCAGGCTCCGGTGTCTCAGGTTATATGCTCCAAATATACATGTACTCAAAATCATGTCATTTTTTAAAACATTTTGGTCTTAATGTATAAGCAACTCAGTAAGTTAAATAAATGCATGAGGCTTTATCATTTGAGAATATATCCCACTCTGCCAGCAACTAGATTTGATCCAAAGTCTATAGACACCATCTAACTTCTAAGAGCTTTGGGCTGGGTCCAAGGAACATGCAATTATATGAAGTATCAATGGACATCTACAATGCTACAGTCCTCTCTTCACTGATTTGAGATGAGACTGGTTTCAAGCTGCAGGTGTAATTCTCCTTCTAGCTCTTGTGATATGCAACTAAGATTTGAAGATGACTTTCTCTTTTTTTAGATTAAGTTGTGAGCACTTCAGGATGTAACACACAATTTGTTTTAATACAGTTAGTAAGAGAAATTAGATGACATCCACAAAGTACATAATTCATGCTACAATGTGATGCTTTTCAATTTTCTCTGCTGATCTCTGGATTTTGATTTGGGGACATTAAATCCTTGATATATTAGCAACATCAGATTTTTTGAACAAACTTGTTTAAAAAAATTCCCCGTCTGAAATATTTATCAGGAGCACTAGCATATACTTTGCAGTTGATGCTACATTACGCAGTTGACTACACATCACATTTCAAAGCAATAAATTCCCTCAAAAAAGGTTTACTGCTCTTAGCTAAATTTTTTTTTGCTCCTCAACTATGAATGATCTGAGATTAGCTTTCCACTTAAAGCCATTGTAATAGTTCAGAAAAATGCCACTTGCAGTGTTGGTACAGCTGACCTAGTTTAATTATTTATGTTCTTCTCTGGACATCTGGAGGTCCCACTGTTAAGGTGGCAATACTTCATTCCGTTTGTTACTGACAGTTCGTTACACAGAACGATCAGAGAGATGAGCTAGCTGAATAATTGTAACTCTGTCCCTGCCATTTGCGCACCAGAGAAGGTGTCAGGGGACAGTTTGAGTACAAAAGGAGATTAGGCAGCAGACAATCAAATTATTAAATTCCATAACCCACAGTTATAAAAATGAACATGAAGGAGAAATAAAATGTGTTTCCCTCTGGCTTCATGGGCAGAGAACAGTCATGAATCACTGAGGTTACTGAAGAAAAATTGCCCGCTCTTGAAAGACTGCAGAGAGGGTGCTCCACCCTGCCACAACAAGCTTGCCTTGGGGAGAGACATCCTGATGTGCGTATCGATGCCTCCTTCATTTTTTAAACTAATGATTATACAGGGATCAATTTTCAGGCACATAAAAATAATGAAGATTTATGTCCAGGAATGAGTATAGTTGAAATTAAATTGTTTGGACCCTGGTGTTACATGGAATATTTTCATCTCAGTCTTCCTCCAACCATGACTTTCATGAACAATTTCCCCTTGCCAGAGGAACAGCTAGGTAACATAGAATGTGCACAAAACACAGGCTGAGTCAACATTGTGTCCTCAGTTTCTTTTCATCTGAACCTCCCTGCACACCCCCACCATCTCCAAGGCAGTTTCCATTACACACCGCCAGGGGATGCTGCACATCACCGTGGCCCATGGGGCAGCACGGGGCCATGTACTGCATGGCTCTGCTCAGCTGCAAGTGTGTTTTGTTAGAAAAAGGGGCCTCCCTTGGCGTGCTCTGCCATCAGAAATGCTGTAGATAGGTCTCTGGTGGGTTCAAGTAGCTGTAGACAAGGACCCTGGCTAGGGTACCACAGGTGGAGCTGTCCAGGGGGTGAATTGGGCACATGGGAATCTTTGCAGACACTACCAATGTTCTAGCAATGAGTTAGCCCCAGGCCCGAAAAATGCTGCACTGAAAGCCACCCAGAGAGGACACAAGTCCTGGGACATGCAGCTTGAACCTTGTGCTTGATTACAATGTGGCTCCTGCTTCACCAGGTGTCACCTGTCCCACTGCAGGATCCCAGCTGGATTCTGGGACACATTCAATCTGGCCCACAGCCTGGCCCTGCACCACTCACTCAGCCCGCAGGACCAAAACACGGGGTACCACTGGTCTATGAGATGTGAATCTGCCCTGCCTTCTGCTTGACTTGACACTCACAGGGTGAACTACTGTCTCCCTGTCAGGTGTGAGGCAGGGAAGACTTGTACCTTACCAACTACCCGAATCAGAGCCTGAGAGCACAGGCTCCTGCAGGCCCCAGCAAATAGGCTCCTGCAGGCCATGGAGCATGAGCTTCCAAGGCCCTAGAGCAGGAGCTTCCATAAGCCACAGCACAAGGGCTCCCACTAGTCAGAGCACAAGCTTTCAAGAGCCACAGAGCATGATCTTCCTTGAACCACAGGGTACGGGTTCCCACAAACCACAGAGCATGAGCTTCTGCAAGGCAGAGTATGGGCTTCTATGAACCACAGTGCATGGGCTCCCGTGGGTCCTAGAGCAGGAGCTTTCACGGGCCACAGCTCCCACCAGCCATGAACCATAAGCTTTGTTGAGCCCTAGACTAAAGCACAAGCTTTCAAGAGGTATAGACTGTGAGCAGGAGCTCCCATGAACCTAGTGCATGGGCTTCCATAAGGCACAGATCATGACCTTCCACGCCCATGTAGCATAAGCTTTCAAGAGCCACAAGTCATGAGGTCCTTGAGCCCTAGAGCACGGGCTTCCGTGAGCCCCTGAAGTATGAGCTTCAGTTTTTGTTGTACCAGGACCCAATTTAAACATTGATGGCCAGTCCCAACCGAGTGCCCCTCACTCCTGACCCACTGCCCCTTGTTCCCAGGCCCCAGCCCCTCAGTGTGTGGGGCGGGGTGCATGTGGGGAATGCAGAGCTCCAAGCAGCTCTTTGCAAGCTGGAACTCTGACAGCCTGCAAGGGAAAAGCCATGGTTTCCCACTTGTCTCTCTGTTAAAGGAGAATCTATTTTTAAAGTTTGTTTGCAACCCTTTCATTTTTAAAGTTTCATCACAACCATTTCTTGCTACCCACTTTTGGGTACAGAAACGCTGCCCTACAGCACAGGCTTCTGTAAGGCCATGGAGCATGAACTTCAGTGAAGCCTAGAGCATGGGCTTCAGCAAGCCACAGGACATGCGGGCTTCCACCAGCCACACAGCATGAGCTTCTGCGAGCCCCTGAGCACATCTACGCAAGATGCTATCTGTGCAGTAGCCTAATAACACTATGTAGCAGCATGCCAGTCAAAAACCATGCTAATATGCTACTGCGCAGTGTTATTAGGCTATTGCACAGTTAGCATCACAAAAATACCCATGCACCGGAGCTACTGTGCAGTAGTGTGAGTTACTGCACATTTAGTTCGTACTTCATTGGGCATGTCTACACATGCATTTATGCCACCTTAAATTTACTGCACAGTAAGCAGGAATAGGCTGGCATCTACACATGCAGGTGTTAAAGTGCATTAATGCTGTGTGTGGCCTGACTTGGAACTAACACACACAGAGTGTTACTGCACAGTAAGGCAGTCAAGGACACATGCATTAGTGTGCAATAACTACCCAAGCACAAATTTGATGCCTGCATAATGCAGGTATCAAATTTATGCCCAAATCAGCATAAGTCGCCATATCTACTGCACAGTATGGGTGTGCGTGTGTAGATGTGTGCCCGCAAAGTGCAGTAATTCCGGTTACTGCAAGTAAATGCACACATGCAGATACACCTGTTAAGTACTATGTGAAACATGCAGTAACTACAAGGAACTTTTCCACCCAGGGGAACCTATAACATCTTTCTAATCTCCCGTACGATATGAAGTTTCATTTCTACCTGGGAGAAATGTTACAATCTGTGCATTCTCCTTTGCTTGAGGAAAGGTGCATGAGCCTGAAAGCTTACAAATAAAGAAATTTTTCTGCAACTATTTACTTGGTCTAATAATAGATATCATCTCTACCAAGAGTTCTGGATACAGTAACTACTGCGCATTAAGGAACATGTAGAGCAGCGGTTCTCAACCTTTTTTGTACCAGGACCCATTTGTAAACATCAGTGGCCAGTCCCTACCCAGTGCCTCTCGCTCCCTACCTGATGCCCCCAGGCCTGGCCCCACAGTGTGCAGGGCAAAGGGTGAGTGTGGGGCATGGGAGGCACCAAGCAAGCTGGAACTCTGCCAGCCTGCAAGGGAAAAGCCACCGTTTCCCACATTTTTCTCCTTTAAAGGTGAATCCAGTTTTAAAGTTTGTTTGCAACCCTTTCATATATTCTTGCACTTTTGGTTCCAGACCCACGGGTTGAGAACCGCTGCCCTAGTGCACAAGCAGCTCTCAAGAGCCAGGGGGCAGGAGCTTGTGCGAGCCCTGGAGCAGCGGTTCCCACCCTCGTTTGTAGCAGGACCCATCTGTAAACTTGGAGCGCCAGTCCCCACCCAGTGCCCCCAGTGTGTGGGGCAAGGGGTGGGTGTGCGAGGCGGGCGGGGGTATGGGGGGTCCGAGCAGCCCCTGGCAGGCTTCCGCCAACAAGGGAAGAAGACTCTGCCGTCTTCTTTTCACCCTTCAAGGAGAATCCGCTTTTAAAAACCCGTTGGGCAAGGGTCGGGAGCAAACTCGGACATCTCCTCGCGACCACTGTGGGTTGGGAAGCGCTGCCCCGGAGGCAGAGGCCCCGCGCCCGCCCCGCCCCGCTCCGCGCCGCGCCGCGCACCTTGCTCGCAGGG
>NW_005842266.1:1200875-1204379 GCF_000455745.1 Alligator sinensis | reverse complement strand
GGGCCGGGCCGTCCCGCCGCGGTCAGGGCAGCCCAGGGAGGGCGCGCGCCGGCGGGGAGCGCGGCGCTCCTGTCTCAGCTCAGTCTGTTTCATAAAAGACATCGACTGTTCAGTTGGTGTAAGAAAAGAGAGCCCGTCACCCAAACAGCCTTGCCTTTCCATGTCCCGAGACGGCTACCACCAACACCCCTCACAGCGGGCAGACGAGGGTCTTTGGGTAGGGGGGCTCTCTTTTCTCAGAGCAACTAAATCTACAATAAAAGAGATCAAGGATCCTGCCAAACATGGGTGACACGTAAGTGGTGCACGTGCATCCCCTGAGATCAGCTGTGCGCACCCTGGAAGCGCCAGCCATGAAGCCACTGGGAGACCCCCTGCCAGCAATAGGGTGCCCCCCCCCAGACTCGGGAGGCACCAGTCGCCCATGCTGCCAAAGGATTTGGAAACACCTGAAACCACAGGTGTGGTGGGGGATGCTTGCCAGTAGCAGGGCCAGTTATGGTTCTTGACTGACATGCATTTGGAATTCATTTGGATTGGGACATAAAAAATTCTCTTAAAAAAACCTATTCAGTTGCTCTAAGAAAAGAGAGCCCTTCACCCAAAAAACCTTGCCTTTCGATGCCCTTAGACAGCTACCACCAACACCCCTCACAACAGGTCAGGGCGGCCCAGGGAGGGCGCGGGCAGGCGAGGCTCTTCAGGTAGCAGGGCACTTCTGTCTCAGGCCAGCTCAGTCTGTTTAATAAAAGACATCAACTGTTTAGTTGGTCTAAGAAAAGAGAGCCCATCTGTCTGCTGTGAGGGGTGGTAGCTGTGTTGGTCTAAGGATGCAGGCAGACACAGGACTGGATTAACCTTTTTGTGGGCCCTAAGCAAACAAACTCATCAGCCCCCAACCGAAGATGAAACTTTTATATTACGTTGTTTTCACTCAATAATTATGATATGCAAAATAAGCACAACTAGGCCCCTTCTTCACTTAGGGCCCTAGGCATGTGCCTAGTTTGCCTATGTGTTAATCCAGGCCTGGGCAGACAAAGTTCTTTGGGCAGATGGGATCTCTTTTCTTAGACCAACTAAATAGTTGATGTCTTTTATTAAATAGATTTAGTTGGTCTAAGAAAAGAGATCCCATCTACCCAAAGAATCTTGTCTGCCTGTTGTGAGGGGCACTTGCTTGTCCTCCGGGTCATCATTTCTCAACCCGTGGACCATGACCCAAAAGAGGGGTCACAAGAATATGTGAGAGGATCATGAACAAACTTTTAACATGGGTCAAACAACTTTAAAAATGGATTCTGCTTTAAAGAAGAAAAATGTGAGAACCATTTTGCTTGCACATTGGCAGAGTTCCAGCCTGCGAGGGTCTGCTTGGGTCCTCCCCCACACACACTGGGGGACTGGGGGTGGGGAGCAATGGATTGGGAGTGAGGGGCACTGGGTCAGGACTGGCCATTGATGGGAGTGCTGGTCAAAGGTTCATAATGGGGGGGACACCAAGCAAAGCATACTGGACAGCGCCCACTGGCCATATGAGTCCAAGGAGCCAGCAGACACTGCCCAGTGATATTCTGCCCAAAGATGGGAACAAACTAGGGCAAGGAAAGTAGCCCCACAGTCCCCGGGGACTTTTCTGACCAGAGCCTCCTACCTGGTCAGGTATCTGGCCAGCTTAACCAGGCCTGCCCCAGGAAAGGAAGCCCCAGCTCATGGGGACCCAATCTGGCCCCCTACCTTGTTTTTCCTCACCCCCTCTAGATCCCACTCCAGACCCATTAGTGCCCTGCGATCTGGCTAGCTGGCATGTCCTCTGCAGGCTGTTTGCATGCATAGGGCATGGGGGGCACATGCCTCCCCACACATTTCTGCACTGCTGGCAGGGTGCAGGGCTACAGCCTGGCCAGAGCTAGCACTTGGCAGCAGCAGGGGTAGTGGCATGGAGTTGTATGTGTCATCCCCCCTGCCCATCAATACTTACACATCAACAAAGGTTGACCACCTGAGGGTGGGAAGTTCACACTCCTGGGGGCAGGACGGGGAGATGGCTTGGTGCCAAAACATCCCCCCCTCCCAGTAGAGTTCAGGGCATGGAAAACTTTTCCACACAGAACAGGGGGGTGGGGGAAGAGGACTGCAGCTTGGGTGGCTCATCTGTGGAGGGTGGCCACACATTAATGGAACAGGAACTGGGCAACACGGATCAGAGATAAGCCTGCCCTGGACTGGCATAACTTTAAGATGCCTAAAGTGCACTTAAAACTACTTTCCAGGTGTTAATGTGTGAACAATGCAGGGGCTAAGAGCCACCTGAAATTATTGTGTAAACAGGCCCATATACAGTTTATGCTGTATTATGCTTCTGTGGTTGCCCTGCTTTACCTGTAGCAGGTGAAGGTGTTAGGTCTGTTGCATCAAGGTTGACAGTAGTCTTATGCAGACTTACCTTACCGTCCACACCCCTTTTTCAAAACCCTGTATCAGCCCATGGTCTGAGTTGACCCACACACTGCAGGGACTGGACCAGCCCTGCATGCAGAGTCTGGGTTGTGCAGCATATGGTGTGTCTACTCCAGCTAGCCCAGGATCTGTGCTGCATGTAGCCCTCATCCTGGCCCATCTGGGATCTGTACAGCACAGGGCACCCCCCGCCCTCTGCCTGGTTTGGAGTGTGTGCTGCCTACAGCATCTGTACCAGCCAGTCTGGCGTGCTGCATGTGGTGTGGGTCCTGGACCAGCTGGAGCACATCCCAGACCAGCGGCAGGGAGGCAGGAGGGCAGGCTCCATATGTGACAGATCCTGGAGTAGCCAGGGCAGGCGCCACATGCAGTACAGAGCTTGGAGCGCACACTGCATGCACTGGACCTGGCATGCAGAGAGGGAAGAAGGGTCTGTAGGTCTGATCCAGCTCATGGACTAGCCTTGCCCCACTCACCCAGCTTGCAGGGCCAGATGAGTTTGACAGCCCTGATTTCCGTAGCCAAAAAATAAGCGAGATGAACTAGCATTTTCCAAGGGGGCCCTTAAATCTAAAAAGGCTGAGAATCACTGCTCAAGGGGGGTTTTCTGGGTTAGAAGTAGAACTGCCCAGAGCTCCAGCTTTCATCCAGCCTCCCACCTAGCCACAGCAATTGCACGGTCTTGCTTCCTCAGTCGGTGGTGACTCCACACCCTGGGCCTCACACAGGTCCAAGCTGCATAGGGGTGTCCCAGAAAGTGGTGGCTGCAGTGCACAAGGGCTCCTGGAGGGAACAGGATGCAGCCACCACCCGCATGTGGGAAAGGCAGTCGCTTTTTGTGCTTCAATAACACCCTGCTTAGTCAATAAACTTCAAGGTTTTTTTACCCTTCCCTTGTATTTTTAAATCTGAATGCTGTATCTCTAGATATTTTTTAGGCTGCCTCTTGGTATATTCAGGAGCCTCAAAGTGGAGAAACTGGCCCCAAGTGGTAAGTGGGGAAGCAGCAGCTTCAAAGCCTCTGCTGTCCCTTGCGCACCCCCC
>NW_005842266.1:1194379-1199973 GCF_000455745.1 Alligator sinensis | reverse complement strand
CCCGGCCTCTGGTAAACTATCCCAGACCCACAGTTTCAGTGGCATGTCAAGGAGCATCTGTAGTTCACTTCATAAACAGCCCTATATAGAGCCACACAAATCCTGCTGTACAGATCCTATATAGAGCCATTGGGTGGGGAATGCATTTGCTTTCACCCCAGTTCCAAGCATCAGTCACTGGCTGTTCTGTTTAACCAGGTAACTCCCCAAGTGGAGGCTAGGTTGTGTTAAGTGCATATCCTAGTAGGAAGCACCAGCCTGGCAGCTCAGAGCTTCATAATGGGCATTGCCCTTCACAGCAAACTGAGGGGAAACATCTCACAGTGCTTTTAATCAGTGAGGGGGCATAACTCACACCGTATCCTGAACTGCTGCTGGACTTCTTGCTATTTCAGCTGGTTTGTTTTAGTTAAAAACCATCTTTAAAATATGGTAAAAACAGGAGAGGAAAAAAAGGATCTGCCTTTTCTTCCATATACTGTATATCATGTTCATTCTGGCATGTGGAGGAAACAAGGTCTTTTAATAAATGCTTTACCAAGCTCTTTGAAAACTGACCCAAAATGAACCAACAAAGAAACAGATAAGTGGTCAGAGCTTCAGAAAAGCAGATACTAGTGATGGAAAAGTCCTGTTCTTGGACTAAGGACAAGGCTGTTATTGACAAGTATATTTTTCAGTCTAGTTGTAAATGCTCCTCTCGCTATTCCAGTCTTGTAGGTCTGAGCCAGTGACTCTCATCCAGGGTGGTAGGGTACCTTGGGCTGCTACAAGATCCTTTTAAAGCTGCCCCAGGGAGCTGCACAATATTAGCACTGTTAGGTGTATGGTTAGGTAGCTGTGAGGTAGGTGTGAAAGCAGCTACCCATGATTCACAAGATAAATACAGAGGGTGCGTCCAGACGAGCATGGCCGTGTGGCATGTGGTGCTGCAGACATGTCTGAAGTGCCACATACTGCACAATCAAGTGTTCTTCGCACTGCACAGGTATGCTGTCAAAAAAACAGAGCAGCACATGTATGGGCAGCGAGCGCTGCTGAAAAGCAGAGCTGGGCCACTTGAAGTTGTGCTGTGTCAGCCAGACTGCTCGGCAGGATCGCCGCTACTGCAGCCCTGGAAAGCCCCCAGGACCCCAGGTAAAGCTGCTGGGGCCAGCACAGTGCTGGCCTCAGCCTCCCCTACCACCCCTGGGGTAACTTGCCGCATGCTAAAGCATGTGTGGCATGGGTGTTCTCCGGGGACAAGTATCTGTGGTGCAAGGTACACAGCTGCTACTTGTCCCCAGGGAATCAAACGTCGGCACTTGTCTGGACACGGCCAGAGATTTCAAATAGCAATCCATAGTATCAAAAACATTCTGCTTTGTTGTCCTCTTTCTGAGATCTTTGCAACAAAAGAATTACTCTATTATTTTTCTGTAGTCAACAAATGAGTGAAAGCTAAGAGCTGGCATTTTCTGAGGGGTGCCTTGAATCTAATAAGGGGTGCCTTGCATTTAAAAAGTTTGAGAACCACTGGTCTAAGAATTTTAGGAAGATTGCTAGATAACCTAAAACTGTCTTTATTTAATCTTACCATGTCTTTTTAATGTTTTTTTCACACCCCTCGTCTCTCTCCTAGTCTGTGGGACTCACCCTGCAGCCCTGATCTCAGTGTGTGAAGAAGCCCAATGCACATAAAAGTGAAATAGCATTTGGCATGAGGAAATACGGTCACTACTGGATAAAGATTTCCAGTCTCTCGTAATGCCTCTCATAAGCAGAGGCTGCCTCTGCTGGGGTGAGTAATGTCTGGCAGTGGTTTTTAATCAAGAGGGGATGTTTTCATAAGACACATTCTCAATCAAACAGGAATTAATTCAGGGCATTTCCATGGCCGGGGGTCAGATTGTGCAATGAAAATGGCCCTTCTGATCTTACAGTCTTTGGACTTATAATGGTCACAGACATTACAATATATCCAGGGGTCAGCCCTGGACTTCAGGAGGGCCGATTTCAATGAGGTAAGGAGACTAGTCAGGGAGGCACTAAGGTCCCGGAGGGGAGGGGAGTTGGGAGTCCAGGAAGATATTTGTTCCTTAAGGAGACTATCCTCCAAGCCCAAAGAGTGACAATCCCAATGTGGATCAAAGGGGGCAAGAGTACTCAAAAGCCCCCATGTCTCACCAAAAGCATCCAGGAATGTCTCAAAGCCAAAAAGGAGGTGTACAGCCAATGGAAGGGAGGGGCCATCACCAAAGAGGATTGTTGCTCCATTGCCCGAGATTGTAGGGGGGCTGTTAGGAAGGCTAAGGCGGAGATGGAACTGGGACTACCAACCCGGATCAAAGATAACAAGAAGTCCTTTTTTAAATAAATAGTGGGTAAAAAGAAGGTACCGGGCAAGGTGGGGCCTCTGCAGGACTCACTAGGAAATCTAGTGGTTGCACCAGACGTCAAAGCTAATCTCTTTAACTATTTCTTTGCCTCCATTTTTCTAAGCAGGGACCGGGTCATCCCCCACACCAGGATCCCAGACAGACAGACCCAGGGGAGGCGCAGCCAGGCCCAGGGTCAGTGAGGATCTAGTCAGGGAATTTCTGGAGGGACTGGACGTATTCAAATCAGCAGGTCCTGATGATCTCCACCCCAGAGTGCTGAGGGAATTAGCAGAGGTCATTGCAGGACCCCTGGCACAGCTTTACAAGCACTCGTGGTGCTCTGGCGAGGTGCCAGAGGACTGGAAAAGGGCCAATGTGGTCCCCAGTTTCAAAAAAGGGAGGAAGGAGGACCCAGGAAACTATAGGCCTGTTAGTCTTACCTAGGTTCTGGGGAAGCTTTCTGAAAAAATTATCCAGGAGCACATCTGTGAAGGACCAGCAGGGGAGATTATGCTTAGGGGCAACCAACATGGGTTCATTAGAGGCAGGTCCTGTCAGACCAACCTGGTGGCCTTCTACGACCAGATCACAAAATCCTTGGACACAGGTGTCACGGTGGATGTAGTCTTTCTGAACTTTAGGAGGGTTTTCAACACTGTATCTCACCCCATTCTCATTAAAAAATTAGGTGACTGTGGTGTCAATGCATACACAGTCAGATGGGTTGCAAATTGGCTGGAGGGCCGCACCCAGAGAGTGGTGGTGGACGGGTCATTTTCGACCTGGAGGGATGTGGGCAGTGGGGTCCCCCAGGGCTCGGTCCTTGGGCCCTCACTGTTCAACATCTTCATCAGCGATTTGGACAAGGGGGTGAAAAATACCTTGCTCAAATTCGCGGATGACACTAAGATGTGAGGAGAAGTGGGTAGGCTAGAGGAGAGGGACAGGCTGCAACTAGATCTGGACAGGTTACAGGGGTGAGTGGATGAGAACAGGATGGGTTTCAACACTGACAAGTGCAAGGTATTGCACCTGGGGAGGAAGAACCAGCAACATACCTACAGGCTGGGGAACTCCCTTCTCATCAGCACAGAGGCAGAAAAGGATCTTGGAGTCATTATCAATTCCAAAATGGACATGGGCTGCCAATGTGAGGACACAATCAGGAAAGCTAAACGCACCTTGTCATGCATCCACAGATGCATCACAAGCAGGTCCAAGGAGGTGATCCTGCCCCTCTATGCGACACTGGTCAGGCCACAGTTGGAGTACTGTGTCCAGTTCTGGGTGCCGCACTTCAGGAGGGATGTGGACAGCATTGAGAGGGTCCAGAGGAGGGCCACCCACATGATCCAGGGACAGCAGGGCAAGCCCTACGAGGGGAGGCTACGGGACCTGAACCTGGTCAGCCTCCACAAGAGAAGGCTGAGAGGGGATCTGGGGGCCGTCTATAAACTGGCCAAGGGGGACCAGCAGATAGTGGGAGAGTCCCTGTTCCCCCGAGCACTACCGGGAGTAACAAGGAATAATGGCCATAAGTTGACTGAGAGTAGATTCAGGCTAGATATCAGGAGGCACTACTTCACAGTCAGGGCGGCTAGGATCTGGAACCAACTTCCAAGGGAAGTGGTGCTTGCTTCTACCCTGGGGGTCTTCAAAAGGAGGCTGGATAATCACCTAGCTGGGGTCATATGATCCCAGCATTCATTCCTGCCCATGGCAAGGGGTCAGACTGTATGATCTGCTCAGGTCCCTTCCAACCCTACCAACTATGAAACTATGAAACAAAAACACCCTCTTGCTGGTGATGCAAAATAAAATATGAAAAACATCTTTGTGGCCTCACTCCACCATCATTACATACCTCAGATTACTACAGGCGAGGTCTTACCTGACCTCCTTTGAGATGCTCCTCAGATTTGTCATGCAACACAGAACTCTGCATTGTATCAATGCAAAGCATGATGAATAGTTTATGTACTCTGTATATACTGTAATGTAATATATGTAATATGGTCAGTTATGTACTCTATATTATGGTCTCACACCTGAAAGTGGAAAATGTTCAGTCTGAAAATCTGCAAGTTAAAACTTACCTGCTGGTCCAATATAAAGTATAGATGTTTGGTAAACTAAGATTCACCAAACATATTCTTTCAGCACTTTTCAAGCTTTCCTTAGAAGTTCACTTCCTTTTGTGGCAATATAACCCATGAAATCTAAGTGTAAAATAATTCATAAACTGCCTCTAGGTTTGTCCATCTATCTACATAACTTATATGTTCCTTGATACGTGCTATTGTGTCTAGCAATGTTTCTGGACTGGATTTTGTCTAGACAGAGAAAGATCATTTTCTATCCGTTCTATAGGGCTAAGCACCATCTGGGGATGCAGGAAGTTTCCCAGACTCCAGAGCTGGTTCCACAGGGGTGGTCATCCCATTGATACTGCTGTTGATGGCGTGGGAGTCTGATCACAAAGGTCCACTGCAGCAGTGCTCTCTCTCAGCTGCCCCTGATCTGTGGGCCCTCACCAAGTGACACAGTTGCAATGCAAGAGCAGAGCTTGTTTATAAAGAAGTGCTTGAGAAGTGGAGTCTTGGGTATGAGAAATCTGCTGCTCTCACACTGTTGGGACCACAAAAGGAGAATTTGAGTGGGAAAAGGAAGGGAGAAAAGGCATCAGGGAGGAACAGAAAGATGGCTGTGGGAGGGGAGAAGTAGATAGTGGGAAGGAGAGGAGGAAAGAGCTCAACTCTCAAAAAAATCTTAGATTCTCCTGAGTGTCTTGCTGCCTCTGCCCTCCATTGTCACACTCATAGCTAGAGTTCCCTCCTGAGTTCAGTCTCCAAGAGGTGAAGCTTTTGGAGTAATGTGGGCAGTTATTTTGGCACCCAAAAAGGAGTTGAGCTCTTTGGAAAGAGAAACTCAAAGAGGAAGAAGGGCTAGTATTGATGATTTTTATATGGCTGCTCCAGCATTTCACTGTATTTCTTTGTTTTCATTGTTATAGGAGCATCATGGAGAGTTGCTTGCTTTCATTGGAAATGAGGAGGAGGCAGGTTTAGGACTTTGCAAAACATCTAGCCTTTTTTTCCTTTAAAAAAAGATGTTCTGCATAATTTTCCAGTGGGGAGCAGAGAAGGCCTTGAGTTGCTGAACTCTTCACAGCCTGGGACACACTGGTCCTCCCCGTCCAAAAGGCATATACCAGCCAGCATCCTCCAGCCCCAT
>NW_005842266.1:1191256-1193999 GCF_000455745.1 Alligator sinensis | reverse complement strand
GTGCTGCAGGAGCCCCATTTGCCCTTCAGAGAGACAGGGCTGGACCTAGCTTCACTGCATTGTGCTGGGGGCAAATGAACTGTACTACACCAAGGGGAGTGTGGAATTGAGGGACAGGGAGATGGTGTAGATGTAAGCACGAAGAGCTGGCTCAGTCGTGTAAGGCTAGGGCCTAAACTTCTGGCATTGGGGAAGGAAGGGCTAAATTACATTTTGGGAGGGATGGTGGGGAAGGGATATTCTGGACCCTCTGAACTGGGGGCAGGCAGGAACTGTGTTTCTGGAAGCAGGTGGAACTGGTTCTACCTCTCCTTCCTCCAATCCCTGTATTTCTAGGGACTGGAGGAAGTAGCTTGTCTGCAAGCAGTTCAGGCAACACCCTGCTCCGTCTCTGTCCCTAAACTCATTGCGCTGTTTATAGCTGACAGTAAAGATGGGGATCGTTTTAGTCATACAGTGTGGAAACATTCTGAAAACAAATAGTATATTAAAAATAATGCCATCAGGATGAGTAAATTACTCATGGTGCCAGACAAGATATGGGCAACCCATGTTCCATCCAGTTATCCATCAGTCTCTTGTCAGGACAACGAGAACAAACTTCCCCCTCCTGTGCGATTCAGTGGAAATTCTAGAGGAGAAACCAGTCATCAGTGCTGCTATTGCAGCAGAGGAGAGGGCTGCTTTGGCATCTTTTCCACCTAGGGCAGATTCTGATGTGTAAGAAGCCCTTTGATTTTTTTGAAGCTATCTATTAAAAATCACTTTGCACAGTTCACTTTTTCCTCTCTCAGTTCCATGCCAATACGCAAGCATCACTGTCTAAGTTTATGACATCTCTTAAATTTTCCCAGCAGCCATTCAGCTAGGATATCAATATTCCTTCTCTTTCCTGTAGAACTGACCGCAGCAGTACACTCAATAAAACTGCTGTGGCTTATTAAAATGAAGCCTTCGGACAGGAACTCAATGTTGGGGTAACACAGTGATTTACTCACCAAATCCATGTTTGTTATGGAGGGGAAGTTAAATGCAATTCAAATCCTAGCTTCAAAATGGGGAAAGGCAAAAGAGTAGCTTGTCTTTTTCTCCTGAGCTTCCCCCCCTTCTTTAGTTTCATGTAAAACAGGAAGCGAGGGCATTTTTTTCTCTTGACTGTTGTTACTGCTCTTCCATATGGACAGTAGGTCAGACCATAGCTTTGGACAGAAGGCCCTCTAGTGTCTTCTCAGATTCTATTAATTGACCTCGGGTTTTCAGTTTCATATCTCTTAGTCAGATTTTTCTCATACGTGGAATGGGTTTCCAAGGGAGGTGGCGCTCTCCCCTACCTTGGGGGTCTTTAAAAGAAGGCTGGGTAGGCATCTGGCTGGGGTCATCTGACCCCAGCACTTTTTCCTGCCTATGCAGGGGGTTGGACTTGATGATCTGTTGAGGTCCCTTCTGACCCTAGCATCTATGAATCTATGAATTTATTTCTGCACCAGTGGTGCTTGATTGTCGTCAGTGTGGGAAGGCTGCTGGCAGTACACCTGTCATGAGAACACTGCTAGAAGGAATACTGTACGTCCAAAGTGATGGGCAAACAAGAAATCCAGAGTATTTGTATAACTGTTGAAAACCACCTGTGAGCCTTTCATCGGAAGCAAAGTGCTTTCTCCAATATTTCCACCCAAGTCAATGGATTTACTTGCCTGCCTGAGGATTGCTAAAACAGGCAGCAAGAGCAGCAGGATTTGGCTCTTGCACAGCACACTCTACACAACATTGCATTGAGTTAATGTAAAAATGGTGCTAGGATTAAAAGTGAAACAACTGTACTCCAAAGTTACTGACCTATTTGAAAGTGAACCTCCCCCCCCCCCCCCCCCCCCCCCCCTCCACTATCATTAAACATTTCATATTCACAAGCTATTGCACCTTGGAAATTCCACGTTGATTCTATCCCTTCTGTAAAGAAGCTGCACTGGCCAAGGGAAACTGGTGCAGCAGCTGAATAGGCCTATCGCAGTCCCCCATAGAAGTCTGCGGGAGACAAGATGAGCAGTGGTACAGTGCCAAGAAATACAGTAGACTCCGTCTGGTCTGCAGCCTGCAGGCAGCCCAGAGAAGCTTCCACAAAATATAGCCACTAGACCTCATTTAAGATCTCATGGCAGCAAGATGATCAGAGAAGTATCAAATAGTAGGGTTGGAAGGGACCTCTGGAGATTATCTAGACCAGTGCTTCTCAACCCGTGGGTCGTGAACCAAAAGTGGGTTACACGAATACACGAAAGGGTCATGAACAAACTTTAAAAATAGATTCTCCTTTAAAAGGAGAAAAATGTGGGAAACGGTGGCTTTTCTTTGCAGGCTGGCAGAGTTCCAGCCTGAGAGGGCTGCTTGGAGCTCCCCCAGGCCTCACACCTCCACCCCCTGCCCCACACACTGGTGGGTGGGAGGCAGCAGGTCAAGAGTGAGGGGCACTGGGTCAGGACTGCCCATTCATGTTTACAAATGAGTCCTAGTACAGAGAAGTTTTAGAACCACTGATTTGGACCAACCCCCTGCTTAGTTGGGTTTATCCCTATCCAAACTGCTGTCTACAAATCCTTGTCTAACCTGTTACTAAAACTACACAGTCAACCATGTCACACAAGTACAGGGCATAATGCCCTAACCTGCCACATGTAAGGCAGGAAGACAATGACAGCCAGCATCCTGCCACTGCAAGGATTGTTAAAATATACTCAAGATACAA
>NW_005842266.1:1189206-1191200 GCF_000455745.1 Alligator sinensis | reverse complement strand
GTACCATGAGGTAAAATTCCTTCTTGACCCCAAATACAGCAAATCGGTGTGACTCTGATATAAGGGACTGGGGGTATAGATGGTCTTGCCTAATGGTTAGATCACTGACGGAAAGCAGGGGCCTGGGGCTGGCTCAGAGGGTGGGAGCCATATTACCAAAACCAGAGGGAAATCTAGGGGCACAGTCTGCAACACAGCCCAGGGTCAGGACTCAGAAAATCAGATGCCATGTACCAGTCCAAATGATAATTCATAGAACAAGGTGCAACTGCAGAGCCAAACCAGGGTCAGGACCCAGGAAACAGATCCACAGGGAAAGCCAAAGCCAAAGTCCAGAAATAAGCCAAAACCAGGGCAACCAAAGTGCAGGAACCAGGAGAAGGCTTACCACAGCAGCACTGTTGATTGGCATGCCAACCCAGGGCCCCAGCTGGTGTTGAATGGGTAGGCAGCATTCCCAGTAGCCAACCAAGATGCTCACTGTTCCTAAATTGGGGAAGCATTTATTAGCTGAGGCTTGCTGCAGGTGTGGCTGCCGAAGTATTCAGCTCTGGTTGGTCTGCCTGGTAAGAGTCCTTGATACCTGAGCAGAGGGGCAAAACCCTGTAGCTAGAAACCTCTGGATTTTAGTCCCAGCAGAAGCATCAGCACACCCAACTAAAAATCCTCAGCCTTGGCTGTAGCCAACACCCAATGCTTCTGAAGAAGATGAACGCCTTCTATATCCTCCAGCACATGTCAGCAATTGATGATTACATATGGTACGTGTAGTAATGCCTCCATCTCTGGTTGTTAATTGCTCCCTGTTACATCACTGTGCTTTTTAGCTTGACCAAACCTTTACTATTAGGTTGATTTTTTCCATGCTAGATGTCAATCTCTGACTGAATACTTCTGAACGTTTCAAGCACCACAGCCATTTCCAAGGGATATAAGAACCAAACCAAAAAAACACATACACAAAATAAAAACCCAACCTGTTTTGCTTATGTTTAAAATAATTATTCTGCTAGGAAATTCTGGTACCACTGCATTTTGGAGGAAGAGCTCAAAATTCAACAGGGTTTTGCCAGATGCCATGGATGTCTTTTAAGACAATGAACATACAAAATTGGCCAAAGTAAAAACTTCCAAATGTGCTCTGTTGGGACATGCTCAATAAAGACTTGTTGGACTTGCATCTGAATTCTCCATCTGCATTGAGCAAGCTCCACTGCCCCCAGCTTCCATACACGGCTGGAATATGTATAAGCAGTCCCCATACACAGTGACTCAACCAGGGCTGGATTAATGCAGGGGCTGGGCCCAGGAGTTCCTGCCAATCAGGGGCGCCTTGAGGCACCAGGGGTAGCACAGCCCAGGTGGGCTTCCCGGCTGTGGGCATCCCGGGCAGGCAGCGTGTGCCTCCTCCCCTCTGGCCAGGCCAAGGCTAGAGGCAAGAGTGGGGCTCCCTGTGGGTGGTGGCAGCTTCCCAGGGCTGTCTGCTGCCAGGAGGCCCCATGGGTGGTCCCGCTTCCACTCCCCACTGTCTGCGGGTGGCTGCTGGCACCAGCACCGCTGGGACACGACAGGATGGGTCAGCCCCTCCTATCAGGGGCTGGCAGAGGCACGGGGGGGCAGGTGGGGACGCCCCCCCCCCCCCCCCCGCTGGCCCCAGCCCTGGCTTGTCCCATGGTGGTGGGAGACTGCAGCCCCAGCTGCATGACACCCACTGGGCAAAGGGACCAGGCCAGGGCTGGAGCCGCCTTCACCTTGTCAGAACCCATTGTTCATATGCCTATAGTACAGTGGAGGATTACAGAAGGCAGTGTGTCAATCATTTTGTAAGTAGGTCATGTAAGTAGGTCACGAGGGGAAAACTCCAGAGCCCAGTGACTATATGTTAATGACCTAGAAAAAGTTCCCGCCAATTTGCAGCTTCTTTGCACGGTGCATTGCTTTTGCATCTAAGAAATGCTCGGTGCAAAGAGTTCCCGCCAAAGTTATGCAAATTC
>NW_005842266.1:1187224-1188867 GCF_000455745.1 Alligator sinensis | reverse complement strand
CTCCGAGCGTCACAAGTACCCGCCCGCCGACTAGGGCTCCTAAGGCCCCGAACCCCGTGCCACGGCTCTCGGCGGCGACACACCTCAGCAAAATTCGCATCCCCTGGCTCGCCTTGGATGTGCCAAGGAGGCCAGGTGGGCCCAGCTGCAGCCCCCTGCCAGGAACAGAGGGAACCTGCCCTTGCCTGGTGGGGAGCCCCCAATTTTCTTTTTGCCCAGGGCCCCAATAAATCTTAATCCACCACTGGACTCAACACGCTCCTTTCAATGGCTCTATGGGCTAAGCAGGAATTTACAAGCTATTGCTGCTTTGAGCTGCTGATGATCACTTAGGCTGTAGGCAGGAGACACAAGAGCAGGAAGCCTGTCTCTTCTGCAGGCCCCGATCTCTCATAGCTGTTGCCCAGTCAGTACAGAGGAGAAGAAGAAAGAAGCTCGAGTTGGATGGGGAGAAAAAGGAGCTAAGGGAGGAACAAAGGAGAAGGGGGCTGGTGGGTAGAGAGCAGGGGTAGGAGATTGGCAGAAGGGGATGTAACTGTAAGAGCCAACTCTCATTCAGAAATTAAAGCTGAGCTCAAGAGTCCTTACGTATAGTTCTTCAACAAGGCAAATTACTTTGTCAATAGTTTTCTGCTAACTGATTCGATCTTGGAACTTCATTCTATAATTGTATCATTAAACAGCAAATTTACCCAGCAGAGATCACTGAAGTTGTTCATGGTAAGCAGTTTGTGCCAATGTCCAGAGAGGCACAATAATAGGAAGTGTTTTTGTTTTGCTTTGTTCTGTTTATGCATTATTATATATGGAGGCCCCTTTTTCCATGTTTGATGATGAACGGACAAGAGAACCATTTCCAGTGTGCTTGCAGTGAAGAATCACCTGGGCCAGTCCTATAATGGCAGGACTAAAGAAAGAGAACATTGGGAACCTGCAAGACACGGGGCGACCAGTACTACGGCACAGGTAAGAAACGAGAAGGTAAGAAATAAGGGGCCCCTTGGGACTCAGAGCGGGGGGGCAGCAAAGGCACCTGTCGCAGGGCTCAAGTGCCTATATACTAATGCTAGGAGCATGGGAAACAAGCAGGATGAACTAGCGCTCCTGCTTGCACAAAACACCTACGACTTAGTAGGGCTAACGGAAACCTGGTGGGATTCGTCCCACGACTGGGCAGTACAGATTGAGGGTTATAGATTGTACAGAAAGGACAGGGTGGGGAAAAAAGGGGGAGGGGTTGCGCTCTATGTCAATGAGCAATATACGTCAACCCTCATCAAGACAGAATCCAAGGATGAGGAAGTAGAAGGATTGTGGGTTAGGCTACATGGGGGGCAAGGAGAAAGGGATTTGGTGGTAGAGGGTCTGCTACAGACCCCCACATCAAGGGGAAGAAATAGATGCAGGGCTCATGAGGCAGCTCTCAGAGACCATAAAAGCTAAGGAGGCAGTAGTCATGGGGGACCTAAACTACCCAGACATCTGCTGGGAGACACAGACGGCAAAGTCCCACTGCTCACGCAGGTTTCTAACCTGTGTACAGGACCTCCACCTGACACAGGAGGTACATGGTCCCACTAGGGGGAATGCCATACTGGATCTGGTATTGGCAACGGGGGATGACATGGTAGGGGACCTCCAGA
>NW_005842266.1:1177565-1185094 GCF_000455745.1 Alligator sinensis | reverse complement strand
GGCAGGGGGTCGGACTCGATAATCTATTGAGGTCCCTTCCGACCCTAACATCTATGAATCTATGAATCTATAAAGGAGCCCTGGATGAGAAAGAAACAAAGGAGTTGTATCAAGGAGTGTCCCCTGCAACATGAAAGGTTCACTTGGGTGTACCACTGTGATGAGGACACTGGAAAGCATATGAAGGGGTATGCTGGGAAACTGGCCAATTCTATCCTTGCCCACCTTCAGATAGGAGACAGGTGGGCAAGTGACTCAGTTTCAGATTGGTAAGGAGTTTCCACCTCCTGCCTCCTTTGGAAGACCTCATGTGCACTGGAGAGATGTGGAGGGAGAGACATGATGCTAGCCTGTGAAATATGGAATAGAAATATGGAAACTATTAGCTTGCTTCAGAAGAAGCGGATGAGCAGAGCATGTAGAGCACTTTGACCTGTACTATGAGCTGACTGGGAGAGGCATCTTCTTCTGGTAGAAGAGACCAACAATTATTTTATGAGAGTGCTCCCAAGACCTTGATTTAGCTAGTATAAAGCATCCCTTGATTATGAACATCTGTTTGTATTTTCAATTAAATACTCTGCCACTAAACTTTGATTTAAAAAGTTGTTTTTAAAATTCTAACAGTTATTTCTTTAGAAAATGGCTAAATGCAAAGCAAAATGTTACTAATTTAAATTCCTTATCCCTCTTTTGTTGCTGATTTTTACCATATGCTCACTAATGACTGTTGAAAATCCATGGGGTTTTTTTTTTGATGTGGCACATCTAGATGCATAAATAAGATTACTGAAAAACACTTCAGTTCTTCTCTCTCATACTTTTGGTACCTCATTTTCTTTTTTATGTGTTAATTAAGTTGAATATAGTTCATGTCTTAAAACAATGGCAGTGCTTAAAACTGATATTTTACAGGCAACAGTGGAGTATATAATTGGTGGTATTTTACCCATTCTTGAAAGTGTTGAGTGGAATTAAACTTACTTCTAAGGTTTGATTTCTTTTTTTACCTCTTTAATATGCTGTGTAATGAAGGCAAGATATGAACTATTTCCTTGACAAGCTGTTTGGAAGGATGTGTGATTTTTATCTAACAGCTCAGTAATTACTAACCAAGATGTAACTAAAATCTTAACTCTATCTCTTGTGTGGGTGTGAATGTAAATCTAAGAATGTAAACTAATCTTAATTTTACTTTGCCTGATGCATGCTAAACAGCAATGATAGATCCATAACTTCTGATAATGCTCCCTTTGGTTAAAGTGCACAGTTTTCAATACTAGAGTCTGTAGTGATGCTGTCACTAGTTTTATTTATCTAGGTGAGCAGCTATTTAGATGATGGCTTGAATCTCCTTCCTGTTTTTATAAGGCAATAACAACGGTGTCTGTCTAGGTGTTTTGGTAAGGCAAGGAGTTTATTTAGCCCTCTTATTAGCAATTTAACAAGAAGCAACTTGAGCTGGTATTGTACTAAACTGTCTAACAATTTTTTGTGCCAGATTCTGCCAGTATTTGAATCCCAGTGGAGTTGGGGACCAAGAGTGGTGCTCCTAGATGCCACCATAATACAAAATAACTAATAATTAAGGATGACAGAATCTGGCCCTAAAGATTAAATTGAATTTATGGTGTGACCTGGACAAAGCTCCCACTGATTACAGTGGGAGCTTTGCCTGGGTAAAGATGGCAGGGGAAAAAAAAGCTTGGAATGATGGATTAAATAATTAAGTGTGATGCTGAGGTGGCTATTTTTGTTCTAAGACCATGGATGAGGGAACTTGTGAATAACAGCAAATCAGAATAGAGTGAAGAGATTTACATACTCTATCACTGTTGAAAACAGCCATTTACTACTTGAGAATCAGTCACTGTACAGCATCCCTGAGATCTGATTTTTACTGTAACAGGAGGTATTGGCTGAGATGACTTACTAATAGGCTTGTCAAACTTCAAATTGCTCCCACTGGGGGGTGCACTGTTATCATGCTTTTTCTGTAGGGAGAAAGAGACTTTTGTACTAACTTAAAGAGAAATTTTAAGATGCAGAAAGCAATTATTCCAAATAATTCAAATCAGTGTTTCATGGCTTAGGCATATTACATTTTTGAGGTAGATGAAGTGCCACTGGGACAAAGATCAATTTAATTGTCAAAATATGAAATTACCATGTGTCTACTAAAAGGAATGGCATGGTTTTGGAAAATGTAAGGTAGCTTATTTCAGAAACATGGAGAAATCAACTTTTTGGTTCTTGTGCAAGGAATTGGATTGACAACTCTGGGGCATGTGTATGTGCACATTCAGTCTCTAAATTTGCAAGGAAAAAAGAATATTACTTTGCACTTAATGCTTCTGCTATTGCTTCTACTATGACTAATAGAGGCTATATTGCGGTTCCATTGGATTAGGTGCTATATGAATTTGTAGTTGTTTCTGTCCTGAGTTGTGTCTGTTTAGAGCAGTGATTCGCAACTTGGGTGCTCCATCACCCTGGGATTCCATCCTTTTAGGGATAATGTGCAATATTAGCACTGTTAGATGTGTGAACACCAAACATGATCCACAAGATAAACCCAGAGATCTCAAATCAGAATCTATAGTGTCAGAAATATTCTTATTTGTTGCAAAGAACTCAGAAAGACCTGACCTAACTGGTTCAAAGGCAGTGATCTGTCTGAATTGTTGGGAAGACAGAGTATAATGCTGACTGCAGCAGTGCTGTTTAAATGCAGTTGTAGCAAGTTATCATGGGTTTTCTGCTGGGATTCCACACCCTGACCTTAAAGTATAGCCAATACTCCTGACTAAGCCAGGGGGAGTGTTAGGCTGCAGATGAACCCATATTCTGGTTTTATACACTGTATTCAATCTTGGCTTACTTCATCAATGGGGGAATGATGTCAAGTAAGACTGGGATTATCTCCTTCAACACCACAATGCAGCTAGTTGTTGATTGATCTAGAAAGGTTTTCATACAGTTTCACATTGGACCTGTCATTTGGAAAAGTTTTATTTTCTTAGCATAGTCCAGTTCTGCTTTTAAAAAATGCATATGACTTTTCCTCTGTCAACAGTGTTGACCTTCAGTGTTCTGGGGACCAAGGAAGGTTTGAGAAGACTATCCTAACAAAACCTAGGATTCTAAAGGAATAAATATAAGATAATTTTAATAGCAATATTAACAGTGAAATACAAGGAATATATAAATAAGTATTCATAGCAAAGAATTGATTAAATGCAATATAAGGATCATAAAAAGAATCATTAATACCTGAAATGGAAATTAATCTTTCCAAACTTTAGATCTGAATAAGTTTTAAAACCTCTAAGAGGTGGCTGGTCTGTCACAGCAAAGATTTCACTTAAATTTCAAAACCTAAGATCTAAAGCAATGTCAATCTTGGTTCATCTACAGAAGGGAACTTCAGCAAGAATGGATGTTCAAGGTGAAGGATGCAGTTTCTAGGATACTCCTGGCTTTTATGGTCTAATCCAAATCTAAAATTTATAAAGCTGCTTGTGGTGGGGCTGCCTGTGGCAGGGCAGTCTTCAGGAAATGCCACACCTGTGCCTCCCTAGTTAAAGGCAAGTATGGGGCACCAGAAAGCTTCAGCCCCCGCTGCCTTGTGGGTGACCCCGTGGAAGGGAAAGGCTAGGGGAGCACATCCTGACAAAAAAGCACAGGGCCTAGGCCCATAGAGTGGGGCCTCAGGCCACGGGGCGCAAGGCCTGGGACCCCCAGTGAGGGGGCAAAGTAGTGAGGGGGGATGGAGTGAGAGTTGGGGGCCATGTAGAGGCCTGCATATTGTCCATAGGGGGCCTGAAGGACTGCACATAGGCCGGCTGGAGAAGGGGGCCACTGAGGGGCAGAGAATAAATGAGCCCAGTGTGAGCGGAAGGCTCAGGAAGGGTCCTGAGTGGCTATGTGGCCCACAAGCTCAGGGAGTGGGAATGGGGTGTGGAGGGGCTTGTGAAGATGGACCCATATGGGAGAGGGCTAGCTGCTGAAGAGCCTAGCCAGAAAACTCTCGACTGGTCAATGCTGGGGCCAGGACCAGGATGGTCGAAGGGTAAAAGCACCCACTGTGAGGGACAGCCAGAGCTAGTTGCCTGGAATCCCAGCTGGCCTAGAGGCAAGGCCAGGGCCTGCAAGACCAAAGTGGGGCCAGAGTGGGGCCACTGCTGGGAGGGAAAGGAGTGGCCCCACTCAGTCCTGAATGATGGCAGAGGTTAGGCCACCTGACTAGAAGGGATCCAGGTCAGCGTCTGAAATACCAGTCTGGAATATAGTGGGGCCTAGTATGGGGCCAGAGCCATGTAGTGATACCATCTGTGAGGCATGGGACATGGTGTAGGGACAGTACAGGGCCAAGGGACACCTTTGGCATGAGGGCATTAAATGGGCAACCTCCCAACTAGGAACAACTTCTCTGAGTTACATCAAAGGTGTGGCAGGAGAGGCAGGTGGGCAGACTGCCCAAGACAGATGGGCAGGGCCAACGTTTGGATTGACCTCAAGACAGCCTATCACACTGCTAAATGAAAATAATACAGATGTCAACAGGATACACCTGAAAGACACTGACAGACGTGCAGGCCCCCACTGTAACTCATGGTGCTTTACATAAAGTGCCATGAGTTACAGCGCTCCCCACCCCCCACAGAAGACATTCAGCCCAACAGAAGCAGCAAGCTGAGGTTTGCCCATCCTGAGCTGGAGGTGGGAGATTGGGAGGAAGCCACAAAGCAGGGAGACTCTAATCTCCCCTCCCCCTGCAGCTAGGGTTGCCAACTCTGATTGAAGCTATTCCAGGAGATTTTTTTCCCCCAACATGATGTAATGTCATTAATAGGGGTGCACTAATAGAGATTTTCTTGGGTTGATACTCATGGCTGAAGGGGCATGGGGTGAGGTGGGGGGGGAGATTGAGGCCCTCATGGTGAGGGAGGGAGTGGGGCAGGGGCAGGGGTAGATGCTGTACAGCTGGGGTGGAATGAAGGATGGAGCCATGAGTGGCTCATCCAAGGGGCATGGGGGGGCAGGGGGGAAAAGCTCCCAGTGCTGCATGCACCCCAGGAGGGCATGAGGGTGTGTGGCCCCAGTTCTGCATGTGAGGCAAGGGCAGGCTGCTGCTGTGGGCTGGGGCCAAGGCAGTCCTGAACTCTTCCTGGTGGGGGGCTGGGCTGGGCTACAGTTGGGGCAGGCAGCAGCGGTGCTGGGAGGGAGGCTATGGGGGGGCTGTAGCCACCCTAAAATTCACTGTAGCCCCTGCTCCCAGCACTGCCCCAAGTGCAGCCATGGCCCAACCCCCCTGCCAGGAAGAGCCTGGCACCACCTCCAGCCCCAACTGGCAGCAGCAGCTCAGCCAAGCCCCACACACAAATCTGGGGGGAGGCACATCCCCCCATACCCTCCTGGGGTGCATGTAGTGGCAGACGCTGCCACCCTCTCTCCGTGCCCCCAGGACAAGCGGCTTATTGTTCTGTCCTGTGCCCCACCCCACCCCAGCTGTGCAGCTCCTGCCCCTGCCTCAGCCCCACTTCCTCCCTCAGTGATGGGGCCTCAATCTGCATCCCCCGCCCCCATGCCCCTTCCCTCACAAAAGACTTACTAGCCAGACCCAGCTGCGCTCCATGCTGCCGGACTGTGGTCCTGGCCACCTGTGTGCTGTGTCTGCATGCATGCACAGGGCATTTATCAGGGACATTATCAGCTGCATCAGCCAAAAAAAGCCGATTGCCGATACTCTCAATTTTCCTTATATTGGTGCCGATCCGATGCGGGACCAATGTATTGGTGCACCTCTAATCATGAATTGTACTGTTCAACCCATTCACAATATCAATCTCCCAGATTGCTTTCAATAGTCACCAGGAGATTGATGCTGATGCCAGTAGACTCCCAGCCGAGCCAGGAGGGTTGGAAACCCTACCTCCAGCTCAGGCCATATAATCCCCAGCTGGCAGCTTGCTCCCCCTCTCCCCTCCTTTCCTGTTGACAGCTCTGGGGGCAGGGCTGGACTGCATCATCCCAGCCCCATATGTGTGATAAAGAGGGATTCATGTTTTTCATTTTCCCATGGAAAAACAGAGTAAACTACAGAGTTCCAACTTGCAGGGGGATGAGAGGGAGCTGGATGAGGGCGGTCAGGCAGGTGGTGCCATGTGCAAGTATATGTACATGGCTGCCAGGCAGCCTGGAGAGCAGCTCCTGTAGGTAAGCTGGGGTGGGTGGGACTGAGGGTCTCATAGGGAGGGAGAGAATTGGGCAGGGCTGGAGCTGGGGGCTGCCCAGTTGGGCTGTACTTGGGACCTGGGGCCCAATATACAGCCGAAGGGCCTCAGTGGGGAGCAGGACGGGGCTGCAAGGGCTCATCCAGGGGATGGGAAGGGGGCAATGCTAGCTCCCTGCCACTGCATGAACTCCCAAGGGGAGGGGGACCTGCGCCTCCCCAGATCTGTGCATGGGGTGGGGTGGGCTGTGCACTGTGGGCTCTGGCAGGGGGGTTGCTCCTTGCTGCTGTTCACACTCCCAAGGAGTAGAGGGGACCCGTGCCCCCTGTGGCAGGCCAGTAAAGGGTGTTCCTGCACTGAGCCACCCACCTCATTGCACCCGACCACCTTCCAGTCTCCGAGTGCCTCCCTGGGGGTGTCTCACATCTGGCCGACCCCCTTCCTGGAGCAAACACACTAACCTGGAGGTAGAGCTGCCACCACCCAGAGACGGGCTTGATTCGGGCACTGCACCCCCTGAGGAACACAGGCCTAATAGCCTAAGGGTGTTCCTGCACTGAGCCACCCACCTCATTGCACCCGACCACCTTCCAGTCTCCGAGTGCCTCCCTGGGGGTGTCTCACATCTGGCCGACCCCCTTCCTGGAGCAAACACACTAACCTGGAGGTAGAGCTGCCACCACCCAGAGACGGGCTTGATTCGGGCACTGCACCCCCTGAGGAACACAGGCCTAATAGCCTTCGAGGGTACTTGACTCACTTCAAGAACTTGGGGTGCTTCCCTCAGTCGGAAGCACAAGTAGTGGTCTCCCTTAGTCAGCTGAACCAAGGGAGAACAACAAGGAGAAATGCAAAGTGCTGCACCTAGGGAGGAAAAATGTCCAGCATACCTACTGCCTAGGGAATGACCTGCTTGGTGGAACAGAAGTGGAAAGGGATCTTGGAGTCCTAGTGGACTCCAAGATGAACATGAGTCGGCAGTGTGACGAAGCCATCAGAAAAGCCAATGGCACTTTATCATGCATCAGCAGATGCATGACAAACAGATCCAAGGAGGTGATACTTCCCCTCTATCGGGTGCTGGTTAGACCGCAGTTGGAATACTGCGTGCGATTTTGGGCGCCGCACTTCAAGAGGGATGTGGATAACCTGGAGATGGTCCAGAGAAAGGCCACTTGTATGGTTAGGGGCTTGCAGGCCAAGCCCTATGAGGAGAGACTGGGGCACCTGGACCTCTTCAGCCTCCGCAAGAGAAGGTTGAGAGGCGACCTTGTGGCTGCCTATAAGTTCATC